>NC_081861.1:106707101-107032101 GCF_963259705.1 Myotis daubentonii
TCTCGGGGATGTTGCTGAACAGGAGCGGGGTGTGCAGGTGTCCGGACTCCTCCCCTGGGCGACCCTTCACCCGGGAGTCCCCGCAGCTCCATTCACCCCCTCAGCCAGTGGGGAGCGCCCTCAGTGGGTCCACTGCTCTGGGCGCTGGGGAGGAGGAGGCCAGGGAGGGCGAGGCCCTGAAGCAGGAGGAGGCCGCAGAAGGCAGGAGAGGAGCCCAGGACTCACAGCGCCCCCACCACCCCGAGTCCGCTGGGGCCTGCACCCAGGAGTGCCATGGCTGTGGCAGGGCCACCGGCTGGGCTTGGAGGTGAGTCCTCCATGCACAGTCCCAGTGGCCTGCCTGGTATGGGTGGGGATTTCGGGTCACCTTGAGGGAGGCTCCGGCCTTTCTCTGCTCCTCTTCTGGCGGAGCGGTGGGACTCTAGCACTGAGGTTAGAGGAGCCGCCTTCCAGCCCCCAGGCCACTTCTTGGAGTCAGAAGTTGTGCATCGGCCTCTGACTAGGATGGGACCTCTGCACCCCCAGGGTGCATAAACACACAGGGCTTCCATCAGGCTCCAATGATTCCGGGAGGCCTCTCCACTCAGCTGATCCTGGGGCCCTGAGGCCTGGCTGCTCTGCGGCTTGGGGGCTGTTTGCCTTCGCTCCACCACTTGGAGCCTGCGTATGCAAATTAACCGCCATCTTTTAGCTTCTATACTTGAAACATTGTATCTTTTGGAGCTGTTGATTCAGGAGCTCAGAGGCAGGCCTGGCAGGCAGGGAACCTTGGCTTCCTCCATCACCGAGGCAACCAAGCCTCCTGTTCACTTCAGCTGTTTGGCTTCAGCCGCCATCTTGGTTGGCAGTTAATTTGCATATCGCCCTGATTAGCCAATGGGAAGGGTAGCGAAGTTACAGTTAATTACCATGTTTCTCTATTATTAGATAGGATAATTCTTATTTTGTCTTTTTGTGAATTTCCCCAGGACCCTAGACTAGTCCCAGGATTAGAACTTTTCTGCCCTTGCTGGGACACATAAACACTTTAAATTACTACCTCCTACACAGCAAAGGAATTTATTGCTGTCCCCAGACAAAATGAGGCTGGTTCTCTTACTATTACTAAACTCTCTTATTCTTGACTACTCTCAAGTGTACACTCTGCCTCTCAAGGATTTTCTAAGTCTCAAACCCTCAATTTAACTCCTCAACCTGACCAACTCTGGGCTGAATAAGGACTGCTAGCTCTGTCTCCCCCTCTCATCAACAAGCTACATGGCAGCCCCCACTTCCCTGCATGCATGGTCTGATTCCAGACTGCCCTTCCATTATAAGGAGCGTTTAAGTTTCAAATGGTACTATAAGCCAGGACCCCGCACTACTATGACCCTCTTGGGGAAGATAATGAAGATGATGAAGACTCAGCATGCTGAACCCCCTTTATCTCAATGCCCTCCTTCAGCTGGAAGCAGCTAGAGTGGTCGTCATTCGTATCCCCAATCTCTGAGTCTTCTATAATCCCCCAAGCTAAGGCTAGCTTGTGGATCAAGAAGGGGGAATGTGAAAGGATGTAGGGGGACTAGCAGCCTGACTCTGTACCTAGTTAATCAGTATCCTATTGCACATTCTTGATAGTTTATAATTAAGTCACTGCCCCTTTCTTAATAATCTGGTCTTGCAAGACCTATTTTCCTAATTAATCCCAATTTCTAAAGGGCCATAAACCAAGAATGTAACAACTTAGATAGAGGGGAGGTCACTGGTGCCACCCAGACCAGGCATTTAGATACAATCTAACTTCCCTATTCTAACTGACTCAGGAGGGGCTGTGAAAGTCCACCACAGAAGCCCAGTAGTTAGGAAACAAAGAAATTTAGGAATATATAAGGGGCGATCTCATTGTATTAGCTGTTCAGGCTTTGGATCTTTGAAGCCCCTGAACCAGCAGTGCTGCTTTGATTAAAGGCTTCTTTCCTGATACCTCCAAGTGCTCAACTGTTCCTTCTCTTGTGCCAATTCCACAACAGTATGATTAGAAAAAATAATCTTTAGAAAGCAAACCATGTACCAATGAATAGACTGGAAGGAAAACCACATGTAAATATAAAATGTGCATTTAGAAAGGCCATAATGCAGTTTCAAATGATAAATAACACACACGTGTTTGAACAAAATAGTTTAATTTATGTATTCCAAAATCACTAATAAATGGCTAGAATTCACTTCTTTTACCTATTGCTCTAAAAAGTTTCCTTGTGCCAGTCTGCAGTCTATCCCCTGTCCCTATCCCAATCCTTGGCAACCACTAATCTGATCTCTGTTCCTAAAGCTTTGCCTTTCCCAAAATTTCATATAAATAGAAATATACAGTGTGTAGACTTCTGTGCCTGTCTTTGTTTTTTTATAATTTTTTTTTACTTAGCATAATATCTTTCAGGTTCATTGAAGTTGGTGTATGTATCAGTAATTTATTCCTTGATTCAATTGATTAAAAACTAATGGCAAGCCGAAACAAAGCAGCTAATACAAAATTCCTGCAAATAATTCCAAAGATACGTGTCATAAATTCACCTGCATGTGCACACATATTAAATTGGAGACCAGCATTTGATATATAAAAAGTCAATTAAATGTTTAAAGAAATATCTTTTTCCACAATGAATTTTGTTCATAACAATAGTATAAAACTGTATACATACAGATAACACATCAATAAAAGTAGGTGGAATATCTTATACAGTATAGATATTTTTTTCAGTGCAAGATAATGAGTCTGATTCACCCATATCTCATAGCAGCTCTTTGACCAAGAAGAATGACTATTAACTTTCTAAGGCAGTTAGAAGATAATTGAGGACACTACTGATAAAATTGTGCTGCCCTTTGAATGTGACAACCCTGCTAGTAAGATACAAAATGTATGTGAAATTGTTTCAAGTTGTGTTTTGAAAATGTTTGCATTGAGCCATTTTTGCACAGAACAAAATTGGTAGGTTGAAATTGTCTTTGAATCTCTTCAATCTCTTTTTCTGTAAGTAATAATAATAGCATTGGCTAACATTTACTGAGTACTTTACTGTGTGCTAGACACTGTGCTAAGCATTTTATGATAGATTGTCATACTTCTTAAAACTTTGAGATAAGTGATGTCATTATCACAGTTTTCAAAGAAACTTAAACACAGAATTCAAATAACTTGTCCAAGATCATACAGTCAGTGTTAAAACTGAGATTTGAAACCAAAACTTAACTGCTATAGCATTCTACCCTAATCCTTGTATTATACTATTATACATACATTTAACCTTCTAGAATTTAGAGTCTAGAATTCTCTTTCTCCTGCCCACCAGTCACTGTAGTGCTCTTCATTGTTATGCTTCCCTCAAGACTTATATTTATTCTTTTCCAGTTTTAATGGCCCACCTTCTTAACTATCTTTCTCTTCATGCCCTGCTCTTCACCCAATGTTGCAAATAATGCATCTGATTAAGCAAATGCCACTATGGTATGAAAACTTTATGGTCCCCCTTATCTTTGTCAGGGATGATTGCATTTTATACAAAATTATTTACAATTAATTACTACTAATACACTTCTAGCAGATGCATGGAAAATGGGTGTGAATGAACAGGAGAACCTTCCCAGAATCCATTATTTTAAACCATATAATCAACCATAAGGTTGACTATCCACCCACATATTCCCCATGGTCCTATGTGACTTGCGACAGACTATAAGACAAGGTAAGAAATACAGGTATATGGAGGTTCTGTAGCAGAGGATTTCCCCCCCTTGTCTAAACTAAAAATCTGAATGGAAATTCAACCTGTGACCAGTTTCAAACTGTGCTGTATCCAATTTAAGCTAACAAGCATTATTGATACCAGTTCCAACGTTATTGAAACAGTGTATTGAATGGTCTCCTAACAGCTTGAGAAAAACATTAATAAGTCTCCCTGAAGATCTAATTTTTAATTATAGAGTGACCAGAGTATTGGGAAAGATTAGCACTTCATGTGGCTTAGATCACAAAGGAGTTACTTGAATATATTAATCTTAGTATATATTATATTACATGGTAAAATGTTGTCATTTCACAGCAAAATCCAGAATTGGCAAAAATTTACCAAACTTCCAAACTGACTGAAACAGAGCACTGTAATGAAAAGAAATAATCATATTCTTCAGGAAAAATTAGAAAATGTGTTCTGACTTCAAAACAGTTACTATTGCAAGTACGTATTGGTGTACCTAATATGAGAACTGTCATACCTAAAAATGATTTTTGTTTTAATTTTAACATTTATAGTAGTTTACTCATACAGGTAATAAAAATGGTACTTGGATAAAAATATTAAAGAAAGCTATCTTGTAACTTGCAGCCAAAGTAGAGGAACTTTATTTTTGTGATGGTAAATAAATAACATCATTTGTTTTAAATATAAGGTAAGAAATTTAGTTTTTATGTAATGCAGGCAGTTATTTGTTAATCTTCTAGAACAAATTTATTTTCATCATTAGAAAGTTTGCTTTTTTTCTTGTATATTACAAAAAAAAAAACCAAAAAAAAACCAACACACACACCTTTAGGTCCAAATGCAATTGAGAGTAAAATACTTTGGCGACAAATCCTTACACGAGAAAATGCTCTGATACATCATTAAGAGAAAAAGCTGGACATATAACTGCATATTCAGTATAATTCTGGTTTTGCTGAGTATATGTAATATGCACATGAAATGACTAGAATGTAATATACTAAGATGTTAATGATTATTATTGGGTGATGGGATTACAAGTGGTTTTGTTTTTCTTTTTTAAAAATTATTTTTGTTGATTTAGAGAGGGAGAGGGAGAGAGATAGAAACATCAATGATGATAATCATTGATTGGCTGCCTCCTGCACACCCTCTACTGGGGATTGAGCCACAACCAGGCATATGCCCTTGATCAGAATTGAACCCGGGACCCTTCAGTCCTCAGGCTGACACTTATCCACTGAGCCAACCAGCTAGGGCTTGTTTTTCTCTATATGATCTACATTTTCTTAAATGTCTAAAATGAACATTTATTACTTTTATAATATGATGAAATGTAAACAGGAAATATAAAAAATAGTCTTAAAGGATGTGAAAACTTCATTTAATCTTATCATACTCATCCATTGACTTGTCTTTTAAATAGATTTATAAAGATTTCCACTCATTTTTTAAAACAAATGATTTCACCACTTTGTCGATGTTTTTACAGATCTGAAAAAAACTTGGATCATTGTATGTGTATGTTTATATGTGTCTCTTCATGCAACATTCTTGAAAATTTATCAACTGGGAAGGAAAACTTCTGATGTGCTATTTGATACCCCATAACTTCCTCCATTAGTTAAGTAATATGAAGACTTTTAATTGGTATAAAACTTTGAGAAAAAAAGCATGGGTGTATTTTATCCAAATTAAAAGCCTGTTCAACTGGTGTCAGCTAAAAGATAGATCCTATATCATTTAAAAAATCTGTTGTAAAATATCATTTTTTGTTTATACTGTGGCAATTTACTTGCTGATTTAACCATTTAAGTATAATACCATGAACAAATTTGTTACAGAATGTTTACTCTATTCCATTGGTGTTGGAGTAATTCATTGGTAAGTAAAGCCAATAAAGGATTATGTACATGTCAGCTTGGAAATCAACCAAATTTCCAATTGAGTACTCCATATTCTCCCTTTTTGAATCCCCTGATACTTTATTATTCTCAGCATTCTTTGTCTTGTTACAGAACCTTATTTCTGTGAGGAAAAAATTATCTTTAAAAGGGATACAGTACTCATAACACAAAAACTTTGGAAAATAGACATTACAATAAAGAAATAGATGGCTGTTAGTTGGAAATCATTTATTGCCTCTATAAAAGTAAAAAAAGTCCTACAAAAGTTCACATTAGAGTCTGATATGGTTTTAAGGTGTTAGTATGTTTCAGAGGTAGTACCAGTAAAATGGGATGCATGATTTCTAAAATTAATTACTTAACAAGTTAATGCAACATAAAATTTCAATGTGGAACAATATACTCAGTATATACTTTAATGGAACAATCATAATTATATTCCATGAAAATATCATTTTATTCTCTTGTACCCCTTAGCAAATCTGTTATTAATAAAGATTTGTTTTGGGCAATGGTATTTTGACTGTAGACTCAAAAGTTAATAGGCTCCTCCATTATATCATCAACAGAGCATAGCTTGTGAAGAGCATGATACAGTACTATCTGCCAAGGATAACACCAACTTCAAAGATAAGCCTATTTACTCACTGTTTAGACACTATGGTTCTTAGAACTCCTTTAAAAGGCAAATGTATCAGAATTTGGCATTTTTAGGATATAAATGATAATCTAATATATATTTTAAAATAAACATTATTCCTGGTATACCATTACTGCAACATGTAGGAAAGACAGCAGTTAATGTCTCTTAAAAATGATCATAAACTATCAGACTAAGATGAGGAAACTATTCCTTGGAAATGGGCTAAATGCTCCTTTCCCTCAAAAAAGGCAACAAAGTCTATTTTAGAGTCTAGAATTCTTTTAAATAGACATCTTACATTTTATCCTACAAACTTACAGATTGTTGACTATGAAAGTACCTTGAAATAGATGGTGCTGTCTTAGGAAAAAAGACTTCTTGGACGTCTTTTGAAGTGTTGGTAGTATACAGAGCACAGAATGTGATTTGGTTGCAGACTATTCTCCAACAATCACAAATATTTCTATCACATGATTGCAATGGTAGCATACAAGTCTCGCTGTTGCCCTAGCTGGTTTTGCTCAGTGGATAGAGCGTCGGCTTGTGGACCAAAGGGTCCCGGGTTCGATTCAGGTCAAGGGTACATACATTGGTTGCAGGCTTCTCCCTGGCCTGGGCCATGGTCGGGGCTCCTGCAGGAGGCAACCAATCGTTGTGTTTCTCTCACATCAATGTTTCTTTCTGTCTTTCCCCCCTCTTCTATTCTCCCCAAAAATATCCTCGAGTGAGGATTAACAACAACAACAACACAGTCCTGTTGTTATAACTGCTCTTACAACAAAACATTCCCGGGTTCCATAAAAAGGCCAATTTTCTTTTAAGTTTTCTTTGCGTGTGTTAATGTTCCTATTCACCAGAGTAACTGCAGTTCTGTTTTTCTTGTGAATAATTTGAGCTTGGCTGAGATGAGAAAGGTATATTCATTTTTTGTTTATTTTATATTTTAATACATATTTTGGAAGGTAAGTGCTCTTAGATGCATATTTCCTGCTTAGAAACTGGTTGGCTATCTTAAGCTGAAAGCAAACATCGAAGTTAGGTAAAAGGGAAAAAAAAAAGGCTTTTCACGTTAACATTTGTTTTTGTGAGAGATGGTTCAGATAGTGCGGTCTGTTTCACTATTGAGTCACAGCTCTATAAAAAGAAACACTAGTGGGGTTTTTTCCTCCTCTGAGTCATGAAGATGTTCACAAAAGAAATAATGAACTGATGTTTTTCCTCCACTAAAATGTCTCAAAAGCAATTCCAATCTGTAAGAAACAAATTTTCTTCATAATAGATTTTTCAGTACTTGACACCTTGGCATCACCTTGCCTATTATTATTTTTCTTTCTGGATACAGATATTTGCTTTGGTTTCGCTTCAGAATAACCATATTTCATTTTAGAAATGTTTTAAGTCCAGCGATGGTAAAATAAATAAATCTGGTGCTGAAGCATACATGCCAAAGCAAAAGGATCTCTAAATGCAGTTTCTATTTTAATGGAACTTTAAATAGGGACAAGGGAATCATCTATGCTTTCTCTCAAAATTGTGGACTAGGATTCTTCTAGGAATCACAACTAGCAGAATAAAATCTATCCAACCTTCTAATTAAATAAACTGTATTAATATACCTGAAAAGGTGATAAGAAATCATTTGTTTTGAAGTTTATGGCTTGTTGAGGAATTGAAATCCAATGTCCTTAAAGCAGGAGGTCAAATAATATTTTAGTGACTAAATGCTGAGATATGACAAATAGAATCCATTTAGTTGAAAGATGTAGGAAAGAATCATCTTTCCTTACTTTGTAGCAAGAACCAAAAAAGAAGGGACTTAAATTGAAGCAGAAAAAAAAAAAAAGTAGAGTTTAAAATTAAACTCAGTGACTAGGAAGGAGATCTTAGGGGAGGCTTAAAGGTCTGGAATTTGTTCATGCTACATTAAGAAATGATTTATATATTTGCTGTATATAGTAGGAACTCTATCTCATGGAAGAATTGGTGAGACAGATAAATGTAATCATAATATCTGAAGTTCAATTGTTACTCAGCACTCTTTTTTTCTGAATAAAATTTGATTTGTCATCAAGGAGTAGTAAACATTGTTTGCAATTAACCATATGACTGTCAGCTAAACAGGAGCATACCTAACCACTGATCTATTTCTGCTAACAAAAGAACCATAATAAGATGGCAGTAACATTAAATCAATAGGTGACAAAAAGACGTATTATCAATAAACTTTACTTATTTGTGTCTGTGGTGAGGAGACATTTCAAGGTCAAATACATTCATAACTGCCTTTCTGTATTCATAAATTGGTATCTGTGAATTCCAAGATCAAAATTGGTTTTTCTTACAAATTACAAAATTATCTGATGTAGAAATTTGATGGCCAAGAGTCATGTAAGCTACTTCTTTAACATTTTTTATGTGTAGATAGTAATTTAACCATGCACATGATTCCACACAGTCAATCTACAGATATATGATACTGTATGCTCAGGGAGAAACTGGCATTTTCCCTTTTATAGGCTCTGGTGATGCCATCTGGTACCCAGAATGAAAGGTCTGAAAATTTTCTACAGTGTGTTGCCATCTGGTACCTGCTAATAGAACAAAGGGGTAACGTGCTCATAGAACAGTGTCCAGGAAATCCAGAAGACTGGATTTACAACCAAAGTAGTATAACTCTTTTTTTTAATATTATCCTTGGCTGATGGCTCTGTACAAGCTTCACATGGAAATGAGGTAATTATTATGGCAAAGCTAAATGACTTAATTAAACACAATCTTGCCAAGCCAGCATGGCTCAGTGGTTAAGCGTAGACCTATGAACCAGGAGGTCACGTTTCAATTCCTGGTCAGGGCACATTTCCAGGTTGCAGGCTTGATCCCCAGTAGGGTGCATGTATGAGGCAGCCAATCCATGATTCTCTCTCTCCCTCTCTGAAATCAATAAAAACATATATTAAAATAATAATAATCTTAGTGGCCAACCTTGACTTTGTGTCTCATAAAATATTTAAGAAATCAAAAATATTATGAAGATGATGATAAACTTGTAATATTTGTCCAACATTTCATGTATTACTCAATTTTACTAGTAAAATGTGAATCATATCAATATTTTTCATTTTCAGCAATGAAGAATTTCTATTGACTAATCTTTTACAACATTTTGTTTCTGTACACTTAATTTATTTAACTTCATGTTGGTGAATTACTTTTCTATAGTGCTTCCCCCCTCCCCCCGAAATATTTGGGTTAGATAATGGAAGAATACCAACAATTTACAATTATATACTAGTAATCACTTCAATTTTCAATCATTAACTTAAGTCAAATTCTCACAGAGCTTGCAAAATAAATCCCAAGACTCGTACAGGTTAATTCCCTTTCAAAGTTTCATTTCAATTTTCAGTCCACTTTCCTGAGTAAAAGTGTATATTAGGAAAAGGAGAGAGAAAGAAGGAAGATGTAATGGCTACAAAGACAATAATCAAGCTTCAGTAATTTGATAAAGCAATGTTGAAATACTTTTATTTTTGTGTCTCTGGCCAAAGCTATTATTGAAACTAAAATTTTTCTATAAAATCAAACAAAAAATTTCAAAAATTATACATTATGCATTTCATAGCTAAGCTGTTCAAAATTAAATATTTTCCCACATTTCTATCAATTTGGGAAAAACTCTCAAAATATGCTTTTAAATTTCACAAACAATTTTTTGTACTGTAGCCATTATATCTTGTCCATTCTTAACAGAATATATTGGTTTCAACAATATGTTTTTCCAATTGAAGAATTTCAGGGCAACAGAATGCAGTTATCGGAATGCATGCCTGTTAGGCAGCGTAAAGGCTGTATCATATACCACCCCCCTCAAATCACAAACAGTCTGAGGCATTTTTCTCTGATAAAGAAGATACACTGAATGAGGTATCATCAGGCTCCAGCGAGGTATGATTGAAATCCATCTCTTCTAATTCAGGAGGTAAATCTGACAGCAGTGCCTGAGTTGGAAAAATCAATTATTTTGAATTAGTATGTGGACAGATTTCCCCCCAATTTTATGTTAATAGTTGCAGTTCTCTCATGTTGATTTATTCTTATGGATTTAAAGAAAGGAGCATTTCTCTTTCAGGACTTTGTATGATATCTTACCTAAAAGATAAATTCTTAACACACTAGTACTTGATAGTGTGGATTATGTAAAGTAGAACCTCGGACAAAAGGGAAATCAGGAGAGAGATGAACAACTATTCTGTATCAAGTGCTTTGAAGTGTTTCAGATAACGTAATTTTCATACTAGTTTTAAGTGTTCACTGATCACTGTTAAAGGGCTTTAAAATTACATTCCTTATTAAAATACCTCTGCCTAGTTATGCTGTCTTTTAGAGAAAAACACATTTCACAAAAACGTCTTTTGTACTTCAGTGGGACAAAACTTAACCATTGAGAAAGAAGTTCAGCTTTTTTACTTTAGACTAAACTTTAACAACTTTAAAATATTAAGTATTTTTTCTTTTCTTTTCTTAGGCTATGCCCATCTATCCACAGATGACCAAACACCCACTGCGGCACAGCTGAACCGGTGAATCTAGCTGTGTAATGATGCATCTAGAGGGATGGTCATTTCTTTACTGGGAGTAATTAGGATAAGTCAAGAGCCATGAACTAAGCTTTGCCATGGGGTAATTTTTTTTTACTGGGGTTGCAGAACATGCATCCATATATTAGAGGAATAAATGATCAATTAAGATTTATATAGCTGACAGTGCTGATGCCCAATTGACCGTAAGAATTTATGAAGAAAATGACTGATTTGCTGCTCCCAATACTAAAAATAATGTAGCATATCTGAGAAATTTTTAGTCAGCATTACTTGAAATGTGGGCTTTGAATGTAGTGGTAAAGAAGGCCCAAGGGAACCAAAACAAATGCAAGCTTGCCATGACCTAATTAAGGAACAGAAAGATGGGGCATGTTGGAGAACATATGAAATCCACTGTTGAAATAAGATAGTATTCTCCTACTCTCCTTATTAAAGGAAATGAGATCTAAAAATCCTATGCTTTTTATCTTATAGCAGAGAGGCAAGATTAGAAACTTTCTCCTTTTTGTCAGGCAGCATAAAGAAAAACTAACTCCTGTCTGAAAAACATTATATTTTATATTATTAAATATTTCTTGGCCCTGGCCAGTTAGCTCAGTTGGTTAGAGTATCATCCTGATATGCCATGTTTGTGGGTTCAATCCTAGTCAGAGTACATACAAAAATCAAACAATGAATGCATAAATAAGTGGAACAGCAAATCTCTCCCTCCCTCTCTCTCTCCCTTACTCCCCCCTTTCTTCCTCTCTGTCTAAAATTTAAAAAAAAAAGAGTTCTTGAATTTCCTGCTGAAATTGAGAGTATTTACAAAGCATTCACCTAAAAGTACTACATGATTTTTAAGATGGTAGGTTGCAGTAATAGGACACCATGCCATTGTCTTCTATAACAGTTGTTTACCACTAACCCAGTCCAAGTAAAACAAAGTCTTTGCTGACACTGGCTGATAATAGTTTATGAGAAATATATCATTGTATTTAGTTCAATCTGTAATTGTGTAGGAGCTATATAAGAGAAGGCAAAGTGTTACAATTAACATTCACTGAACATGTGCTTAGAGTATTGAAAAGTCAAGTGTCTGAGCAGACTTGACATTCCAAATTCTAGTGGGAAGACCTTAAAATCAAATAAGCACTATTATTTATTTCTTTGTCATTGTACTTCACATAGTTGACTGACAAAATGAGTGTAGTATGAAATAGAAAAACTTTAATTATGAGGCAATATACAGCACTACTACTGCATAAAAACCACTAAACCACTTCAAGAAATGTTTTTCAGTATCTTACTAGGTTGCAACACAAGCACACTGAACAAATCTTTGGGATATGCCAATTGCTAGAACTGCTTTTTTTCTTAGATACTAACACAATTAACGTGGTTTTTTGTTTTCTTTTTTTTTTTTTTTTTACTATGGGTTATTCATCAATCTGTCTTCAGAGTTTGACCTAGGACCACTCTTCCCAAAAGATTAAAACATTTCCCAAATATATCATCAATCTCTATAACACTTATTCTAGGACCTAGGGTGTTAATGCCAAGTTCCATGATACTAATCATTCTGGTATTACTTGCAAAGTAGAGAAATTGAAGTTCAAGAAATGCAATTGACCTGGCTAGGTTTACATAGTGAATTATCAGGGGAAGAAAGACTGTACAGGGCTGACAATATTATTTTTTATCATAAAATGGCCATTTATTTTTTGAAAAAGCTTTTGAGTAGTATAATATTTCAGTCACAGTATCATATAAGCCTGGACTGCTTCATTAGGGCAAAGTTCTCTGTACCACTCAAGATTAACTTACCCAAATCAAGATTAATGGAAAAACACTTAGGATTTTTTAAATGATAAATCAATAAAACAAATTCCTTCTAGAAATAAACCTCTAAGAATTTCAAAGTTTTAAATCAGTAATTTAAGATATCACCCGAATAACTTTTATGGGTACAATTAGTGTCTCCTGTAATTTGAAACTATATTTTAAGATCCATTATACCTGATATCAACTATGAAAATTAGTAGTCTCTATTTGGGTGCTTATTATATAAACTATGACTTTCAGTAAAATTTTTGTATAGCATTTTCTGTTTGTCAGCCAACATTTTTTTTCCATATCTTAGTTCAGTAGTCTTTATCAGAAGAAGGTATAAGAGAAAGAGAAATGTAAAATGTAAAGAAGTTACTTTTCTTATTTGTTGGTTGTTTTAGGGAAAGAAGCAAGCTGGGGATAAGGTTAGAATTAACAAAGAAAATACAATCTGTATGCTATTCCTAGATAACAAGAGATCTAGAAACTGCTATTTAGTTGGCTGTATAACTCTGAATTCAAAACCATACTATGACTTTGGGGACCAGGACCATACTCCAAGTTATTCCTATGGTTAGACTAATTTTTTACAGTTATTTAAAACTAGAGGCCCGGTGCACAAAATTTTGTGCACTCGGGGGGGGGAGGGGGGGTCCCTCAGCCTGGCCTGTGCCCTCTAGCAGTCTGGGACCCCTCGGGAGATAACGACCTGCTGGCTTAGGCCTGCTCCCGGGTGGCAGAGGGCAGGCCCAATCCCTAGGTGCAGCCCCTGGTCGGGCTCAGAGCAGGGCTGATTGGGGAGTTGGGGCGCCGCCCCCTGTCACACTCAAGGCAGGGTCGATGGGGAGGTTGTGGAGCAACCCCCTGTCACACACAGAGCAGGGCCCATCAGGGGGTTGGGGTGCTGCCCTCTATCACCCACAAAGCAGGGCGGATCAGGGGGTTGGGGCGCCGCCACTCTCACACTCAGGGCAGGGCTGATGGGGAGGTTATGGCTCTACCCCGTCACACACAGAGCAGGGCCCGTGGGGGGGGGGAGCTCCCCCGTATCAGGCACAGAGCAGGGTGGATAGGGAGGTTGTGGCCCCGCCCCCTGTCACACACAGAGCCGCAGGGCGATCAGGGGGTTTGGGTGCTGCCCCCTGTCATGCTGATTCCAGTGCCGGGAGGCCTCACGGCTCCGCTGATCCCGGTTCTGGGAGGCATATTACCCTTTTACTATATAGGATAGAGGCCTGGTGCATGGGTGGGGCCGGCTGGTTTGCCCTGAAGGGTGTTCTGGATCAGGGTGGGGGTCCCCACTGGGGTGCCTGGCCAGTCTGGGTGAGGGGCTGAGGGCTGTTTTCAGGCTGGGGGTGACTGAACTCCCAAACGCTCCTTTTTTTCTTTTTTTTATTCTGGGCCAGGTTTACCTTGAGGCTTGGCTCCAGCTCTTAGGCCTCTGGCTGAAAGTAGGTTTCTGGCCTTTGCTTACAATGTTGCGAATCTGCTGGCTGAAGTCCCGCAGTATTTGTTACAGAGTTTCTTAAACTGCCAGCTCAGAGGCAGCGGCAGGCGGGGAAGGTTGGTTTCCTCCGTCACTGAGGCAACCAAGCCTCATGTTAGTTTCAAGCTGCCTGGCTGCCGGCTGCCATCTTGGCTGACAGTTAATTTGCATAACTCGCTGATTAGCCAATGAAAAGGGTATCGGTCGTACGCCAATTACCATGTTTCTCTTTTATTAGATAGGATTAAAGTTCCCATAGGACCACGTTCAATATTAGCACCTTATTTTATAAAATCTTTAGTTTAAGTTGCTAAAAAACAAACAAATGTTCAGTATTCCATGGAACATGCATAACTCACACAATAAAGCAATAGGCTTAAATAAAATTGGCTAAGGGAGCAAATGAAGATTACTATCTTAGAATTTCTGTGTGTGTGGCACGGGGGAAGCAAATTTCATGAAAATGAACACATAATATACATGCTGGTTTGAACCTCATTAGTAAATTTTTTTAGTTTAAATTTTGTGGTTTCAGTACTTTAGTGAAACATATAAAGATTTTTTTAAGGGAGAATTGTGAGATGCAAAGACTCTAATCTCTTCCCCTGGAAATTTCTGGGATTGGATTACATGCAATCTTGTCAGTATATAAGGAATACATTTTTGTACTCTTGAGATTCCTTACTGAATAAAAACCTCTGAGATTGCTTCTTAATCAACGGTTGCCTTTCTGATAAGGAATCAACATGGGGGTATACAACTCAGAGATAAATTTGGTATCACTTAGTTTTTTTCCTCTTTTGTTCCCTTTAAAAATGTATCTTTATTGACAAAAGTATCACAAATGACCCATTTTCCCCTCTTCACCCTCTTTGAGCCTGTACCCATCCTCCTCCCACCCAGGCCTTCACCAAACTATTGTCTGTGTCCAAGGGTTTTACATATATGAATATTAGTTCTTTGGTTAATCTTTTTCCACCCACCCACTCTGAGATTCATCAGTCTGTTTCATGCTTCTATGTCTCTGGATCTACTTTGTTCATCAGTTTATTTTGCTCATTAGATTCCACATATGAGTGAAATCATGTGATACTTTTCTTTCTCTGACTGCCTTATTTAATTTAGCATAATACTCTCCAGGACCCTACATGGTGTTGCAAATGGTAAGTTCTTTCTTTTACACAGCTGTGTAGTATTCCATTGTGTAAATGCACTACTGATTTTTTATCCACACATCTACTCATGGACACTTGGGCTGTTTCCAGATCTTAGCTATTATAAATTGTGCTGCTATGAAAGTAGGGGTGTATACATCCTTTCTTATTGGAGTTTCAGATTTCTCAGGATGTATTCCTAGAAGTGGGATGACTGGGTCAAATGGGAGTTCCATATTTAATTTTTTGAGGCAACTCCATACTGTTTTCTATAGTGGCTGCAACAATGTGCATTTCCACAAGCAGTGTATTACATTTCCTTTTTCTCAACATCCTGGCCATCATTTGTCATTTGTTGATTTCTTGATGATAGCCATTCTGACAGGTGTTAGGTGATATTTCATTGTCATTTTAATTTGCCTCTCTCTGATGACCAGTGACTTTGAGCATTTTTTCATATGTTTCTTGGCCATTTGTGTGTTCACTTTAAAGAAGTGTCTACTTAAGTTCTATGCCCATTTTTGTTTTTTGTTAATCCTCCCCGAAGGTATGTTTCCATTGATTTTTAGAGAGAGTTGAAGGGAGGGGGAGAGACAGAAAGAGAGAAACAACAATACAAAAGGGACACATCAATTGGTTGCCTCCCATATGGGCCCTGACCAGGGGACAGGGTTAGAGCCTGCAACTGAGGTACATGCCCTTGATCTGAAACAAACCCAAATCCCTTCAGTCCGCAGGCCGATGCTCTATTCACTGAGCAAACCAGCTAGGGAAGTTATTTGTCCATTTTTTAATTGGATTGTTTGTCTTCCTTTTGTTAAGTTTTAGGAGTTCTTTATATATTTTTGATATTAATCCCTTATCAGATATATCATTGGCAAATGTGTTCTCCCATACAGTGAGCTCCCTTTTCACTTTGTTGATGGTTTCTTTTGCCCTGTAGAAGGTTTTATTTTGATGTAGTCCCATTTTTTATTTATTCATTTGTTTTCCCTGCCCTAGGAGATGTATCAGCAAACATATTGTTATAAGAAATATCTGAGATTTTGCTGCCTATGGCTTCTTCTGGGATTTTTATAGTTTCACGACTTACACTTAAGTGTTGTATGCATTTTGAGTTTAGTTTTGTGTATGGTGTAAGTTGGTGGTCAAGTTTCATTTTTTTGCATGTACCTATCCAATTTTCCCAAAACCATTTATTGAAGAGATTGTCTCTGCTTCATTATATTCTCTTACCTCCTTTGTTAAATATTAATTGAGAATAATGGCTTGGGTCAATTTTGGGGTTCTCTGTTCTGATACATTGATCTAAATGCCTGTTCTTGTGCCAATACCAGACTGTTTTATATACAGTGCCTTTGTATTATAACTTGATATCAGGTATTATGATTCCTCAAAATTTGTTCTTCTTAAGATAGCTGCAGCTATTTGGGGCCTTTGTTGGTTCCATATACATTTTTGGAGTATTTGTTCTAGATCTCTGAAATATGACATTGATATTTTAATAAGGATTGCATTGAATCAATACATTGCTTTGGGTAGTATGGACATTCTAATGATGTCATTTCTACCAATTCATGAACACTGCTTCCACTTGTTTATATCTTTCTCTATCTCTTTTTTCAACATCCTGTAGTTTTCCAAATAGAAGTCTTTTATGACCTTAGTTAAATTTATTGATAAGTTTCTTATTTTTTTGTTGTTATTGTGGTTGCAAGGGTAAATAGGATTGTTTTTATAGCTTTTCTTTCAAAGAATTCATTATTGGCATATAAAAATGCCATTTGATTTCTGGGTGTTAATTTTGTATCCTGCTACATTGCCAAATGTCTGTATTAAATCTAATAGTTTTTTGGTGGTGTCTTTACGGTTTCTAAGCACAATATCACGCCATCTGCAAATAACGAGAGTTTTCCTTCCTCCTTTTCAATTTGGATGCCTTTTATGTTTTCTACTTGTCCAATTACTGTGGCTAGCACTTCCAGTAATATGTTGAGTAAGAATGGTGAAAGCAGACATCCTTGTCTTCTTCTTGTTCTTTGGGGAAATGGTTTTAGTTTTTGCCCATTGAGTATTATGTTGGCAGTTGGTTTGTCATATATGGCCTCATTATGTTGAGGTATGATCCCCCTGTTTCTACTTTGCTGAGTTTTTATCAAAAATGAGTGCTTGATTTTGTGAAATGTTTTTCATGCTTCTATTGATATGATCATGTGATTTTTGTCTTTCAATTTGTTTATGTGATGTATCACATTTATTGATTTGCAAATATTGTACCAGCCTTGCATCCCCAGAATAAATGCCACCTGGCCATAGTGTATAATTTTTGAAATATATTGCTGGATCTGATTTGTTAATATATTGTTGAGGATTTTAGCATCTATGTTCATCAGGGATATTGGCCTGTAGTTCTCTTTCTAACATCATTATCTGGTTTAGGAACTAAGATAATGCTGGCCTCATAAAAAGAGGTTGAAAGTGTTCCTTCCTCTTGGGATATTTGGTATAGTTTAAGGAGGATAGGTGTTAGTTCTTCTTTGAATGTTTGCTAAACTCCCCTGTGAAAGCATCAGGACCAGAGGTTTTGTTTTCTGGGAGTATTTCTATTATAGCTTGAATTTCATAAGAAGGTATCATCTTATTTAGGTTTTCAGATTTTTCCTAATTCCGTTTTAGAAAATTGTATTTTTATAGGAATTTCTCAATTTCTTCCAGGTTTTCCAGTTTATTAGCATAAAGCTGTTTTTTATTTATTTTTATTTTTTTAATATATTTTATTGATTTTTCACAGAGAGGAAGGGAGAGAGATAGAGAGCCAGAAACATCGATGAGAGAGAAACATCGATCAGCTGCCTCCTGCACATCCCCCACTGGGGATGTGCCCGCAACCCAGGTACAGGCCCTTGACCGGAATCGAACCCGGGACCCCTCAGGCCGCAGGCCTACGCTCTATCTACTGAGCCAAACCGGTTTCGGCCGTTTTTAATACTTTCTTATAGTCCTATGTATTTCTGCAGTGTCAGTTGTTACTTCTCCTCTTTGTTTCTTAATGAGTCTGGCTAAAGGTTAATCAGTTTTATTTATCTTTTCTAAGAATCAGCTCTTGGTTTCATTGATCTGGTGTATTTTTTTAGTCTCTATGTCATATATTTCCACTCTGATCTTTACTATTTGCTTCCTTGTAATTACTCTGGGCTTTCTTTATTGTTCTGTATCTAATTCTTTAAATTGTAGGGTTAGAAAGTTTATTAGAAATTGTTCTCTTTTTTTGAGGTATGCCTGTAGTCCTATTAACTTCCCAGTTAGGACTGATTTTGCTCTTTCACATAGATTTTGGTTTGTTGTGTGTTCAGTTTCATTTATTTCCATAAAGTTTATGTATTTCTTCCTTGGTCTTTTTTGTAACCCATTCATCCTATATAATAAAAGACAAAAAGGGTAATTAACCGTACCTCCACTACACTTCCCATTGGCTAATCAGGGAAATATGCAAATTAACTGCCAACAAAGATGGTGGCTGGCAGCCACGCAGCTGAAGCGAACATGAGGCTTGCTTGCTCCAGTGATGGAGGAAGCCAAGGTTCCCCGCCTGCCGCGACCCAGCTCTGAGCCCGAAAGCAACAATGTTTCAATTATAGAAGCTATATGCATTCAGCTGTCCGCGGCCTCAGAGCTGGGAGCGCCAGTGATGGTAACAATGTTTCAATTTTAGAAGGTAAATAAATCCCAGAAAATAAAAGAAAAAAGAAAAAAAGGAGAGGCTGGGAGCTTCAGTCCCAGCCAGCCTGAAAACGGCCCTCAGCCCCTGACCCAGACTGGCCAGGCACCCCAGTGGGGACCCCCACCCTAAAGGGGGTGTGGCCAGCTGCAAACAGCCATCAGCCCCTCACCCAGGCTGGCCAGGCACCCAAGCAGGACCCCCACCCTGATCTGGGACACCCTTCAAGGCAAACCAGCTGGCCCCCACCCATGCACCAGGCCTCTATCCTATATAGTAAAAGGGTAATATGCAAACTGAGCCTAACAGCAGGAAGACTGGGAATGACTGGTCACTATGACACACACTGACCACCCGGGGGCAGATGCTCAATGCAGGAGCTGCCCTCTGGTGGTAAGTTGCTCCCACATGGGGAAGCTCTGCTCAGCCACAAGCCAGGCTGATGGCTGCTAGTACAGCGGTGGTGGTGGGAGCCTCTCCTGCCTCCTCAGCAGCGCTAAGGATGTCTGACTGCAGCTTATTTCTGTTCCCCGCTGGCAAATGGACATCCCCTAAGGGCTGCCGGGCTGCCAGAGGGATGTCTGACTGCCATCTTAGGCCCAATCCCCCGGGG
Organism: Myotis daubentonii; assembly: GCF_963259705.1. Classification (NCBI taxonomy): domain Eukaryota; kingdom Metazoa; phylum Chordata; class Mammalia; order Chiroptera; family Vespertilionidae; genus Myotis; species Myotis daubentonii. The sequence goes on from NC_081861.1 coordinate 106,726,773, forward strand.
AGCAGGCCTAAGCCAGCAGGTTGTCATCCCCTGAGGGGTCCCAGACTGCGAGAGGGCACAGGCCGGGCTGAGGGACCCCTCTACCGAGTGCACAAATTTTTGTGCACTGGGCCTCTAGTTGTTTAATAACATTCTATTTAGCCTCCATATGTTTGCATATTTTGAGTGTTTTTACTGTAGTTGATTTCTAATTTCATGCCATTGTGATCTGAGAAGATGCTTGATATGATTTCATTCTTCTTGAAATTGTAGAGGTTTGTTTTGTGTCCTATCATTTAGTCTATCTTTGAGAATGTCCCATGTGCACTGAGAAGAATGTATATCTTGCAGCTATGGGTTGAAATGCTCTGTAAATGTCAATTAAATCCATCAGACCTAGTGTGTCATTTAGAGTTACAGTTTCCCCCTTGTTGACTCTTTTCTGGAAGATCTATTCAGTGAACTCAGTGTGGTTTTAAAGTCCCCTACTCTAAATGTTTTGTCAATCTTTTCCTTAAAGAGCTCCAGAAGTTTTTTTTTAATAAATATATTAAGTGTTCTTATATTGGGTGCATATATGTTTACCAGAGTTGTATCCTCTTGTCTGATCAATCTCTTTAGTATTATGTAATGATCTTTACTGTGTCTTGTTATGGCCTTCATTTTGAAGCCTATTTTTTTTCTGATGTGAGTAATTGTACCCCCGCTTTTTTTTTTCGTTTTGATTTGCCTGGAAATTTTTTTTCCCATCACTTCACTCTTACCCTATGTGAGTTTTTTGATCTGAGGTGGGTCTCTTGTAGACAGGATATATTTGGGTTATGTGCTCTTATTCTTTCAGCTTCCCTATGTATTTTTTAATAAATCTTTATTGTTCAGATTATTACAGTTGTTCCTCTTCCCCCCCATAGCTCCCCTCCACCCAGTTCTCACCCTACCCTCTGCCCTTACCGCCCCCCCCACTGTCCTCATCCATAGGTGTATGATTTTTGTCCAGTCTCTTCCTGCACCCCCCCACATCCCTTTCCCCCCTGAGAATTGTCAGTCCACTCCCTTTCTATGCCCTTGAGTATTTTGATTGGAGCCTTTAATCCATTTACATTTAAGGTTATTATTGATAGTTACTTATTAATTGCCATTTTAATTAAGCCATGCTTCTCTCTAGATATACACAGTTCTTATTATTACAGCAGCCTTTTTAATGTTTCTTGTAATGCTGCTTTGGTGGTAAATTCCTTTAGCCTTTTTTGTGGGGGCGGGGAGAAGCTCTTTATTTCACCATCTATTTTGAATGATAGCCTTGCTGGTTGGGTATAGTTGTCTTGTTTTCAGATCCTTGCTTTTTCTTACCTTGTATACTATATGTCATTCCCTTCTGGCCTGTAGAATTTCTAATGAGAAATCAGTGGAAAGCCTTATGGGAGCTCTTTGTAGGTAACAAATTGCTTTTCTCTTACCGCCTTTAAGATTCACCCTTTTTCTTTAATTTTTAGCATTTAATTATGATGTGTCTGGGCATGGGTCTCTTTGGGGTCTTCTTCCTTGGGACTCTCTGTGCTCCCTGAATTTGTTTGACTTTTTCCTTCATCATATTAGGGAAGTTTTGTGCTGTTATTTCTTCAAACAGGTTCTCTATCCCTTGTTCTGTTTCTTCACATTCTGGGACTCCTGTAATGCATTTCATGGTGTCCCACAGCTCCCTTAAACTTTCCTCTTTTTTAGTTTTTCTATTTCACCATTGCTTTTTATTTATTTTTATCACTATTGCTATTTATTTATTTATTCTTTACTATTGAAAGTATTACATATGTCCCCCTCTCCCCCCATTGTCCTCTCTAAGCCTGCTCCCATACCCCAGCCCCAGTCTTCACCCCTCTCATTGTCTATGTCCATTGGTTATGCTTATATGCATACAAGTTCTTTGTGTTTTCTTTTTGGTTCTCTGATTGAGTGATTTTTATTCTACCCTGTCTTCTAATTTGCTGATATGATCCTCTGTTTCCTGCAATCTCCTGTTTACTCCTTCCAATGTATTCTTTATTACTGCTATGTCATTCTTCATTTCTCACTGGTAGTTTTTCATAGTTTCTATACCTTTTCTCATGTTGTTGAACATCCTTGTAATCATCATTTTGAACTCTATATCTGATAAATTTCTCATCTCCATTTTATTATATCTTCTGGAGAATACTTTTCTTCTTTCATTTTGGGCTTCTTTTTTTTTATCTCCCCATGTTGGCTGACTCTTTGCGTTTGTTTCTAGGTATTAGGTAGACCTGATACAACTCCTGGTCTTTTTGTAGGGTCTCTATTGCAGGATAATGTCAGAAACTGTTTGTTACTGGGTCTGAGTACCCTGTTTGGAGCTATCAGTAATCCACAGCTTTTGGCTCCCAGTGCTGGTTTTGGGTGTGTTCAGACAAGACCAAGATGCACACCAAGGTCTGCTTTTCCTAGCCCTGGGTCCAGAAGCAGATCAGGCACACTCAAAGCACCCAGAGATCCACCTTTTCCTGCAGTCTGATTGTTAGTCTTGGTCTCTTAATGAGACTCAGGCTGTAGCCCACAGCAAGGTGTAAACTCCACAGGGTGGGGAGAGAGGTTTTCCAACAGAGAGGGGCAACTGCTTCCTCTGCCCTCCCCCAGAGAAAAAAAGCTGCCTGGATAGTAAAGGTCTGCCTGAGAAAGATGTCCTCTACTGTATGGGGGAATGACTCAGCACAGGTAACCAGGCGACTGCCCTCCAAGCTCTATCTCCAGAAGCCCTAATCCTGGATTCTCCTTACACAGCTTTAGTCCACTCTGCCCTCCTTCTGCAGGAGCCCAAGGTGAGTGGATGCACACAATTTTTTTTGCATTGGCTCTTTAGAAGGGTGCTTGCATTTCCAGCCATCTCTCCCTGGCAGACAGAAACCTCACTGCTTTTCACAGCTAGATGTCATATGGTCATCTTTCTCAGTTCTGGTGCTCTTGGTTGGGTACCCAGTGTTGGGTTTAGACCCCAGAATTCTCAGTGGGATCCTCCCACAGCTGAGATATCCCTCCAGATCTTCAGCTGCTCTCTGTGGGGGCCTGAAAAGCCATCTCATGCTTTTGTACTTTTTACTAGTCTCTATGTGGTCTTCATTTTCCATCCTTGGTTATCAGGGTTCTCTCCAGCTAGTGTTCAGATGATTAATCAGGATGGTTTTTCTATATTTTCATTGTAACTCTAGTTTGGTCCTGGGAGAGTGTCAGTGTAGCTCCAATTTAATCTGCCACCATCTTGTAATTCTGTATTTTCTTCCTTAATGGACATAAAATGTTTCTTCGGGAGGCTAGAAGCCCAAGATCAAGGTGAAGTCAGGATTGGTTTCTTCTGAAGCTTGTCTCTCTGGCTTATATATGTCCACCTTCTTGCTGCATCCTCACATGATCTTTCCTCTCAGTGTGTCTAGATCTCCTCTTCTTCTAAAGACCTGGCATCATGACACAGGACTTGAGGTGGTAAAATAATACAAACATGTCTCAAGACTCTTAGCATCAGAAGTATATAGGCAATGGAAGAAAAATAGGTCTAGAATGTGTGGGGGTAGAAGCTCATCTGTGGAAACTTCTTACAATTAGCAGACATGTAAATGCACCTTCTGCATGTGAGCCACTCTCATAGCACATTCATGTGTTTACCAAATAGGAAGCACTCACACCCCCCAGTATCACATTTAGTATTAAATGGAACATTATAATTCTATGATTTTTTTTAACAAGCTTAATAGTTATAAAATTTCACATAAAATGAGACTGAAATGTCTTTTGAGAAGAATTTGTAAATGAAAATCCACAGCAACAAAAAAGACATTAATTTCATCTTTTGGGTAGGGGACTCAAACACTTTAGTTGAATTGGGATAAGTAAATGATGCACTGTGGTCATAAAGAATTTCACAAAGTAATTTAATATTTTTAAATTGTGAGCAATGTATTATGAAATATAAGATACTCAAACATTTGTGAACTCTAGTGTAGGCTAGAAGGCAACTGAAATTCAGAAGAGAACCAAAGGTCTCCAAGTATGTGCCTCTCCAATTAAGGTAGCTACCATTACAAACATTTTGAGATTTTTAAAAAAAATATTTTTTTTAAATTTCCAATTTAACTTGTAATACAATATGTTAATTAGTATATTGCTTTTCCACTAAAGCAGCACACAAAAGTCTGAGTATGTAATCTGAAGGAATCTGTACTGAAAAATGTCATAATTAACAAATCCTTCCTTGATGGAAAGCAGGAATGTAGTATAAAATATATGAAAAACCCAAGTGTTACATGCCATTTACAGCTTACTATTCTCTTCTGGCACCTACCTGTTGTTGTTTCTTATCCTCAGCTTTCATAGCTAGTATCAGGCTTCTAACAAATGTCTGAAGTTTAAAGTATTTTTGCTTTTGAATCTCTAGCTCATTTTCAATGAATCTGACTTCTTCATTCTAAAGGAGGAAACATCAAATGATATAATTACCCTATGCAAGCTGGGAGTGTACATAGCTGATGCACAACAAAATTATTAAAAACAATCAAATTAGAGAGACAATGTAGAAGATAAAATTTTAGCATAAAGGAATATAAAGCACAGAAGGAAATCGTCCTTTTATTCAAGGGCTGTTTTTTAAGCAAACCACTAACAGAAAACAATTTGGAAGGTCAAAAATCCAATGAAATCAATCCAGTAAGAGTAAAATCAAGAAACAGTTCCCTTATTAGAAAGACTCCTCCTATATTAAACCTAATTAGCATTTGGATTAGGATTAAGAATAGAGAGTCCAATTAACCCCAAGTAAAAAGCAATTGCAGATCCAGTAACACAGAATGTACCATTCACAAAACCAAATACTGAGAATGAGAAAGGTATATATATATATATATATATATATATATATATATATATATATATATATATATATATATATTTTTTTTTTTTTTACCAAGGAGAGACTTTAATTATTACGAAAACTTTCTTAAGTAGTTTGCTGAGTCCCCTGTCTTTATGTAAGAGTCTGTTACTCAGAAAATATCTCCAAATATAGCACTGTATCCTACTAATTTGAGACCAATTATCTCTTCACTGTTTTTGCTAGTTGTGTAGGACAAAAGCAATAGACTAGGATTTGGGAGGATTTTAGTGCCAAGTTTATTGATAATTGTGTAAACTTAGGAAGGCTATTCTCTGTGACTTTGTTTATTCATCAGTAAAATAAATATAATATTAATACTATTTGGATATTTTAAGTTCGAGGATAAATTTCAAACAAGAAAATGGGCATTAAATGCTCTGAATATATTTAATATTAAAGCTACAGTAATCAAGAAATCAAGAATATGTGGTAATGGCAAAAGGGTAGACATAAAGGTCAGTGGAACAGAACAGAGTGTCCGGAAATACATATGCTGAAAAAGGTAGATATATTTGGTTGATTTTCAAAAAACGTGCTAAAGTAACTCAATGGACAAAGAAAGGGTACTATTTCAAAGAACAGTGGTTGAACAATTGTAAATGTATACTTTAAAAAAGATATCAACCCTGACCTCACATCATAAACAAAATTTAATAAGAAATTAATTATATACTGAAAAGTAAATCCAAAAACTCTAAAACTAGATTTAAAAATATATATATATATATAAAATCTTTGTGACCTTGTGTTAGACAAAGATTCCTCAAGGGGATACAAGAAGCATGAAACCTAAAAGAAAGACTTCATCAAAGTTTTAAAAAGATTTTGACCTTCAAAAGATAATGTTAATAATATAAAAATACAAGCTACATATTTGTAAATCAAATATCTGTTAAAGACCTGCATTCAGAACACATAAAGAACTTTTGCAACACAATTATAAGACCAGAAATAAATAAAGAGCAGGCAAAGTCTTTGAACACATACTTTACCAAAGAAGATATGTGAATGACCAATAAACACATTAAAGTACTTAATATCATTTGTCATTAAAGAAATGAAAATTAAATCTGATATTAGATTGTACTACTAACATACTACAAAGGGTAAAGTTAAAGAGACTGACAATAGTACATGCTGATAGCAATGTGGAACAATTAGAGGTCTCATATATTGCTAGTATGAGTGTAAAAGGATACATCCACTTTGAAAAATGTTTTGGCAGTTTCTTATAAAATTAAATCTAGTCTTTCTTATCATCTCACTCAACAATCCTACACTTATCCAAATGAAATAAAAACACATGTCCACAAAAGACATATATATATATATTCATAGCAGCTTTATTAACAATAACCAAATACTAGAAACAACACAAGTGATCATCAGTAGACGAATAAACAGATTGTACTCATGGTTACATGACTGTGCCCATTTGTCAAAACTTATATAACTGTATAAGGAAGTGAATTTTATTTTATGGAAATTAAAAAAATAATTAAAAATAAAAAAATAAATTTTTAGCCAGCCTCTTTGCCAAAACACATGGAAATGATCTATAAGTATTCTTTGCAGCTGGAGAATATGTTTCAAAGTACACAGCAAGACCTTTAACAGCATTTTTTCAAAATTTTCATAAAATACATTAAAATAAGTTAATTCTATGGGCATTTTTATTTTTTAATATTTTTTTTTTATTGATTTCAGAGAGGAAGGAAGAGGGAGAGAGAGATAGAAACATCAACGGTGAGAGAGAATCATTGATTGGCTGTGTCCTGCACGCCCCCTACTGGGGATCGAGCCCACAACCCGGACATGTGCCCTGACCGGGAATTGAACTGTTACCTCCTGGTTCATAGGTCAGTGCTCAATCACTGAGCCACACTATCCGGGCTGGGCATTCTTATTGTTTTAGATGAAGGGACACAGTTGTATTAATCACATTCAATATAAGAACATGTTTATTACATCAATTTCATCAGCTCAGTTTAGAACTTATTTTACTTAGTAAAACTGCTTCCTTTTCAGACCATTTAATATCAAGTTAATCATCTGCAAATGGTGATTCAAGTTAAATTCCTTACCCAAAGGCACTCTACAGCAATCAAATTTACAAGCATTAAAATAAAGTTCAACATGCTCCTGTCATAATACATTTGATTAATTCTAAATTTTGGGGTTTTTAGTATTCATTGTCAGAACTATAGTATGAGTAAAGTGCTAATCAGGAAGTCTTTTTGAATACAGGAGATATCGATCATCATTATCTTAGTGTCTCCAATGAATATACAGTCCTTTTAAGCTGCATTTATAGTCCATTAAAAATTAAAAACAGTAATTCACATTTGCAAAAGTCATGAAACATCTATTGATATGCAGATCTCTAATTTCTAATGTGAACATTGCTCTTCCTCAGTATTTATGCAATGTTTGATAAACATAAACAACTTTAAGATAATATTGCAGACATTTTTTCTTAGAGCTGCATTTTGCAAGTCTATTAAAAACTTCCAAGACTAAAAGCAATAATGAATGTGTACTTTAGAGATTTTCCTAAGTAAATGGAGTGTTTGTGAGAAGAACTAGTAAGGTAACATCAGCCACTGACTTTCAGAAAACAATATCTAGCTCATTTGTATCATTAAAATCTTCTCTACATTCCAGTAAAGTTTGTCAATTCTTCTCCAAGATGATTGTAGGGAACATTCAAGGTGTTATTTTATGATATAGTACTCATGCCTCAGGGATCACTAATTTGTCTCATAAGCATTTGGGTTAGTTAGAACTCCTAGCAATATGGATTTTTAGGAATATATTTCAATCAGAAACTCCAGTACACCCAAACTGAGCACTAATAGTTACACAGTAACAATTATCAAATGCATATCAGAAATATTCATTCATTCTGCTGCAATGAATCCCAAGAATAATGGGAGACTGTTTAATTTAGTGTAGGAAAAAGTTATTATGATCCAGCTTCTTGTCTTAATTGATTTCATAGAAACGAGTATTTGCATAATAGTATTAAAAATATTTCCAAGGATACTTTAATGTATTCACTCACTCAGGAACTAGTTACTGGACACCTATGTGCTAAACACTAGACCAGATAACACATAGATAAATACATCTCTTCTTTCAAGAAGCTTTTAAAAAGAATTATACTTAAGAAACTTACAAAGTGATTTTGATTCCAAAACAAGAAGTACTAACGTGTATGCAAATAAAATGCAAATATGCTCTGAAGAAAGATTAAATTTCCAAACTGATGAGGCTGTTTTAAATCAACATCCTGAAATCAGCAGTGAGAACTGTTACATGAGGTTTCACTTACCCTTACTTTAAGGTAACAAATTCACAGATGAAGTGAACTGAAATGTTTTTAATATTGATTATAAAAATATATATTTCTATACAGGGGCTGATGTTTGAGAGTTAAAGAAGTTTATGTAGGATTGTGATGTGTTATAAAAGTTATCCTTAATAGGGTAGTGAATGGCCCCTTGTTCTCACAGCATTTACCACAATGGAAAACCCTGGATCATTAAATGTCTTTTAGAGTTCAATGAAAATGTTAAATAAGATTTCTGGACTGGACACACTACCTTGCCCTGGTCTTTAGCTCCAACATTTCTCAAGTCTCTTGGAAGGAACACCAGAGGGGAAAGCTCCTAGAAAGAATCCTCAGAGTTCTGGACACAACCCTATCTGAACTGCTTGAAAGTGTTAAGAGGAGCACCCTTAACAGCTGTGCGAACCAGTCATCTTTCTGTAGTTTCCATAACCCGTGCCAAGCAGTGGCTTGCAGAGCCATTTTAATCCTGTTCCAGGTATTTAGAAATATATGTTCATGTAGGAGAGATTAGAATGCTCTCTAGTACTTCAGAACTGAAAACTTTATAATTTTGTTAGTTGGAAATACAGTTTAAATACAGGACTGTATTGTGCTTTTTGATCACTTAGAAAACAAATTTCAAAAGATAATTTCCTTCTGTGTTTACACTATTTAATATTTTAAAATCTGACATGTTATGCACATTTGGAAAACAAAATCTGTTGAATGACATAACTGAATTATAGTAAAAGTGAAAAAAAATTGAGAAAATGACAGCTGTTGTCTTTTTCTGATTAGAGTTATGTTATTTTCTGTTAATATCTAAGTACTAGTCTCTGTTTTGAACTCTTATGATATTTCAATAAAATAATTTTGTGTATGGAAAAATTATTGTGTGACCAAAATTTCAGAAGACCCCAAAGTTAACTTGTAAGATGTGATACTGATTAACAAAGGGAAAACAATTATACATATATGCAGAAAATGTATTAACATATGGACTGATAGCTTAATTCAAAATTGAATAAAAACAATTGTGTATGTGATGTCAAAATAAGTCTTTCATTTAGTAACAAGTGATATTCAGAAAGGGTAATTTCTATTTATATTCATTTGGTATTTGCATTAGGGATTGTTTTTAAACTTCTCCTAAAAGAGATATACTATTGTATGTTTTAAAAATGGTCTTCAGAAGTTATAATTTAAGATGAAATTAGCAAAGGAAAAATCTGGAAAAAATCCCTTTTATTACCACTTAAAAATGAACATTAAGTTTAAAAAAAGCATTGCCATAAATTTCACATTAATCATCACTATGCACAGCATCACCTTGTACCTCATCAATACCTACTCCTATTGAGAAAACCCTGTGCTTATAACTATAGCCACTGATCCAGCCAGTATTAATTAAAATGACCTGCACCCTGACTGATATCGAAGTTATCTGAGAGAGTCAGTGTGGAGCCCAGCATGTTTAACTTATCAAGTGGAAGTGAAATAGACCAATACATAAGTACTGTAGAAGTCTGCCTCATCTAATACCTTCTCTTAATGAATTCACAATTTGAAATTACTTTTACCTTATAATCCAAGAAAGAATTCACTTGTTCTACTTCAGAATTACTTATCATGTCACTTTCTTCATCGTCAATAATTTCTATTTTCTGTAACACAGAGAAGTTTTCATAAATATAGATTTTATCATCATCACTACACTCAACAATGTATAGAGTGTATACATTCAATGTTCAGCTTTAGCTAAGGGATTTTCTAGTCTAGGATATCCGGAATAAACACAGGTCGTCTAGTGTTAACACCCAGTGTTGAGTCTAAGCCCCTTCCCTCGATCTTCAATTGATTACTGCTTAGCAAATAGAAAATGGCTGAAGGGAGGATAAGGGGGAAATTTATAATAGTGTCAACAATACATAAATTTAATTTAATTTAAAAAGAAATTACTGCTATACTATTTAAAATAGAAAAACAAAACAAAACAAACAAACAAAAAACCCTTTCACAATATCCCTTAAAAAACAGGCATTCAAATTCTGCTTAAATAGTGCCCTACAGTGACAGGGAAGTGTTTTCCTATAAGGGTAGTGTATCTAAAGGTAACCATACTTAATTGGTTTAAATATTTTTTAAGTCCTCACACATCTCTGCAATTTCTAATGTAAAATTTCAACATACGACATGAATTGCAAAGTCAAATACATTTTTTAAACAATTCACTTATTTACTTCACTCCATTAGCTAGACAATTGAAAGCAGACATGTATGATGTAATGATCAAAATAGCATGGTTATGTGTTTCCTTCACTGGACAGTAAGAAGGAAGAGTGAGAGAGATGCTAAACTGCCCTTAGTTTTAGAGTTAAGGTACAGAATAGTTTGTACAGTATCTTGTACACAGAAGGCACTCATTAAATATCTGTCAAAAGAATAAACAAAACAACTTAGCACTAATGAAAAGAATGATCAATAAGCTTCAACCCTGGGGCAAGGCAAGTTCTCTAATCCTGGAACATTTTTCCAAAAGCAAAACCGAAACATAAAACCAGCTCTAATTTTTACAGAGTTAAGGAAAAACAATTTTAAATGTTTAAGCCCAGCCAATCCAAAAGAATTTTTTAACAGAAAAAAGTTAAGCTAGAATTAGTCACTGGGCAGTCTTTTTAGAAGGAGCACATTAATAGCAACATATTGTAGGCAGAATTTGAAAACAAGTTCCTACCCAGCAATATATATATATATATATTAAAAGTCACAAACAATCTTGGAATGATCATATTTGACATATTTTCTATGAGAGTACAATACCATAACAGGGGTTGTGACCTGTAGGCTTCTGAGTCAGGAGGACAGCTGCAATTAAATTGCTTTCTAACGCTGCCTGGAGATGAATCTAATGTTTTGTTTTTGATTATAATCACTATAAACTCAGGACTTAATTCTGTCAGCTCTCAGCAGACCTCTGATTTGATCATTTTTATGTTATTTTTAAGATTCTCAATATATTTTGATTGGTTCTGGAATAAAGTAGCTAAGTAATCTAGGGAGGAAGGCACCAAAGGCCACTGTATAGATTTGTGCATATAAATAGATCTTACATGTCTTTGTGACTTGGTATGCATGAATAATTGGGGACACTCCAAAGCTACAGGCAGAGCATATCAACCTTTGAAAGTCTGGACTTTCGTCTCTGAAAATCAATTGCTCTTGAAAAATTAAGTGCCTAAGTGACTGTGGGTCACCCCATGCCATTTCTTCATTCATTATCTTCAAATGTCTGCTGCAGGGGAGATCCAGTTCAGAGAAATTCAGGCTAAAATGAGTATGTCTTTAGGGGAAAAGAGGTTCAATATGTAACTTGTATAATGTAGCTCAAATCTGGAGCAGAGAAGATTATTACTTGGTGGGATTTAAGAATACTAGCACAATTAATAATCGTGGGAAACAATTATAACTACCTATATAATAAAAACATGATTCTGTCTCAAAATAAAAACTTGTTTTCCTATGCTCCCATTGAATGTAGTGTTAGAAGGGTCAAACATCAACTTAAGTCAGTACTAAAATCAACAAAATGCAATCCTAAACAATATTGTGCATGTAGAAAACACATATATTGTTGATGTTTAATAAAAAAGAACAAAACTGTATTTTATGTGCTTAACTTTTATTAAGGAGATGTGTGGCAAGATTACAGTGTTTGATAAACAATGTTTGCAATTAAAGCCAGGGTAAATCTTGAAGTTACAGTCATTTTGTAACAGAAAAATCCATTATAGGGACCATTTTTTTTCACATGTAGGGTGCTTATTCATAGTAAGGCCACAGGTTTTGTTCTCCTTCACACAATGACCCCAAATTCCTGTTGACTCTGTTGTGAACTAAAGAACCATTTCCTCAGGCCCTCTGCTCTGAGCATGCCCCATAGGGGCCATTTTTAAAAAGTTGCAGTTAGGCACAAAACACTTATTCAAAAGCAAAAGCAAAGCACAATGACATTTGCCTTTATGTCTGACTTTAATACCATCTTGATATCTGTAATACTTGAAAGACTCAGAATATAAACAGATATTGCTAATACAGCTCCTTAGAGGACAGCTCTATATACCAATAATGCTTATATTTGTACAAAACCCAGTTTAATCCACACATAGCTTGTCTCTGCCTGCTATTCAATTGCTTAATACTGTTTTTACTCCATTGATGCAATTTTTAAGCTAACTAACAGAGTCCAATTAAGTAGAAAAAAGAAAAGATTCCAAGCACATTATATAAGATAGATATGGTCTGAACAGAGACCTTGGAGTAAGGAATCCTTGGATACAAGTCCCAGAATCAACAAAGGCTTCCTTCATAATCTCAAGGCTAAACTCTATTTTAATTCTGCCATCTACAAAATGAGAAGAAATCTGCTTTTTGCTAAATGTGTTGAAGAAAATAACTTGTTATGTATAAAATGCCCTATGTGTAGTAAGCATTAGATTTTTATATTTGCAATCTCTTAAATTGAAAAATCTCGGGTTAAATTGACAGTGCTTTAAATTTCATTTATTAAACTGTCAAAGATATAGAATTCCCTGGTAACTGTTCTGTTTTAGTTTCTAAAGTGGAGTTATACCTTAATTTGAAAATACTAATATCGTCACCAACTAGGAGCATATCCTTGAAATCCATCATGTAATGAGAAAATAATTTCAAAATGTACATACCACATTATCTTCGGATACTGCATGGTGGTCCTCCTCCTTATCAGCCCTTGTCTCATTAGGAACAACTTCATTGGACTCTTCCATAGACAAAAAGGCCATGATTTCATTTTACATTCCTCAAAACTTTATTGAGAATGCTTTAGTCAAGATCAATTAAATAATTTATTTTAAAAGACACATATGGCAAATTCACTTCATACATGCTTTGTTGAGCCACTCTACTTCTTAAATGTGGATAGGTAAAAATACAAAGATGGTCACCATTGTGTTATTTATAACTGAAAAAAATGGAAGCAACCTATATGCTTAACCATGAGAATTGGAGAAGTCATGTTGGGCCTAACCCTACAATAAAAGCAGTGAAGCTACTGAAAATGAAGTAGAAAAATAGTTGATAATTAACAAAATATTCATGATATATTGGAAAGTGAATAAATGAAAGTGACAAAATCTACTATGTAGGTACACTAAAAAATGTGTACATATTCCTGGAGAAAGAAAACTAACACTATTTACATAAAAACATTGCCATTATTATTTCTGGATAAAATTGCAGGCAATTTTTATTTTTCTTCCTTTTGTCTAATTTTACTTATTTTCTTCCATTTTCTCTTTCATAATTAAACATTTTTAAATGAACATGCATTACTCATTGCAATAAGAGGAAAGAGATAATTTTCAAATACATGATATGATATAAAGCTATAAATATAGCATGTTTCCAATTTTTTAAAAAAGCAGGTGTTTGTGAATGCGCACACACACACACACACACACACACACACACACTATTGTACATATGTAGAGAAAACACTGTCAAAAACTTCCCCCACCTCCATTTTTAAAATGGTTATCACTGAAGGGTAGGGTTATTTCCAAAATTCTTATTGTATTTTCCAATGTTTTCTATAATGAAAATATATTATTTTTATGATCAAAATTCAGTATTTTTTTAAAAAATGAGAAATAAAAGAAAAATTAAAAAATTAATCCAGAGAAACCAGTCTACTAAAAGGTTCTCTGTGTTGAGGTAGAGGAAGTGGTTCGTTCACAGCATAGGATATCTACAATATAACCGCCTGTTTTAGATTACCCCTGACTCTACTTCTTAGGAAAACAGGGAAGCAATGTTTCTCTCTGTTCTTCCTGCACAGCCATATTATGGAGATTATTTGCATAAATACTAGTGGAAGTCTTAGCCACTTGGTGACCGACATTTTATTTCGCCATATAAAGCAGAACAAAAATATTTATCAGCCCTTGAGGTTTTTCCGAATCCATTCCTTTCCATGGAAAGACATATAGGTGTGCTCTGTATGAACATGGGGATGATTAGGAGGAAAATATGGTTGATATAGGAACTCACGTATGAATACATAGATAATTAGTGTTTAAGCATCCAGGGAAATTTTACTGGAGTTTTAATGCAAAGTTCAATTTATTTTTTAAATATATTTTTATTGAGTTTAAAGAGAGGTTTGGGGTGGGAGAGAGAAATAGAAACATCAGTGAAAGAGAAACATCGGTTGGCTGCCTCCGGTATGCCCTCTACTGGGGATTGAGCCCTCAACCCGCTGACAGGAATCCTGGTTCATGGGCCGATGCTCAACCACTAAGCCACACCTGCTGGGCTATTTTTAAAAAATAAAATAATGGTTCCTAGACAGAAGAATCTATTGTCTATTTGTTATTTAGAGATTTCAAATCACAGGCTTTTCAATTCCTACATAATCGGCAACTAAATGAAATGAAGGGAAGGAAAATTGTCATCAAGTTTAGTTTCATAGCTTATATTAGTACTGGAACCCTCAGAATAGGGGTTATTTTGTTCATCAACAACGTCATTACTGGAATCACTTGCTCATAATTTTGTACACAGTTCTGCTTTACCAGAAACATGCTCATTCATGGTTAATTATAAGATGTAAACAAAAACTGTTTTGAGGATCCCTAAAATAAAAAGTTGTGAAGTGATACAGCTGTATAAGGCATGTTTTCTTTAACTTACAGATAGTTTCTACGTTAGTGAAAGCTTGAAAGTTAAACATAGCCAATGTTTCTGGTTATTGCCCCCCAAAATCAGCCTTGCCAATTGGAAACTAAACAAGTAAGTGGAATTATTAATCAGTGAAAACTCTAGAGAGCATTCTACGTGGTGTCCATAGTAACTATATGTAGATTTATTTTTCATGTGCACACCCACATAATAGATAAAGCTTAAAAAAGGTTTCGTTATGAAATTTAACATTATAGATATTAATTTTCCCATACTTTAAACAATTTGCTTCTCAAAGTAGTAGAAATCTTGAAAATTGCTCAACCATAAATATATTTGGTGGACACAGAACTTGAAATTAAGAAACCGAGTCATCTATTACTTCTGTAACATTTGCAGTTAGGTGAGGGATAAAGCCAGATAGCTAGGATTTTTATTGTTGTTGTTGTTTGTTTTTATCAATACCAACCACAACTTCTCTTTCCTACATACAGGAAAAGAAAATGGAATAAGTGAAGGAGAGGTAAAAGGTGAAAGTTAGAGGTAAGTCAGAAGTTCTTTATCAGGGAAGTACCTATTCTATCAGAAGCAAAATAATGAAATTGAAACTGCTGAAAGATCACCAGTATCTTTTGGTGACTTTGGCTAAACCTGCCTTTTACTGTATTTTGAAAATAATCCTTGTTTTTGCTTGTAGAAATTTTTTCTAGAAACTTTTTTTCATCCTCACCTGAGGATATGTTTATTGATATTTTGAGAGAGAGGGAGAGAGAGAGAGAGAGAGAGGGAGAGAGAGAGAGAGAGAGAGAGAGAGAGAGAGAGAGAGAAGAGAAACATCCATAAATTTCCTTCTGTAAGCACCCCAATCAGGTATCAAACCTGAAACCTAGGAATGTGACCCAACGAGGAATGACACTCCAACCAACTGTGCCACCTGGCCAGGGCTTTTAGTGTGATTTTTAATTGATTTTAACAGGTAAAATGTAAGACCTGATTTAAAAACACTTTTCTTTTCTTCTTGGACATTTGGAAGACTATCAATGGCCATATTATAAAGGACCCTGAATTTCAAGTTGTTACATTTTTTAAATCGTATGGTCAGGTACTCTTTATTCTGTCTCTCTATAACTATAATGTCATGCAGTTAATGAAAATCTCAAAGTAAACAAAAATTTAACTACATTTTCATAACTGGAAAATAATATGTTTAGTGTATTTTAAAGGTATGATATTAGTCTAGGCCAGATGAATCAATTCACTTAATTATCATAAAAAGATCACCCAATTAAGTCACTCAGATTACTATTCTGCATCAGCAAAATGAGGAAGCAAATAGGACAGTATTTAAAAAGGACTCTTTTCAGTACTTGAACATTCTTTTATGATTTTTTGGTGCAATTTCTGATGAAAATGAAAAGCTTACCATGCAGCTGTAAAAAATAAATCACCAAGAGGAATTCTAGGCAATCTCACTTCCCATAAAGTATTTTTTGATTCATGCATTCAATCCTCTCTCCTTTTTCACATTAGATCTTGATTACTCTGCCAGCTCTCTAGAGAACATACTATTAAATGACAAAGGTTGCCAGTGTAGAAGCAGTGGTATATTAGCAACATTAAAATTTGCTCACTTTTTTTCCCATTAATTCCTTATTTTTTAAAATTCCTTCTTGGATGGCGGGAAGTGGGAGATAGGAAATTAAACTCTCCTTAGGGGTTTATGTAATTTCATTTTATCATATTTATTTCCTCACAGCTTTCCCATCCACCCATAGAAATACACAGTCATTCTCTAAACATCTGTTTGTGAATCAGTGAAAATACTCAAGTACTCCCAGGCATAGTAAATACAACTATTAGGCAAAAATGGTTTAATGGACACCTAGATTAGAAATAAGGGGCTTGAAAATAATAATGGCTTCTCTTTTTTTTCTGATTCACAGTTTTTCCATACACTAAATTCTCTGTTATGATCTTCATCAATATCTATAACAAATGTTGGTAAGAAAGAAAATACATGGCCCTATCAATATTAACAGCTTTTATATCCCTTTCATTACTCAACCTACTGCAATCTGGTTGTCTATCTCACCCATGCAATTGCTTTTTCAAAGAATTCCTTAAACACCGAATCCAATGGCTTCTCATTCATTTTTTGTAAATTTTATTTTCCCCGCTTTATTGAGGTACAATTGGTATACAAAATTGCACATAATTAATGTATACAGTTTGGTGAGTATATATATATATATATATATATATATATATATATATATATATATATATATATATATATATATATATATATATATATTCCTGTTACTATCACTACAGTCTAAGAAATAAACATATTCATCAACTTCAAAAAAGTCCTTGTTCCTTTTTTGGTGTTCAGAACACAACATGAATTCTCCTCTTAAGTTTTTAAGTATACAATTCTTTATTGCTAACTATAGGCACTATGTTGTTCAGCAGATCTCTGGAACTTACTCCTCTCGTATAACTGTAACTTTATACCCCTTGAACAACAACTCCCCATACCCGTCTGCCCAATTCCCAGGTGCCACGATTCTATTGTCCATTTGTATACCTTGGACCATTTTAGATGCCTCATATGAGAGGAATTTCTACTCAACCTATATGAGGTAGTTGAGAGAATAACCCCTCTTCCTCACGAAATCTCTCTCTTTCTTTGGTTTTATAAATAATATAATATCCTGATCTTTTTGTGCCTGAATGTTCTTTCAATGGCACCCTTTTATACTCCAGTTCCCAAATATAGATTGTTCTTAACACACAGTCCTTGTCTATCTTACTCTCTTGTGTTCCATTTTCTCACTTAACTATATTTTCTATATCTATGGTTAGATATTATTTTGGCCTCACGGTGGGTTACTCCCAGATATCTTCTCATGTTTCAATTCCTCTTCTGAGTTCCATACCCAAATTATTGAAGGGTATGCTGTAAAGCTCCACATGGATGTCCTGCCATCATCTAAAATGCAACACATGCAAAACCGAATTCTGAATTTATCTTCACACATCATGCTATCCATTTAATGCAGTGCCAATAAAAATATTAAATGAATTATGGGGAGGGAACTTGTGGAAAGAAATTTTAAAGTTCATCTAGAAGAATCAGTGTGTTTTTGTTACAAGAGCTAAGAATAATGAGAGCCCTACGAAATATTTACAGATTGTATAAAGCCACAGTTATAAATAATCAGATCAATGTAACATAAGAAATTCAGAATTTGACCCACATGATATGTATGTACACATATATGAATGTGCATGTACATTTATATGTATACCAGAGGCCCAGTGTATGAAAATTTGTGCACTCAGGGGGTCCCTCAGCCTGGTCTGTGCTCTCTTGCAGTCCAGGACCCCTTGGGGGATGTCCACCTTCCTGCTTAGGCCCACTCCTTGGGGAGTGAGCCTAAGCTGGCAGTCAGACATCCCTCTGGCATCCCAGGAGCCCTTGGGAGATGTCTGACTAATAGCTTAGGCCCAATCCCCAGGGGAATGGGCCTAAGATGGCAGTCAGACATCCCTTTGACAGCCTGGGAGCCCTCGGAGGAGCAGGCCTAAGCCATTAGTTGGACATCCTTAGTGCTGTCATGGAGGCAGGAGAGGCTCAGACCACTGCCACTGTGCTGGCCAGCCATGAGCTGATTTCTGGCTGAGCGGCATTCCCCCTGTGGAAGCACACAGACCACCAGGGGGCAGATTCTGCATTGAGCGTCTGCCCCCTGGTGGTCAGTGCACATTATAGCTACCGGTCATTCCTGGTCATTCTGCCATTAGGGTCAATTTGCATATTACCCTTTTATTATATAGGATATATACTAGCCTGACTACTATCATACAGTCTTTTATAAATATATATGCTTTACTCAAACTCACTGGAAAATGATTGTTTAATAATTAGTATAGGAAGAATTTGTTAATCATTTGGAAAAATAAAATTGGGTATTTTCCTCACACATTTTAAAGCAAAATAAATTCAAATGTAATAAGTATCAAGTTGTAAAAATGAAATAATAAAGATATAAGTAAATATAGAGGTATATTTACATAATTGTAGTACAAAGAAAGAATTTGTAATTATGACACCAAAGTCAGAAACCATAAAGGAAGGTATTGGTATATCTGACAATATAAAAATTAAAGTAAAACAATCCAAAGTCTATGGGACACAGTGAAAGCAGTCCTGAGAGGTAAATTCATAGCTCTACAGGCCTACGTCAAAAAACAAAACAACAACCAAGAAAATGGTAATAAATTATCTAACTCTAGAACTTAAAGTATTAGAGAGAAACCAGGAAAGCCCAGGGTGAATAGAAGGAAGGAGATAATAAAAATCAGAGCAGAAATAAATGACCAAAAAAACAATATAAAGATCAATGAAACCAAGAGCAGGTTAACTGAAATGATAAACAAGACATATGAACCTCTAGCCAGGCTCATCAAGAAGCAAAGAAAGAGGACCCAAATAAACAAAATCAGAAATGAAAGAGGCAAAATAACACAGACCACACAGAAATACAAAGGGTTGTAAAATAATACTATCAACAACTCTATTCCAACAAACTAAGCAACCTGGAGGAAATAGACACAGTCCTAGAAAACCACAACCCTGCAAAACTCAATTGAGAATCAAAAAATCTGAATAGGCCAATAACTAAGGAGGAAATTGAAGCAGTCATCAAAAAACTTCCAGCAAGCAAAAGCCTGGGGCCAGATGGCTTTACAGGGAAATTTTACCAAACATTCAAAGAAGAATTAAAACCTATTCTTCTAAGGCTATTCTAAGAAATTAAAAAGGAAGGCACATTTCCAAGCTCTTTCTATGAAGCCAGCATTACCCTAATCCCAAAACCAGATAAAGACACCACAAAGAAAGAGAATTACAGGCCAATATCCCTGATGAACATAGATGCTAAAAACCTCAACAAAATGCTAGCAAATCGATCCAGCATTACATAGAAAGATCATACACTATGACCAAGTGGGATTTATTCCAGGGATGCAAGGATGGTACAATATCTGCAAATCAATAAACATGATACATCACATAAACAAATTGAGAGACAAAAATCACATAATCTTATCAATTTATGCAGAAAAGGCATCTGACAAACCCAACACCCTTTCCTGATAAAAACTATTAGCAAAGTGGGAATAGAGGGACCATATATCAACATAATAAAAGCCTTATATGACAAATCTACAGCCAACATCATACTCAATGGGCAAAACTAAAACCATTTCCCCTAAAAACAGGAACAAGACAGGAATGCCTACTTTAACCATTCCTGGTTGACATAGTACTGGAAGTGCTAGCCATAGTGATCAGACAAGAAGAAGAAATAAAAGGCATCCAAATTGGAAAAGAAGAAGCAAAACTGTCATTATTCACAGGTGACCTGATACTGTACATAGAAAACCCCAAAGACTATCAAAAATCTACTAGACTTAATAAATAAATTTGGCAATGTAGCAGGATACAAAATTAACACCCAGAAATCTATGGCTTTTTTATACACAAATAATGAAATGTCAGAAAGAGAAACTAAAAAAAAAAAAATCCCATTTATCACTACACCAAAAAAATTAAGATACCTAGGAATAAATTTAACCAAGGAGGTAAAGGACCTGTACTCAGAAAATTACAGGGCACTGAAAAAAGAGGGGAAAACATAAACAAATGGAAGAATATACCATGTTCATGGATTGGTAGAATCAACATCATTATAATGTCCATATTACCCAAAGCAATCTATAGATTCAATGCAATCCCCATTAAAATACCAACAGCATACTTCAAAGACCTAGAACAAACTATCCTAAAATTCATATGGAATAAAAAATGACCCTGAATAGCTGCATCACTCTTGAGAAAGAAGAACAAAGGAGGCAAGAGCATACAATGGAATCAAGACAGTCTCTTCAATAAATGGTGTTGGAAAAATTGGACAGATACATGGAAAAAATGAAACTGGACCACCAACTTATGCCATAAACAAAAATAATCTCAAAATTGATAAAGAACTTAAACATAAGATGGGAAACCATAAAAATCTTAGAAGAAGCCATAGGCAACAAAATAGCAGTCATTTGTCAGAGCAATATCTTTACTGACACAACTTCTAGGGCAATGGAAGCTAAGGAGAAAATAAACAAATGGGACTACATTAAAATAAAAAGCTTCCACACAGCAAAAGAAACCATCAACAAAACAACAGGAAAGCCCACTGCATGGGAGAACATATTTGCCAATGTTATCTTTGATAAGTGTTTAATCTTCAAAATTTATAGGGAACTCATACAACTTAACAAAAGGAAGACAAACAATCCAATCAAAAAATGGGTAAAGGGCAAGCCCTCCCCCCACACAAAAAAAATAAAGGAAAAAAAAATGGGCAAAGGACCTAAATAGACACTTTTCAAACGAGGGTATACAGAAGGCCCAGAGACATATGAAAACATGCTCAAAGTCACTAATCACCCGAGAGATTCAAATCAAAACAACAATGAGGTACCATCTCACACCTGTCAGAATGGCTATCATCAACACATCAACAAATGACAAGTGCTGGAGAGGATGTGGAGAAAAAGGAACTCTCGTGCACTGCTGGTTGGTATGCAGACTCCTGCAGGCACTGTGGAAAACAGTATGGCGTTTACTTACAAAATTAAAAATGGAACTCCCATTTGACCCAGTAATCCCACTTCTAGGAATATATTCCAAGAAACCAGAAACACCAATCAGAAAGGATATATGCATCCCTATGTTCATAGCAGCACAATTTACAATAGCTAAGATTAGGAAACTCCCTAAGTGCCCATCAGCAGATGAGTGGATTAAAAACGGTGGTACATCTACACAATGGAATACTATGCTGCTGTAAAAAGGAAGGAACTCTTACCATTTGCAACAGCATGGATGGAACTGGAGAGCATTATGCTAAGCGAAAAAAGCCAGTAGGAGAAAGATAAATATCATATGATCTCACTCATTTGTGGAGTCTAATGAACAACATAAACTGATGAACAAAAGTAGAACCAGAGGCAAAGAAGCATCAAACAGACTGTCCAACCTATGAAGAAAGGAGGAGGGGCTGAGGGGGGTAAGAGATCAACAAAGGACTTGTATGCATGCATATAAGCATAACCAATGGACACAGATTAGGGGGTGAACTGGGGGTGGGGGCGATCAGGGAGAGGTCAATGGGAGAAAAAGGAGACATGTAATATTTTAAATAATAAAGAATTTATTTTTTTTTAAAAAAAGGACTACAAATGTTGGTGCAAATATTGAGAAAAGGAACCCTTGTACACTCTTGGTGGAAATGTAAATTTGTACAACCATTATGAAAAATAGTATGGAGATTCCTCAAAACATTAGCAATCCCTCTTCCAATTATGTAACCAAAGATATTAGATCAGTACTCAAAAAGGTATTTTCACTTCCATGTTCATTGCAGCAATATTTACATTAGCTAAGATATGAAAATAACCTAAGTGTCTGTTGACAGATGAATAGGTAAATAAATTTATATATTTTTATAAATTTATGCATAAATTTATATATAATCTATAATAATAAAAGCATAATATGCCAATTAGACTGGATGTCTTTCCAGATGAAGCTGGGGCTGCAAGGGCTGAGCCCCTTGCATGAATTTCATGCATTGGGCCTTCCCCTGGCTGCCAACACCAGCTTCCCTCTGGCACCTGGGACCCAGTGTTTTCTTTGGCCGCCGGCAGGCACCTGGGACCTGGGCTTCCCTCACAGCCCTGTATTCATCTGGAAGGACATCCAGTCTAATTAGTATATTGAGCTTTTATTATTATAGACTAGAGGCCTGTTGCATGAAAAGATTCATGCAATAGGCCTTCCCTTCCCCTGGCTGCCTGGGACCCAGCACCAGGGACCCAGGCCTTCGCTCGGGCCAGAGCCGCCTTCAAAGCCTTTGCTGCTCTAGCCGGAGCCGCTTTGATCACTGCTCCAGTCAGAGCAGCTTTGATCATTGCTGCAGCCGGAGCCGCCTCCAAAGCCTTCATTGCTCTGGCCAGAGCCGCCTTCAAAGCCTTTGCTGCTCGAGCCGGAGCCGCTATGATGCAGCTCCAGCTGGACCCGCTATGATCGCTGCTCCGGCTGGAGCCGCCTTCAGTCTTTGCTCTGCTGCTTCCCGCCTACATATGCAAATTAACCGCCATCTTTGTTGGTGGTTAATTTGAATATCTCACTGATTAGCCAATGGGAAGTGTAGCAAAGGTATGGTCAATTACCTTGTTTGTCTATTATTAGATAGGATAATAGAATATTATTCAACTGTAAAAAAGAGATCCTGCCATTTGCAAAGACACAGATGAAACTGGGGACATTATGCTAATTGAAATAGACACAGAAAAAATAGTACTGCATGATCTCACTTATATGTGGGGTTTTAAAAAGTCAGATACATACAAGCAAAGAGTAGGATGATAGTTAACAGGGTGAGGAGGTGGGGAAAATGGGGAGATAATTATTAAAGGGTATAAAGTTTCAATTATATAGGATAAGTTTAGAGATTTAAAGTACCACACAATTATAATTAGCAATACTATACTGATTACTAGAAATTCGCTAATCAATTAAATTTCAGTGTTCTTATCATACACAACAAAAAGGTAACTATTTGAGGATATGTGAATTAGCTTATTTTAGTACTCATTTTACTATGTGTATGTATATAAAAGGATATACTTTGAATATATATGTATCATTGAAACATAGAAGAAAATAAATCCATTTCTTTTAATATGTTTGACCAAATATTTTGAGTTTAGATTTAAAGTCCAGTAAGCTGAAAATAAACTAATAATGCATCAAATTTACAAAAGCTATAATTAGGATGTGCAGCATATAAAATACCTTGAGAGCTTCCTTCAGACAAACAGATGGATGCTTCATCATTTCTGTCATTATCTTCTTCTACTTCAGGACCCGCTTCCTCTCTTGTGATTGCAGACAAAGAACCAGACTCTGGATGCTCAGAAAAATCAGCAGGGCCTCCCCTTGGAGGTGGAACTTCAATCCCCATTAAACGATACTTCCTTCTTCGATTCCCAATCCAAGTCTTTATAAGAGAAATACAAGAGGAAGCTTTGTAAACATGGAAACTTAGCAGTCTAATCATTAAAATAATGAATGGATGCTGCATAAAACATGATTAAAAAGATTAAATAGGTACCTAGAATAATGAAATTTTATTATTGCTCATAAGTTAAGATAAAATAATTGTTTTCAATTTTTACATATCTTATTAGCAGAAAGATGGCATTTATTTAAATATTCAGACTTTCAAGAAACATGTTGAAGAATGCATTTTGATTTATATATTTATTTCTGTAGAAAATAATCCACCAAATCTTTCAAAAGGAACTTCAATTGGTTCCTTCTCTAAAGGGACCACACATATAGCTGAAATCATAATTCATCTCCCATTTTGAATCTTGTTCTTTATAGGTGAAAATGTGGTTTCTATTAACTTTGACTTCATGATGGTTACCTGGGTATTTCACGTATTCTAAATTTTCATTTTATTGGATTTAGAACCATTTAAAAAATGTTTACATTAAAATAAGTTTTCCCTAACTGGTTTGGCTCAGTGGGAGCGTCGGCCTGCAGACTAAAAGGTCACAGGTTCGATTCCGGTCAAGGGCATGTACCTCGGATGCAGGCACATCCCCAATAGGGGGTGTCAGGAAGCCGCTGATCGATGTTTCTCTCTCATTGATGTTTCTAACTCTCTATCCCTCACCCTTCTTCTCTGTAAACAATCAATAAAATATATTTTAAAAAATAAAATAAGTTTAAAGTCACAGGAAGTTGAAGAGATAGGTCTTCATTCAGTTGCCTCCAATTAGCATTTTACATAATTGTAGCATAAAAACAAAAACAGGAAACATATTACAAAATATGTGTATACAATTCCGTGTTCCCTTATCACACCATTGTTCTTCCCTTCCCTCCTACCATTTCCAACACCTGACAAATAATCTATATTTTTGAGAATGTTATATAAATGGAGCCATATAGCATGTGACTGTTAATTTTTAATTAATATATTTACTAGAGGCTCAGTGCACAAAATTTATGCACTGGAGGGAGGGTCCCTCAACCTGGCCTCTTCCCTCTCGCAGTCTGGAACCCCTCGGAGGATGTCTGCCTGCCAGCTTGTGGCTGGATGGCCTTCTGCTGCTGCACAGCTTGCTGCTTGAGCTTCAGCAGCTGCTGCACATGCTCAGGCTGGAACACCATGGTCTGTCCTGTGAACACCATCGAATGGATGAGTCAAGCATGGAGGCAGGCTCACCCTGAGTTCCCTGCACTTCCCTGAGTCACTGAGTTGTTCAGACTGCCTGCCTTCTTAAGAGAACAGCAACAGAATCGGGCCTAAGCTGGCATTAGGACATCCATCCCTCAGTCCAGGCCCCTCGGGGGATGTAGCAGTGTGCCAAGCATCAGGTGGCCAGGGAGAAGCCCGAATTGGGGCCAGACGCCAAGCTGCTGGCGCTCATCCTGGCCTGATGCGCCCACTGGCCCTGCTCAATAGTATTGCCGCGGAGTTGGGAGAGGCTCCCCCCATGGCAACTGCGCTCACCAGCTGTGAGCCTGGCTTCTGGCTGAGCAGTGCTCCCCAGGTGGGGGGGAACTGACCACCAGGGGGCAACTCCTGCATTGAGCATCTGCCCCCTGGTGGTCAGTGAACATCATAGTGACTGGTGGTTCCACCAGGCATTCCACAATTCAGTCTATTTGCATATTAGGGTTTTATTACATAAAATTTTGCATGTTACATTTTTATTGTCTTAAGTTTTATATATGTCTCCTTTTTCCCTGATTAACGCCCCCACCCATTCCCATGCCCAAGGGCAAGCCCCCAGTGCCCCAGTGTCTGTGTCCATTGGTTATGCTAATATGCATGCATACAAGTCCTTTGGTGGAGTTCTAAACACCCCTACTTCCCCTATAATTTGTCTCTGGATTTATTTTTGCTCAACAGTTTATGTTGATCATTATATCCCACATATGAGTGATATCATGTGATGTTTATCTTTCTCTGACTGGCTTATTTTGCTAAGCATAATGGTCTCCAGTTCCATCCATGCTGTTGCAAATGGTAAAAGTTCCTTCCTTTTTATAGCAGTGTAGTATTCCATTGTATAGATGTACCACAGTTGTTTTTTTTTAATTTTTTTTATTGATTTAAGGTATTACATATGTGTTCTTATCGTCACATTGCTCCCCACCTCACCCCTCCACACTCATAGCCTCATCCCCTATTGTCTGTGTCCATTGGTTAGGCTTATATGACTGCATACAAATACTTTGGTTAATCTCTGCCCCTTACCTCCACCCTTCCCTACCTTCCCTTTGAGGTTTGACGGTCTGATCGATGCTGCTCTGTCTCTGGCTCTATTTCTGTTCATCAGTTTATGTTGTTCATTATATTCCATAAATGACTGAGATCATGTGATATTTATCTTTCTCCTACTGGCTTATTTCGCTTAACATAATGCTCTTCAGTTCCATCCATGCTGCTGCAAATGGTAAGAATTCCTTCGTTTTTACCGCAGCATAGTATTCCATTGTGTAGATGTACCACTGTTTTTTAATTCACTCATCTGCTGATGGACACTTAGGCTGTTTCCAAATCTTAGCTATGGTGAATTGTGCTGCTATGAACATAGGGGTGCATATGTCTTTTCTGACTGGTGTTTCTGATTTCTTAGGATACAGTCCTAGTAGTGGGATTACTGGGCCAAATGGAAATTCCATTTTTAGTTTTTTGAGGAAACTCCATACTGTCTTCCACAGTGGCTGCCCCAGTCTGCATTCCCACCAGCAGTGCAAAAGGGTTCCTTTTTCTCCACAACCTTGCCAGCACTTGTCATATGTTGATTTGTTGATGATAGCCATTCTGACAGTGTGGATGGTATCTGGTATTGTGATCCCTCCAGTTTTGATCTTCTCTCTCAATATTGCTGTGGCTATTCGAGGTATTTTTTTTATTCCAGAGGAATTATTGGAGAGTTTGTTCTAGATCTTTGAAATATGCCTTTGGTATTTTAATGGGAATTGAATTGAATCTATAGATTGCTTTGGGTTGTATGGACATTTTACTAATGTTGATTCTATGAACATGAACATGGTATGTTCTTCCATTTGTTTATGTCTTCCTCTATCTATTTTTTTTTTCAGTGTGCTATACTTTTCTGAGTATAGATCCTTTACTTCCTCGGTTCAATTTATTCCTAGGCATCTTCATTTTTGTTGTTGTTGTTGTTGCAATGATAAATGGTATTTATTTTAGTTTCTCTTTCTGTGAGTTCATTATTAGTGTATAAAAAAGCCATACATTTCTGGGTGTTAATTTTGTACCCTGCTACACTGCTGAATTTATTTATTAATTCTAGTAGTTTTTGATGGAACACAGTGAAAGCACTGCTGAGAGGGAAGTTCTGCTCAAGTTCTGTAACTTGAAAAATTAGAAAGAGAGCAACAAAAAAAGTCGAGAGTGAGCAGAAGGAAGGAAATAATAAAGATCTGAGCAGAAATAAATGACATAGAGCCAAAAAAATTACCAAAGATTGATGAAACCAAAAGCTGGTTCCTTGAAAGGATTAGAAATGTTGATAAACCTCGAGGAGACAGAAGATGGTGGCGATATAGGCAGACGCGTCCCAGGTCGTGTCCTGGAGCAAATGGAGTGAGCAGCTGAAACTAATAACACCCACCCCGAATTGGCGAAATTGCTCAGCTGGTGAGACGGTTTGCAGCCCGGAAGAGCAGAACTCCCCTGGAAAGGTAAAAAAAAAACAAAAAAACACAGGGATTTGGGCAAGAAAGTTTGCCAGACCTCTGAGCCCAGAGAGTCAGAGGGAGACCACGTGGCAGACAGCCGCGTCCCTTGGGACAGGCACAGCCCCTGATGGGGGAAAGGAGAACCGCAGGATTCCTGGCGCCGCCGGAGGAATAGAGAGCTGGGTTCTGTGATCACGGAGGACTGAGCCTAAAGGGGACAGCCTGAAGAGCTGACCAGACCATGCAGTCCCGGTAAGGGAAGAAGCTTACAGAAACCAAGCCTTCCCCGTTTCCGCGGCCAGCATTTGTTTGTTTGTTTTCACTGAATCCTGTTCATGGGACATTTCGGATACAGACACTCACCTGTGCTGAAGAGAGGTAGAGTGTGCAGAGGAGTGGAATCTGGGGAGAGACTGAGGAGAGAAGGGGGGCCGGGAGAGGTGGCAGTGAATTGAGTGCTGAGACACCCCTGAGCGCAGGACTGGGGCAGCCATTCTCTCCGGAGAGTGAGACTCCTTCCCCCAGCCCCCAGGCAAGGAGCAGAGCCACACCCAGATTCCACCCTGAACGAGATCAAGGATTAAAATAACCTGATCAGTCCCTGGGAGTTAACAGGGTCTGGTCTATAGAGGGATTTTCAATCCCAGCAACAACACAGCGCCCATAACTATTACGTAGCCGACTCTGGGCACTGACCTTCCAATGGACAGAGAGGGCCTATAGCCTCAGAGGCCAACCCGAGAACACTGCCACCCATAGGCTGACCCACAAACTTACTCTTTGCTAAACACAAAATAAGGCAGTCTGGGAAACAAATACGGCCTGCTTTAAAATAAGGACTGTGGTTTACAACACAGAGGAACAGTGTATCGCAGGGAAACTCAACACTCTCCTGAATACCTGGCAGGTCTAAGGCGAGCCACACTGAAGAACAGAAGAACCGAAGGACCTTCACTACTGCATTTTTCTTTTTTGTCACCTTTTAACTAAGAAACCAATTTTTTTTTCTTTTTTTTCTTCTTTTTTTTCCCCTTCTTTTTCCATCACCTGATTTTACCCTTTTAATTACTACCTTCTTATTTTTAACCAGTATTATTACTGCTACCATTTTACCATTTTTTGAAGTGCCATTTTAGTTTCTCTTTATTTTATTTTGGGATTAGTGTTCTCCATTCTATTTTCATCGTTATATTATTGGTTGTTTCTAGTTTGCATTCATCTCCAGGGAGCTGGTGCTGGAATTTGTTGGGATTAGTGGCGGTTCTATAGGAGTATTCTCCTCATATAAAAAGTCTCTTCCCCTCTTCCACTTCATTCTCTCTTTTCGCTCTTTTTCTTTTCTTTTCTTTTCTTTTCTTTTCTTTTCTTTTCTTTTCTTTTCTTTTCTTTTCTTTTCTTTTCTAGCTTTTCTTTTTCCCCCTCATTTTCCCCAATTTCATTTTTGCACTCCTTTTTTTGGTCCCTACTTTTCTTTTCTTTTTTCTCTTTTATCTTTTTCTCTTCCTTCTTCCTTATCCCCTAATTCTCTTAATTCAGGTGGTCACCTTTATTTGGGGTTATTAATATCGTGAATATATTTGTGTATAGTGCCTGGTACGTGGTGCCTTGTTGTGTTGTATTTTGTGCCTTTAAATCAATGCAGCAGATCCAAGCAACAGCAACCTCCTGAGCACCACACCCTCTGCTGAGAAAAAGCAGCTGTACGCGAAACCTCGCCCCACCAGAAAGAAGAGCCACCACAGCTGTGAACAGCACCCACCAGAGGAGCTGCTGCCAACTGAAGCGCAGCTGCTACCACAACCGCCCGAAGACCAACCAAAGACCAAGGAGTCACTGCCACCAAGGGAGCAACCACTGAATGACTCAACGCCTAGATATGTCAGTGAGATCAAATGTGGGTAGGAAAAGAAACCCCCAAAGGAAAGAGAAGGAGGACTCTCCAGAAAAGCAGCTAAGTAATACAGAGGCATGCAACATGACAGAAAAAGAATTCAGAATAAGGGTCCTAGAGTGCATAAACAGGATGGAGGAAAAAATCGACAACCTCTGCAAGAAGCAAGAAGAAACAGATGAAAAAATCGATAACATATGGAAGAAGCTAGAAGAAACAGATGAAAAAATCAACAAATTAAGTAAGACCCAAGAAGAAATGAAGAGTGATATAGTTGCAATGATTGTTAAAAAATACTATGGACATCTCTACTCCAACAACCTAGACAACATGGAGGAAATGGACAAATTCCTAGAAAAATACAACATTCCAAAACTCAATCATGAAGAATCTAAAAATCGCAACAGGCCAATAACTATGGAAGAAATTGAAACAGTCATCAAAAAGCTTCCATCAAACAAAAGCCCAGGACCAGACGGTTTCACAGGGGAGTTTTACCAAACATTCAAGGAAGAACTAAAACCTATCCTCCTCAGACTACTATAAAAAATTCAAGAGGAAGGAACACTTCCAAGCTCATTCTATGAAGCCAGCATCACCGTAATACCAAAACCAGGTAAAGACAACACAATGAAAGAGTATTACAGGCCAATATCCCTCATGAACATAAATGCCAAAATCCTCAACAAAATCTTAGCAAATAGGATCCAGCAGTACATCAGAAAGATCATAGACCATGACCAAGTAGGATTTATCCCAGGGATGCAAGGATGGTACAATATCCGCAAATCAATAAACGTGATACATCACATAAACAAATTGAAAGAAAAAAAAACACATGGTCATATGAATGGATGCAGAAAAAGCATTTGATAAAATTCAACACCCATTTTTGATAAAAACTCTCCGTAAAGTGGGAGTAGAAGGATCATACCTCAACATAATAAAAGCCATATATGACAGGCCCACAGCCAACATCATACTCAACGGACAAAAACTAACACCATTTCCCCTAAGAACAGGAACACGACAGGGATGCCCCCTCTCACCACTACTGTTCAACATAGTACTGGAAGTGTTAGCCATTGCAATTAGGCAAGAAGAAGAAATAAAAGGCATCCAAATTGGAAAAGAGGAAGTAAATCTGTCCTTATTTGCAGACGACATGATATTATACATACAAAAACCCTAGAGACTCCATCAAAAAGCTACTAGACTTAATACATGAATTTGGCAATGTAGCAGGATACAAAATTAACCCCAAGAAATCTGAGGCATTTCTATACACCAATAGTGAACTTTCAGAAAGAGAGATTATCAAAACAATCCCGTTTACCATCGCACCAAAAAAATTAAGCTACCTAGGAATAAACTTAACTAAAGAGGTAAAAGGCCTCTACTCAGAAAACTACAGGACGTTGAAAAAAGAGATAGAGGAAGACATTAACAGATGGAAGAACATACCGTGTTCATGGATTGGTAGAATCAACATCATTAAACTATCCATACTACCCAAAGCAATCTATAAATTCAAAGCACTTCCCATTAAAATACCAATGGCATACTTCAGAGATCTAGAACGAACTTTCCAAAACTTCATCTGGAATAAAAAAAGACCCCGAATAGCTGCAGCAATCCTGAAAAAGAACAAAGTAGGTGGGATCTCAATACCAGATATCAAGTTGTATTACAAAGCCACTCTTCTCAAAACTGCCTGGTACTGGCACAAGAATAGGCATATAGATCAATGGAATAGAGTAGAGAGACCAGAAATCGACCTGAACCAATATGCTCAATTAATATTTGACAAAGGAGGCAAGAACATACAATGGAGCCAAGATAGTCTCTTCAATAAATGGTGTTGGGAAAATTGGACAGATATATGCAAGAAAATGAAACTAGACCATCAACTTACACCATACACTAAAATAAACTCAAAATGGATAAAGGACTTCAATGTACGGCAGGAAACCATAAAAATTCTAAAAGAATCCAAAGGCAACAAA
This sequence comes from Myotis daubentonii, assembly GCF_963259705.1. Lineage (NCBI taxonomy): Eukaryota > Metazoa > Chordata > Mammalia > Chiroptera > Vespertilionidae > Myotis > Myotis daubentonii. The sequence continues at coordinate 106,758,492 of NC_081861.1, forward strand.
ATCTCAGACATATGCCGAAGCAATTTCTTCACTGATACAGCTCCTAGGGCACTTGAAACTAAAGAGAAAATGAACAAATGGGACTGCATCAAAATAAAAAGCTTCTTCACAGCAAAAGAATCCATCAACAAAACAATGAGAAAACCCACTGTGTGGGAAAACATATTTGCCAATGTCGTATCTGATAAGGGCCTAATCTCTAAAATTTATAGGGAACTCATACAACTTAACAAAAGGAAGATAAACAATCCAATCAAAAAATGGGCAAAGGACTTAAATAGACACCTTTCAAAAGAGGACATTCAGAAAGCCAAGAGACATATGAAAACATGCTCAGAGTCACTAATCATCCGAGAGATGTAAATCAAAACAACAAAGAGGTACCATCTCACACCTGTCAGACTGGCTATCATCAACAAATCAACAAATGACAAGTGCTGGAGAGGATGTGGAGAAAAAGGAACACTCATGCACTGCTGCTGGGAATGCAGACTGGTGCAGCCACTATGGAAGACAGTATGGAGTTTCCTTAAAAAACTGAAAATGGAACTCCCATTTGACCCTGTGATCCCACTTCTAGGAATATATCCCAAGAAACCAGAAACACCAATCAGAAAGGATATATGCACCCCTATGTTCATAGCATCACAATTCCCCATAGCTAAGATCTGGAAACAGCCGAAGTGCCCATCAGTAGATGAATGGATTAGAAAATTGTGGTACATCTACACGATGGAATACTATGCTGCTCTAAAAAAGAAGGAACTCTCACCATTTGCAACGGCATGGATGGAACTGGAGAACATTATGCTAAGTGAAATAAACCAGTCAATGAAGGAAAAATACCACATGATCTCACTCATTCATGGATAATAGAGATCATTATAAACTTTTGAACAATAATAGATACAGAGGCAGATCTGCCTCAAACAGATTGTCAAACTGCAGCGGGAAGGCTTGGGAGGGTTGGGGGCCAGGAGGTAGGGGGGGTAAGAGATCAACTAAAGGACTTGTATGCATGCATATACGCATAACCAATGGACATAAGACACTGGGGGATAGGGGACTGTCTAGGGCGGGGGGAAAAATGGACACATATGTAATACCCTTTGTAATACTTTAAGCAAGAAATAAAAAATAAAAAAATTTAAAAAAGAAATATTGATAAACCTCTAGCCAGGCTCACAAAGAAGCAAAGAGAGAGGACCAATATAAACAAAATTAAAAATGAAAGGCAAAATAACAACTGACCCCACAGAAATACAAAGAATTATAAAAAACAAAAATAATGTGATTAACTCTATTCCAACAAACTGGTCAACCTAAAAGAAGTGGACAGATTCCTAAAAATCTACAACCTTCCAAAACTCAATAAGGAAGAATAAAAAAAATCTAAATAGACCAATAATTGTGGAGGAAATTGAAGGAGTCATCAGAAAACTTCCAACAAACAAAAGCCCTGTACCAGATTGCTTCACAGGGGAGTTTTATCAAATATTCAAAGAAGAACTAAAACTTATTCTCCTCAGACTATTCCAAAAAATTCAAGAGGAAGGCATACTTCCAAGCTCTTTCTACAAAATCCGCATTACCCTAATCCCAAAACAAAATAAAGACAATACAACGAAAGATACAAGTTTCCTAATGCACTGAACTCATTTGTGGTGAGACTCTGGTGTCCCAGACTTCTATGGGGAGAAACTGAACTGTCTTGCTGTGGGTCGGAAAGCTAGGGTGGCTTTCTCGCAGAGCTGCTCGCAGGGATCATTGTTGCTGTGGGGGCACGGGACTCGGGTATGCAGAGGGACTGGGAGACACAGAGATGTGGAGTCACGGAGAGGCTGATGAGAGCCATTGTTGTTTGCTCCGCCCTGGTGACTCTTTGAGATCCTGCCCCACTCAATTTACATCCCCGTCCAAGCTGTGCACAGTGGCATGAAGGAACCACCTGCGCTTTTGCAGCATCACCTAACAAACTGCAGCTGGGTCAGAGAGCTCCAAAACTTCCAAACCCCAAACAAAGAGGAGAAATCTGCTGGTTTCGCTGTAGCTCCTGCTGGGTGGACTCACTCAGTGGTTGACTTGGAGATCCAGGAGCCAGGGTACACCTGGCCAGATACCAGATTTCAACTCCCCACATCCATAAGGGACACACTCAAGAAGCAGACTCAGTGAGCACCAAAGCCCCATTGAAGCAAGTCCTACCCCATAAGGGTGTCTCCAGCACAGCAGTTCTTCCACTGTAGACACAGTGGATCCTCACAGTCAGCCAAAAATGCAGAGACAAAGAAACATATCACAAATGAAATAAATGGAGGAAAGCAAACTAATGGAGGACATAGAGTTCAAGACCACAGTTATAAGGCTACTCAAGAACCTTATACGAACCCCCGAGAAACTTAGTGAGGTCTACGAGGATCTTAATGAGAATGCCAAAAAAATGGAAAAGGACCAGGCAGAAATTAAACATACACTGACTTAAATTAAAAATAATATACAGCCGAAACTGGTTTGGCTCAGTGGATAGAGCGTTGGCCTGCGGACTGAAAGGTCCCAGGTTCGATTCTGGTCAAGGGCATATACCTTGGTTGCGGGCACATCCCCAGTGGGGAGTGTGCAGGAGGCAGCTGGTCCATGTTTCTCTCTCATCGATGTTTCTAGCTCTCTATCCCTCTCCCTTCCTCTCTGTAAAAAATCAATAAAATATATTTTAAAAAAATAATATACAGAAATCCAACAGCAGACTTTAGGATCCCAAGAATCAAGTCAAATATTTGAAATACAAAGAAGCAAAAAAAAACCTATCTGGAAAAGCAAAAAGAAAAAAGAATGCAAAAATATGAAGATAGTGTAAGGAGCCTCTGGGACAACTTCAAACGTACCAACATCCAAATTATCGGGGTGCCAGAAGAAGAGAGAGAGCAAGATACTGAAAACCTATTAGAGGAAATCATGACAGAAAACTTCCCCTACTTGATGAAAGAAATAGACTTACAAGTCCAGGAAGCGCAGAGAACCCCAAATAAGAGGAATCCAAAGAGGATCCACCAAGACACATCATAATTAAAATGCCAAGGACTAAAGACACAGAGAGAATCTTAAAAGCAGCAAGAGAAAAATATTTAGTTACCTACAAGGGAATACCCATACGACTGTCAGCTGATTTCTCAACAGAAACTTTGCAGGCCAGAAGGGAGTGGCAAGAAATATTCAAAGTGATGAATGCCAAGAACCTACAACCAAGATTACTCTACCCAGCAAAGCTATCATGTAGAATTGAAGGTCAGATAAAGAGCTTCACAGACAAGAAAAAGCTAATGGAGTTCATCACCACCAAACCAGGATTATATGACATGCTGAAGGATATTCTTTAAGAAGAGGAAGAAGAAGAAAAAAGTAAAGATAAAAGTTATGAACAACAAATAAATATCTATCAACAAGTGAACCTAAAAATTAAGTCAGAATAAACTGGTGAATATAATAGAAGCAGGGGCATAGAAAGGGAGTAGACTGACAATTCTTGGGGGGAAGGAGGTGTGAGGGGTGCGGGAAGAGACTGGACAAAAATATTATACCTATGGATGAGGACAGTGGCAGTGGGTGAGGGCATTGGCTGGGGTGGGAACCAGGTGGAGGGGAGCTATAGGGGTAAAAAAGAGGAACATTTCTAATAATCTGAACAATAAAGATTTATTAATTAAAAAAAGAAAGAAAATTATAGGCCAATATTCCTGATGAACATAGATGCCAAAATTCTCAACAAAATACTAGCAATTTGGATCCAGCATTACATTAGAAAGATCATACACTATGACCAAGTGGGATTTATTCCAGGGATGCAAGGATAGTATAATATCCACAAATCAAATAATGTGATACATCTCATAAACAAATTGAGAGATCAAAACCATATAATCATATCAAGTGATACAGAAAAAACATTTGAAAAAATCCAGCAACCTTTCTTGATAAAACCTCTCAATAAGATGGGAATAGAAGAAGAAGAACCAAGATGGCGGTGTAGGGTGTAGATCTGTGCATGCTGCTTCCCACAACATCATTGAAACCACCAACTATAAGACAAACAGCCACCATTTAGAACCATGGGAAAGTTGGCCTAGTGGAAGCTCTACAACTGGAAGGAAAGAAAGAAGCGCAGTGAGACTGAGTAGGAGCTACAGAGGCGCCAAAAACAGAGGTACAGAGTCCCGCGCCAGGCGGGCTGCAACTGGATGCACGTTTTTTTTCAATCGGAAGGGGTTACGAACTCTTGAATCCTCTGGGCTTGCTAGGGGTGGGTCTCTGAGGCCCCAGACCCCACAGGGAGAGGCGGCACCGCCTTGCAGTGGTTGGAAAGCGAGGGAGGCTCTGGTGCCCAACTCCTTGCTGGCACTGGGGGACGCGAAGTCCCAGAGTCCCTGTGAAGCGAGGGGCCACAGAGATGCCGCCATTGCTATTTGCTCCGCTCTGGTGACTCCCTGAGACCCTGCCCTACTCAATTTACATTCCCATCCAAGCTGTGCCAGAGGCACAAGAAGAAACGCCTATGCTTTTACAAACTCTCAAATCCTCTGGGCTTGCTCTGGGCGGGTCTCTGAGGCCCCAGGCCCCACGGGGAGAGGCAGCATGGCCTTGCAGTGGTGGGAAAGCAAGGGAAGCTCTGGCACGCAGCTGCTCACTGCCACTTGGGGACGCAAAGTCTTGGAGTCCGGGAGAGGCGAGGAGCCTCAGAGACTCCGCCATTGCTATTTGCCCCGCCCTGGCGACTCCCTGAGACCCAGACGCTACCGGGAGAGGTGGCACAGCCTTGCAGCTGTCAGAAAGCAAGGGAGGCTCTGTCATGCAGCTGCTCACCGGCAGTACGGGATGCGAAGTCCCAGAGCCCCAGAGAGGGAGGGAGCCGCAGAGACGCCATTGCTATTTGCTCCACCCTGGTGACTCCCTGAGACCCTGGCCTACTCAATTTACATCCCCATCCAAGCTGTGCCAGTGGCACAAAAAGACCCACCTGCACTTTTGCAACCTAACCCAGCAAACTGCAGACTTCAACTCCTCGCACCCATGGAAGACACACTCAAGAACAGACCCAGGAGAACCAAGATGGCGGCATAAGGTACAGACCTGTGCGTGCTGCCTCCCACAACAACATCGAAACTACCAACTATAGGACAAACAGCTATCATACGGAACCATGGGAAAGCTGGCCCAGTGGAAGCTCTAAAACTGGAAGGAAAGAAAGAAGAGCATTGAGACTGAGTAGGATGTGCAGAGGCTCCAAGTACAGGGCCCAACCCAGCAGGCTGCAGATTTCGGCTCCTCACATACAGGAGGGATGTGCTTGGGAGGCAGAGTCGGGTTCGTGGGAGGCCGGGGCCGGGCCCAGCTGGGCCGGCGATGTGGAACCGCTGTACCAGCACGCGCACAAGCACGTCCACCGGTTCCAGTCTCGTGTGGGACGCTGGGGGACGGCAGACGGGCAGTCTGTACATTTGGTGGAGGGTGAAGTCTGAGCAAGCGTGCAGGATGTTCAGCCACCAGGAATGCCTGGAGATTTTGTCTGGTGGGGAGCCACCCAGCAGGGAACAGAGTGCCAAACTTCCTGTTGTCTCAGTGAGGTCGGGACGACCCCGATGAGGTTGAAACAGCCCCGGTGAGGTCAGGATGGACCCAGTGAGGTTGGGACGGCCCTGGTGAGGCCAAAATGGCCCCGGTGAGGTCGAGACGGCCCCAGTGAGGTTGAAATGGCCCCTGTGAGGTCGGGACAGCCCTGGTGAGGCTGCTACAGCCCCGGGGAGGTTGGGATGGCCCCAGTGAGGTTGGCACGGCCCCGGTGAGGCCAAAACGGCTCCAGTGATGTCAGAATGGCCCCGGTGAGGTTGAGACAGCACTGGTGAGGTCGAGACGGCCCCGGTGAGGTCAGGATGGTCTCGATGAGGCTGAAACCACCCCGGTGTGGCCGAAGTGGCCCCGGTGAGGTTGAAATGGCCCCAGTGAGGCCGGGACAGCCCCGGTGAGGCCTAGACGGCCCCAGTGAGGTTGGGATGGCCCCGGTGAGGCCAAAACAGCCCTGGTGAGGTCAGGATAGTCCTGGTGAGGACGGAACGGCCCCGGTGAGGTCAGGACGGCCCTGGTGAGGCAGAAATGTCCCCAGTGTGGTAGGGATAGCCCCGGTGCGATTGGGACAGCCCTGGTGAGGTTGAAACGGCCCCAGTGAGGTCGGGACGGCCCCAGTGAGGTTGGGACAGCCCTGGTGAGGTTGAAACAAACAAAAAAAGTATAGACTGATGAACAGGGGTAGATGCAGAGGCAGAGCAACATTGAACAGACTGTCAAACTGCAGTGGGAAGCCTGGGGAGGGTTTGGGGGGGTGGTTAAGAGATTAACCGAAGGACTTATATGCATGCATATAGGAATAACCAATGGACACAAGACACTAGGAGGTAGGGGAGGCCGGGGGAATGTCAAGGGTGGGGGGGGAGGAGACATATGTAATACTCTTTATAATACTTCAAGTAATAAAAATTACTAATAAAAAAGAAGCAAAAATAAAAAATAAATAAATAAAAAATAACCTTTAAAAAAAAAAAGATGGGAATATAAGGATCATACCTCAACATAAAGCCATATATGACAAAATTATAGACAACATCATACTCAATGGGCAAAAACTAAAACCATTTTTTCTAAGAACAGAACAGCACAGGGATGCTCACTCTCACCACTCCTGTTTGACATAGTACTGGAAGTGTTAATCATGGTGATCAGACAAGAAGAAGAAATAAAAGGCGTCCAAATTGGAAAAAAAGAAGTAAAATTCTTATTATTCGCAGATGGCATGGTATTGTACATAATAAATCCTAGTATTACATTTTGGTTTATCTATAGAGTTTTTTTCTGTGTCTCTTTGCATAACATTTTTAGAGGTTGCTCTAGAATTTAATTCTATAGATATCGATCTAAACATCATGTAGCTATTTTATGACAGACTTTCACAAGGTTGTGGAAGTCCAGATTCTATACTTGGCTTACATTGACACCAGACAAAGGAAGATATTCTTTGTACTGTTGGAAGGATTTAGGCTACCAATATTTCCATAGACATCCTCTAACATTATCTCAATAAAAAGTGAAATGGGAGATCCTCATTATCTCTAGGTGGGGATGGAGTTGAAAGTAATCTATTGACATGGCTGGGGAAGGAGAGATTTTAAATGCACCGCTCTGCACTTTTTCTTTGACACCACTCTTTTTGTGTTTGGAGCATCTAGTGGTAGCTTGGTAAGGGAATAAGAATAGGCCCTCTACTTGACCTTTTCAGGTAGGGGTGTGGTGTGGCTGAAGTTTTGTGTCTGTGCTGTTTGGCAATAGTAGAGAGCTTATTGTCTAAAGATTTTCTTTGTTGCCTAGCTGCCCTTTTCCTGGTTCTGTGGCAAGAGATTACTGACTTTCCTTGGATCTTTTGGTTTATTTGTTTGCACACATTTATGTTCCTGGGTTGCCAACTTTTCTAATATCCAATATGAGGTATGTGGGGAAAAGAAAACTCAAGGAATTCAACACTGTGTCATGCCTTGGGTCCTGTGTTCCCTAACAGGTGAGATTTATGTGATTTCTTAGTTCTAATCTCAACAGTCTTCTTATTTTTTTAATAGATAATGTCCAGGGTTTTAGTTTTCTTTAGTGGGAAGTATACGGAAAAGTATGTGTACTTCATCTTTTTGGAAGCAGCAGTCTCAAACCAATTTTATTCTGAAGTTTCTCATGTAATTTTCAAAAACCTCATCTGACAAGAGTTTCTAACTATGATAGCTTTGTCATGCCAATTTATAAAGTGCAAGGATTCTTTTTTCATGCAAGAAGAATTCTTCAAACCTGCATTTACTTTTAGTGTAGAAAGCTACTCAAAAATATTTTATAATTTCAGCTCTAAATTTGATTATGGTATAAACTTTCTTTATATATCAAGTAGGATTTCTTCTATACTATAAGATCCTATAACTACAAAGCCACCTTACATATCCTCTAATGTAAATTAAAAAACAACAAACATGAGTAAAGTTTACTTTATACTTTGTAAGATTTTCCAAAAAGATTGCAGGTCAAAACAGAAGAACTATTCAGTTATTCAAAGAAAAAAAAAAATATATATAATATTTGTTGGGGGGTATTTCCACTGCAAATGCAGGAAATTTAATACCTTGGATGTAGGTAGCTAAATGTGAAACCTGTAACACATGCTTTCTTTTGTCAAAATCACCAAGTGAAAATTACTCAGTAAAAGAGAAAAACAATTTATGGATATTATTTTTCCTGTCCTTACTAATCTCTCCCATAGGGCAAATGCTACTTTAAAGAGTATGGTTCCATTTCAAGTTCCCATTACATGGCCTTCCTGAGAGGGCTAGAAATCAGACAAATTAAAAACTGCAATTTCTTACTACAACTCCATTAAATTATAATGTACTTTTTCTATTTCCTATCTTTGAATACTGAGACTTATCAAATTCTAAAGGCAGAGGCTTCTTTTTTTTATATTAATCTTAGTTACTGATCCTTGTGAAAATGAGGGTGTGAGCAGAAGGAAGAATATACTAGTTTCCTAGGAGCGTTTCTTACTTACTTTTTGTCATGAATGTTTAAAAAGAAAAAAAGAGAACAAAAAGCAGAAACCATGTTTTATTTATCTTCAACTTCTCTTACACCCTTCTAAGGAGAAATGTACAATTATAGAATGGTGAACGTGAAGTAATATGCGGTGTTAACATTATGGTTATGTAAAATTTTGTTGTATAGCAGGACTAAAATATCTGTACTCAAAAAATATAGAAAAAATTGAGGAAGATACAAATAAGTGGAAGTACATACCATGTTTATAAATTGGAAGAATTAATAATATTAAAATCTCTATACTATCTACCCTGGCTGGGTAGATCAGTTAATTTGAGAGTGGTCCCACACACTAAAAGATTATAGGTTCAATTCCCAGTCAGGGAACATACCCAGGCTTTTGCTCCCTGGGCATGTATGGGAGGCAACCATTAGATGTTTCTCTTCCCCTCTTCTCTCTCTCTCTCTCTCTCTCTCTCTCTGTCTCTCTCTCTCTCTCTCCCCCATCTCTCTCCCCAATCAACATATCCTCGGGTGAGCATTAAAAAACAAAAATCTCCATACTACCCAAAACAAAATATAGATTCAACACAATTCCTATCAAGATACCAGTGGCATATTTCATAGAACTAGAACAAATATTCCAAACATTTCTGTGGAACTACAAAAAACCCCTTCAACAATCTTGAGAAAGAAAAACAAAGTAGGAGGTATCACACTATGTGAAATCAAACTATATTACAAGGACATTGTAATCAAAACAGCATGGAAATTGCATAAGAACAGACTATAGATTAATGGAACAGAACAGAAAGCCAGAAATCAACCCATACCTTTATGGTCAATCACTATTTGAGGAAGGAGGCAAGAATACACAATGGAGTAATCACAGTCTCTTTAATAAATGGTGTTGGAAAAATTGGAAAGGTACATGCAAAAAATGAAACTAGACCACCAATTTACACCATACACAAGAATAAACTCAAAATGGGTAAAATACTTAAATGTAAGTTGTGAAACCATAAAAACCTTAGAAGAAAACCTTGGTAGTAAAATCTGACATCACTCCTAGCAATATTTTTACTGACATGTCATTGAACAAAGGAAAAAAAAGAAAACAAAAACAAATGGGACTACATCAAACTAAAAAAACTCTTGCACAGTAAAAGAAACTATCAACAAAATAAAAAGGGAGCTCACTGTATGGGAGAACATATTCACCAATAACACAATAATAGGGAGTTAGTTTCCAAAGTAGAAAAAGAACTTATATCACTTAACACCGAAAAGATAAACAACCCAATTAAAAAAAATGGGGGCAAAAGACATGAATAAATACTTCTCCAAAGAGGACACATAGATGGCCAATAGATATATGAAAAAATGGTCAACGTCACTAATGATCAGGAACATATAAATTAAAACCACAATGAGATATCACTTCATGCCTGCCAAAATGGCTATCATCAATACATCAGCAAACAATAAATGCTGGTGTGAATGTGGAGAAAAAGGAACCCTCACACACTGTTGGTGGGAATGCAGATTGGTGCAGCCACTGTGTAAAAGAGTATGAAATTTTCTGGAAAAAAAATTCAAAATGGAACTTCCTTATGACTCAGAGTTTGCACTTTTGGGAATATATTTGAAGAAACCTGGAACACTAATTTGAAAGAATATATGAATCTATATGTTCATTGCAGTGTTATTAACAATAGCTAAGATCTGGAAACAGCTGATTGCCCATCAGTAAATGAGTGGATAAAAAAGCCCAGGTACATTTACACAATGAGATACTACTCGGTCATAAAAAAGAAGGAAAACTTACCTTTTTCCAAAGCCTGAATGGACATATAGATTATAATGCTAAGTGAAGTAAGCCAGTGAAAGAAAAGGAAGTACCATATGATTTTATTAATATGTGGAATCTCATGAACAGAATAATTTAACAAATAATAGAAACAGAAACATAGATGCATAGAACAGATTGACATCTGTCAGAGAGGAGGGGTTTTAAGGGCTGGGAGAACAACGGTTAAAGGTATTAAAAATATATATGTGTGTTATCTAACCCTACAACTTAAAGAAATAGAAAGAGAACAACAAGAAAAGCCCAGGGTAAGTAGAAGGGATTAAATAAATGACCAGAGTGGAAAGAAATGACATAGAGACCTAAAGCAATACAAAAGATCAATAACACCAAGAGCTGGTTCTTTGAAAGGATAAACAAGATTGATGAATCTTTAGCCAGGCTCACCAAGAAACAAAGAGAGAAGACCCAAATAGACAAAATCAGAAACAAAAGACCCACAGAAATACAAAGGATCTTCAAAATATACTATGAACAAATCTACTCCAACAAACACGACTACCTGGATGAAATGGACATATTCCTAGAAAAATACAATCTCCCAAAAACAATCAGGAAGAACCAGATGATCTGAACAAGCCAATAACTACTGATGAAATTGAAGCAATATATATAACACAAACAACAACAACAACAAAAAACTTTCAGCAAACAAAAGCCCTGGTACTGATGGCTTCACAGGGGAGTTTCACTAAACATTCAAAGAAGAACTAACACCTATCCTCCTTAAACTATTACAAAAATTTCAAGAGGAAGAGACACTTCCAAGCTCTTTCTTTCTATGAGGCCAGCATTATCCTAATCCCAAAACCAGATAAAGACACTACAAAGACAGACAATTACAGGATAATATTGCTGATGAGCATAGATGCTAAAATCCTCAACAAAATATTAGTAAATCACATACAGCAATGCATTAGAAAGATCATGACCAAGTGGTATTTATTCCCAGAATGCAAGGCTGGTACAATATCTGCAAATCAACAAATGTAATACAGCACATTAACAGACTGCAAGACAAAAAGCAAATGATTATGTCAATTGATGCAGAAAAAGCATTCAACAAAATCCAACACCCTTTTTTGATAAAAAAAAATCACAGCAAAGTGGGAATAGAAGGATAATACCTCAACACAATAAAAGCTTTATATGACAAAATTACAGCCAACATCATACTGGATGGGTGAAAACTAAAACTATTTCCCCTAAGAATAGGAACAAGACAGCGATGCCCACTTTCACCACTCCTGTTCAACACAGTACTGCAAGTGCTAGGCATAGCGATCAGAAAAGAAGAAATAAAAGGCATTCAAATTGGAAAAGAAGAAGTAAAATTGTCATATTCACAGATGACATGTTATTGTACATAGAAAACCCTAAAGATTCCATAAGAAAACTACAAGATTTAACAAATGAATTTGGAAATCTAGCAGGATACAAAATTAACACCCAGAAATCTATGACATTTTTTATACACCAATAATGAACTAACAGAAAGAATTACATTACAATCCCATTTACCAATGCAACAACTACAACAACATAAGATATCTAGGATTAAAAAACCAAGGAGGAAAAAGACCTGTACTTGGAAAACCATGGGACATTGAAAAAAGATATAGAGGAAGATATAAACAAGTTGAAGAAAATTCTGTGTTCATGAACTGGTAGAATCAACATCACTAAAATGTCCATACTAACCAAAGCAATCTATAGATTCAATGTAATCGCCATTAAAATACCAAATGCATATTTCAAAGACCTAGAACAAACTCTCCAAAAATTTATATGTAATTAAAAAAAAGACCCAGGTAGGCACACCATGCCGGAGAAAGAAGAACAAAATTGTAGGGATCACAATACCAGATATCAAGTTATACTACAAAGCTACTGTAAACAAAACATCCTGGTACTGACACAGGAACTGACATATAGCCCAATGGAACAGAACAGAGAACCCAAAAATTGACCCAAGCCATTATGTTCAATTAATATTTGACAAACGAGGCAAGAGCATACAATGGGGTCAAGACACTCTCTTCAATAAATCATGTTGGGAAAATTGGACAAATATATGCCCCTAAAATTGAAACTAGAGCACCAACTTACACCTTATACAAAAATAAACTCAAAATGGATAAAAGACATAAATGTAAGATGGGAAAACATAAAAACTTAGAATGATCCATAGGCAGCTAAATATCAGACATCTATCATAGCAATATGTTTACCAATACATCTCCTAGGACTATGGAAACTAAGTTGAAAATAAACAAACAGGACTATATCAAAATAAAAAGCTTTTGCACAGCAAAAGTAACCATCAGCAATATAACAAGAGAGCCCACTGCATGGGAGAATATATTTGCCAATGATACATCTGATAAGGGTTTAATCTCTAAAATTTATAGGAAACTCATACAACTTAACAAAAGGAAGATAAACAATCCAATTAAAAAATGGGCAAAGGAACTAAATATACACTTCTCAAAAGAAGACATACAGAAGACCAAGAGGCATATAAAAAATGGTCAAAGTGATTAATCATCTGAGGAATGCAAATCAAAATGATAATAAGGTACCATCTCACACTTGTCAGAATGGTTATGATCAACAAATCAACAAAGGACAAGTGCTGGTGACGGTGTGGAGGAAAGGGAACCCTTGTACACTGCTGGTGGGAATGCAGATGGGTACAGCCTCTCTGGAAAACAGTATGTAGCTTCCTCAAAAATTTAAAAATAGAACTCCCATTTGACCCAGTAATCCCACTTCTAGAACCATATCCCAAGAAACACCAATCAGGAAGAATATATGCACCCCTATCTTCATAGCAGGGCAATTTACATTAGCTAAGATTTGGAAACAGCCTGAGTCCCATCAGCCGATGAGTGGATTAAAAAACTGTGGTACAACTACACAATGGAATACTACACAGCTGTAAAAAGGAAAGAACTCTTACCATTTGCAACAGCATGAATGGACCTGGAGAGTATTATGCTAAGCAAAATAAGCCAGTCAGAGAAAGATAAGTATCACATGCTCTTGCTCATTTGTGGAATGTAATGAACAACATACTGGTAAACTTATGAAGAGAAATAGATCCAAAGACGTAGAAGCTTTGAACAAACTTTCAAACCTCAGAGGGAAGGCAGGGGCGGGTTGGTGGGGGATAGAGATCAACCAATGAACTTGCATGCATATAAGCATAACCTATGGACACAGACAATAGGGGGATGAAGACCTGGACTGGGAGGTGGAGGCCGGCTCGGTGAGGTAAATGGGACAAAAAGGTGACATATGTAATAGTTTCAACAATAAAGATTTAAGAGTAACAAAAAATAAAATAAAAAGAAACCAGGAAATATACTTCAGAATTAAAAGAATACCTGAGTATACCTTTTGCAACAGCACAGCATACCTTGAGAATTATTCAAAGAAGATGTATGTAATCTAATAAGCAAAATGAACTAAGCCGGGATGTGGAGGTATTGAGCATAAAAACATAAAATAAAAACAAAATAAAACTCATGGACACAAACAACAGTGTGGTGATTGGCAAGAGGGGTAGTAGGGTGGGAGTGGGGAAGGTATTGAGGGGTGATAACTGGTTATGGAGACATTATTGGGGATGGGGAACACATAAAACAGTGTACAGATGGTGTGCTGTAGAACTGTACACCTGAAATCTGTAGAATTATATTAAATAGTGTTGCCCCAATAAAGTCAATATAAAGGAAAAAAATGGGGACATTTTACTGAAAGTAAAGCAATTCGACTAAAATATTAAAAATGGAAATTTCAAGGTAACTGTTATGCTCCAGGTGCAGAGTAACCAATCTAGATTGGAGGAGACTATACTATTCCAGGAGAAGATTCTTCAAGATGATAAAATTGCTACACTGCCACATGTGTATAAATGTATTGAGAGGATATATATACAACTGTGGAAGGGTTTGAGGATAAATTAATAGTAAATACATAGAAAATCAAGCAAGCAAACTTAGAAAAACTAAGTAAATTATGAGCTCCGAGGAAACAATACAATGTTATGCAGAAAAGGACAAATAACATTATGCTACATAATTCAAATATGAAAAACATTTACATAAACATTGAATATCAAACTAATCAAAATTATAAAATAATTATACTGGGAAGATAAGAAGTATACTTTTAGGTGAAACCCTTGGTAATTAATAAGATATTTTGAAACATATTTTTAAAAACCTCACATTTCATAGTAGGAAATCAATCAATAATGCTTAGCACTAAAAAAAAAAAAGTAGTGATAAAAACAGATATGAGAGAGACTGTTGGTTTTTCTCCAATATCTGCCTTCTCTCTCTTCCAGAATAAAAGAACTTATATTGGCTTCCCTCAATATAACTGCATTTGTAGCTTCCCTTGCAATTAGTATGACCAAGTCATTAGCCAAAGGTAGGTAAGTGAATGCGTCTTGTGACAATTTCTGGGAATCCCCTTTCTGGTACATTTGTTGCCCCTTCTTTCTCTCCAATTTTGTCATGCTGCCTGGACCATACATGCCATAATTTTGGACCTTGGGGACAAGGAATATATTATAGAGATGGCATATTGGAAGATAAAAGGTACCAAAGTCTTTGAGGATTTCACAGGGCAGAACTGCTATGTCAGTTCTAAATTGAATATCCCTGAATTTGTACATGGAATTGAAATATCTTGTATAAGCAACTGTTATTCTTAGTCCTTTTGTTACTCACAAACAAGACTACTACTAATTAATACAGCACATTATTTATAGATGGAGGTATATACCCAAAAAAATCACCTAAAAGAGCGAGAAGTGGTTGACTCTGGCTATTGGAAAATGGTAGGAGGGAAGGAGTGGGAAATGTTGTGTTTTTTGTTTTGTTGTAGCAAGTTCTATAGAATTTGACTCCTTAAATTATGTGCATGCATAACTTTGAATTAAAAAATAAAAATAAGTGACAATTACAACAAAAACACGTGTTCTTCACTTTTTTGTCTTTGTGTTTGGCTTTTACTTTAACTCCTCATACCAAAGTTCTATTCCATTTTCTCTTCAGTCATTTGTATTCTCATGTTATCCCTCTAGCTAGAGTTTGAGCACCTTAAAAATAGAAAACGTGGATCCAAGATGACTGCTGACAGGATGGTAGGTTCAAGATAATGTGTGAGAGAACAAAAGCAGAGTGCGTGGATGTGCAGGAAGTGTCTGTATTTGTGAGAGCAGGACAGCCATATTCCATAGGACTGTAGGGGGATGGCGGACCAGAATCCCCTAGCCAGGCAGCATCTACTACTACTGAAAACTCTCTCGGAGCAGCTGACTCTGCTGTAGTGACTGTGCCATCTTGAAGGGGAGACCAGCTGTGATCGGAAGCCCAGCCTTACCTTCAACAGGGGAGACCTCAGATACCTCCCGGGGACCTACAACCACAATGCCCAGGGACCAGATGCCTCAGCTGCAAACCCACGATCACCAAGACTCCAGTCTCCCTGACTACGGGCATCTAAAAAGTCTGTCCAGTGGGAGACAAAGCAGTGCTGAATATGCGAACAGGCCCTGCCAGGGCCTTCTCACAGAGCAGCTAAAAGGAACAGCTGAATTGAAAAACACTCACCCGGAATTGGCGAATTAAACACAGCTGGTGAGACAATCCATGGATGGAAAGGTCAGATATCGCCTAGAGAAAGTCAACATGTAGGAGAGAGAGAGCTACATAACCAGACACCCTGAAAGGAGCAATCATGGGGAAACAAAGTAACAGCCTGCATCAAAAAAAAGGAGGAATGGCCAGAAAAGGAAGTAAATGAAATTGAGTTAAGCAATATGTCAGAGAAAGAATTCAGAACAATGGTCATAAGGACACTGAAAAGGTTGTAAGACAAATTTAACAATATGTGTAAGAACCAAGAGAAAATGAAGAAGAACCAAGAAGAAATGAAAAATGACATTGGTGTAATAAAGAATTCAATAGAAAGCATCAACAGTAGACCAGAAGAAGTGGAGGACCGCATCAGAGAGCTAGAAGACAAGGTAGGAAAAAATACCCAAACAGAGCAGTGACTAGAAAAAAAAAATTAAAAACAAACAAACAAACAAACAAAAAAACAACAGGAGGAGAGTCTAAGGGAACTTTGGGACAACACGGAATGAAACAATATCTGCATAATAGGGCTACCAGAAGGAGAGGAAACTGAGAAAGGACCATAAAACCAGTTTGAAGCTATATTGACAGAAAACTTCCCTGACATTGGGAAGAAAAAACTCACACAAATTCAAGAAGCTGATAGAGTACTAAACAAGATGAATGCCAAAAGACTGACACCAAGACACATTATCATTAAATTGGCAAAAACCAATGAAAAAGTAAGAATCTTAAAGCCTGCCAGAGAAAGACAAAAAGTTACCTACAAAGGATCTCCCATTAGACTATCAACTGATTTTTAAACAGAAACACATCAGGCCAGAAGGGAATGGGATGAAATATACAAAGTCATGCAAAGCAATTGAGCATCGGTGGGACAAAGTTAAAAGAGCCATCAGGCAGCTGGTTCCACAACCATCAAATCTCACAGAACTGGACAGTGCTATTCATCAGGCATGGCATCAGATTTTTCGCATCATCAATTTTCATCATCTCGTGGAGTCAATGCCAGGAATAATTGCCGCAGTATTGAAGGCAAAAGGTGGCCCAACGAAGTACTGATGGGGTGGTCATAATAATCTATCTGGTCATAATAATCTGGCCATTCAGTGTATATTTCAGATCACCTCATGCAATTTTTACACAATGTACATGAGATATATTTAAAATACCATATGATTGACTCATTTAATGTATACAATAAAATGTTTTTAATATATTCAAAGAGTTGTGCAACAATCACCACTGTTTAATTCCAAAATATTTTTATCATGAAAAAAGGAAAACCTTTGCCCTTTAGTAGTCACTCCCCATTCTTTCATACACCCAGCTGCAAGCAACCACTAAGTTGTCTCTGTAGATGTGCCAATTCTGGACATTTCATATAAATATAATTATACTAGAGGCCTGGTGCATGAAATACATGCATGGTGGTAGGGGGGTCCCACAGCCCGGCCTGTACCTTCTCCAATCCAGGACCCCTTAGGGGACATCCGATTGCCTCTCACAACCTGGGACCAATGGCTCCTAACCACTTGCCTGCCTGCCTTCCTGCCTGATTGCCGCTTACTGCTCCCTTGCTGGCCTGATTGCCCCTAACCACCTCTGCCTCGCCACAAACCCAGAATCCAGGATTCCCTCCTCCGGCCAGTCACAGGCACCCAGGACCATGCTTCCCTCCCTCTGGCTGGCCGCAGGCACCCACTACCCAGGCTGGCTTCACCTGGGCCAGCCGCAGCCGCAGGTGACCATGGGTAGGCGGCTTAACCTGGGCCACAGAAGCTGGTGCCCAGGACTGTGGGGCAGGCGGCTTGTCCCTCTCTTGGGCCACAGGTACAGATGCAGCTGCTGGCACCAGGGACCACAAGGACCGTGGGGTGTGTACATTGTCCCTCTCCCGGGCCACAGGTGCAAGCGCAGCAGCTGGCTCCCAGGACTATGGGTGGGTGGCTTGTCCTCCCAAGCCGCAGGTGCAGATGCAGTCGCTGGCGCCCAGGACCATGAGGACCGTGGAGCGTGTGGATTGTTCCTCTCCCAGGCCACAGGCACAGGTGCAGCAGCTGGTGCCTGGGGCCATGGGATGGGTGGCTTGTCTCTCTCCCAGGCCACAGGCACAGATGTAGCCACTGGCACCCAGGGCCACAGAGCAGGTGGCTTGACCCTCTCCCGGGCCGCAGCCTGGTTGGTCCCCATTCCTCTATCATGAGCTCATTTGTGCCTGGCTGGTCCCCATTCCTCTCGCCTCAGTGTTGAGTGTCTGAGCTGTTAAGGTGTGATGGTGTGACAACCATTTGCATATTAGCTCTTTACTATATAGGATAATATGTGGTCCTTTATGACTAGCTTCTTTCACTTAGCATAATGTTTCAAGATTTATCTATTTTGTAGCATATTTCAGTATTTAATTCCTTCATACAGCTCTATAATAGTCCATTATAGGCATATGTCACATTTTGTTAACCCATTAACTTGATGAACATTTTTTTCTACTCTTTGTTATTATGAATAACACTGTTAAGAAAATCCATATGTAAGTTTTTAAGTTGACATGTGATTCATTTCTTTGGGTTATATGCAAAAGAGTGTAATTTCTCGGTTATATAATTAATTTGTTAAAATTTTAGAGAATGGTTTTAAAAAGTGACTAAAACATTTTACATTTTCACCAGAAATGTATAATGGTTCCAATATCTCTACCTCCTATGCAACAGTGGTTATCTGTCTTTTTTATTCCAGCTATCATAGTAGATACTAAGTGGTATCTGATTGTGGTTTTAATTTTCATAATTACAAGTAATGTTGAACATCTTTTTGTGTGTTTATTGACCATTTGTAAATTTTCTTTGGATAAATGTTTATTCAAATTCTTTGCTTATTTTAAAATTGCATCATTTGCCTTTTATTATTGAGATGCAAAAGTTCTTTATACAGTGTGGATATACATTTCTTCTCAGACATGATTTGAACATATTTCCTCCTATTATATGTTATTTTTTAAAATTTATTGATGCTATTATTTACATAACCTCACATATTTATTAAAGCTTTCATTTAAGATGCTCATCAACAACACCATGAAAATTACTGAAAATGTCTTACCCGAACAATTTCACAGTCAACATTTAATTCAGTTGCAACTGCTTCAATTTTCTCTCTACAGATAGATCCAAGGCTGGTCATGCCATTGTCCCAGTATTTCTTAAGAGTGGCTAAGTCTCTATCACTGAACTGAGTGCGGTCTTGTAGCTGTAGAAAAAATTTAAAAAAAATAGAATAATCAAAGCAAAGACTATTATAAATAGGATCATCATGGCGAGATGTGCTAGGTTAATTTCAATATATACATTTGTTAAATTAATTATGCAATTCTTACTCTGTGTTCCCCCATTTTGAAATGGACATTTTCATGATATTTATAAAATGAAAGAGTACTAGAATAAAAATTTTAGCTGGTAACAATTAAGTGATGTTTGTTGTAAAGGGTGATAATCACACAAATAATTCATGTCATTGTGAAAAAAACAGATACATTTTAAAAAGAAGAGAATTTCAATTACACACAATCCTGGAAAAAACATTTGTTAACATTGTAATGGATATTCTTTCAAACTTTCTTCTATGATATATACATTTACATTCACACTACATATATCCTATCTAATAAAAGAGAAACATGGTAATTAGCCGTACATCCGCTACCCTTCCCATTGGCTAATCAGGGCGATATGAAAATTAACTGCCAGCCAAGATGGCGGCCGGCAGCCAGGCAGCTTGAAGCTAACATGAGGCTTGCTTGCTTCAGTGACGGAGGAATCCAACGTTCCCCGCCTGCCTTGCCGGCCTCTGAGCTTGCAGTTTAAAACAGTGTTACAAATATAGAAGCTAAACAAAACCCCAGAAACCTGCTTTCAGCCAGCCGGGATCTCAGAGCTAGAGTTGATACAGTGTTTCGATTATAGAACCCAAACAAACCAGATACCTGCTTTCAGCAGCAGAGGCCTCAGAGCTGGAGCCAGAGCTAAAGCTGGCCCAGAATAAAAAAAGAAAAAGAAAAAAAAGGAGCAGTTGGGAGCTTCAGTCACCCACCAGCCTGCAAACAGCCCTCAGCCCCTCACCCAGACTGGCCAGGCACCCCAGTGGGGACCCCCACCCTGAAGGGTGTGTGACCAGCTGCAAACAGCCATCATCCCCTCATCCAGGCAAGAAAGGGGACCCCACCCTGATCCAGGACACCCTTCGGGGCAAAGCAGCCGGCCCCATCCATGCACCAGGCCTCTATCCTATATAGTAAAAGGGTAATATGCCTCCCAGCACCGGGATCAGTGCAGCCAAGAGGTCTCCCGGCACCAGGATCAGTGTGACAGGAGGCAGCGCCCAAACCCCCTGATCGCCCTGCGGCTCTGTGTGTGACAGAGGGTGGGGCCACAACCTCCCTATCCACCCTGCTCTTTTCGTGACAGGGAAGGCGCCCCAACCCCCTGATCAGCCCTGCTCTGTGCCTGATAGGGGGGAGCTCCTCAACTCCCTGATCGTCCTGCGACTCTGTGTGTGACAGGGTGCGGCGCCCCAACCTCTCCCCCATGGCCCTGCTCTGTGTGTGATGGGGTAGAGCCATAACCTCCCCATTGGCCCTGCCCTGAGTGTGGCAGTGGCGACACCCCAACCCCCTGATTGACCCTGCTCTGTACGTGACAGGGTACGGAGCCCCAACCCCCTGATCGGCCCTGCTCTGTGCCTGACAGGGGGGAGCTCCCCAACCCTCTGATCGACCCTGCTCTGTGCATGACAGGGTACAGAGCCCCAACCCCCTGATTGGCCCTGCTCTGTGCATGACAGGGGGTGGCGCCACAACCTCCCCATCAGCCCTGCCTTGGCCCTACCCTGAGTGTGACTGAGGGTGCCATCGCAACCTCCGGATCCGCCCTACTCTGTGCATGACAGCCCTGCTCTGAGCCCAACCAGGCTCTGCACCTAAGGATTGGGCCTGCCCTCTGCCACCCAGGAGCAGGCCTAAGCCAGCAGGTCATTATCTCCTGAAGGGTCCCAGACTGCAAGAGGACACAGGCCGGGCTGAGGGTCCCCCTTCCCCCGAGTGCACAAATTTTTGTGCACCGGGCCTCTAGTTTAGAAATAATAGGGTCAGGCACTGGCTAGAATCCTCAGTTGGTTGGAGCGTCGGCCTATGCACCAAAGGGTTGTGGTTTGATTCCCAGTCAAGGTACATAACTAGGTTGCAGGTTTGATCCCCAGTTGGTGCACGTTCAATGTATCTCTCTCACCTGGATTTTCCTCTCTCCATCTCCCTTCCTTTCTCTCTCAAATCAATAAAACTATATCTTGAAGCGAGGATTTTAAAAAAGGGTGGGGGGAAAATCCCCAGGGTCAGGATTACATCACTGTGCTGCCTTTTGATAATTTAATCTAAATTTCCATACACATAGCTCTCCTAAAAATTTTATAATTAATTAAAAAGGCATATAAAAATGTATGAAGATAATGTAGCCCTAAGAAAGCAATCATAGTTATGACTTTAGGGAGTTCCATAATTAGCCTATCCTTTTTGTTCTTAGGGTTTTTAAACCAATAAACTATGGACTTTATATATTGTTTTAATTCAATAAATACTGGAGGCATCCTTAGGAAGTAAATTAGAAGCAAGATAGAATATTGATCTCCAATTTGCTGATAAGGAGTCAGAAAAAGAAGGGCCAAAGGACACATTAAACAGGGCACAGCGAGTCTATGGCAGAGATAGAGATAGGAATATTCTGATTTTATTCTAGTAGCTTTATCCCTATGATGTCTCCAATTATCTCAAGAGGTGGTGAAAAAAAACTAAAAATGAATTTTAATTAAAATATATCCTGTAAAGCCCTATATATGTATATGTGTGTTTGTAATAAGAATGAGTGTGAGAGAGCTAGAGAGCAAGAGAACGCCTGTGAGAGTGAGTGAGCTGACAGCAAATGTTACAAATCATGGCTTGAGGTATAAGACTGCCTTTGCATAAGAAAATATGGTCTGGTCACACAGGGAAGCTAGACTTCAAATCCTTCCTATACATACACTGCTTTCAACATTTCCTTCGCAGCAGAAATTTAAAGTAAAACACTCTCTTAAATTGGATTTGGGTAACAATGGAAAATAATGTATATAATATATAAAACGTAAATAAAAAGTTATTACAGATAAAACTCATGTAATACTTCACAATAGGAGCAAATTTGTTTTGAAGCTACATCCTTTTGAAAAGGAATTTTAGCTATCAGGAGGAAAACCAATATGTGAATTCCTAGTTTTCTACTATAATAGTGAAGTTAGAGTACATAATTAATGTGTCTCTTCATAAGAAATATAGTACATTTTATGTTAATTTCCTCATTGTTAAATCTGTTCTTCCACTTCTTGAAAAACTCTAATAAGTAACATTTATTTCGAGTACTAGTACAAATGACATGTTCCCAATAAATAAATCAAAACATGCCATCCAAATTTTTAATCAAATGGAATAACCCGCAAGTTATTTACAACATAAAAATCTCATTAGGTACCCATCCTCTATTGATTGTTCAATACTTGTGGAGATAAACTTCTCAATATAAAACTGAGAGCAAAATAAATGGTAATAAGGTTGTAAGTAGATTCAAATAGTCCATCATAACAGTAAGCATAAATATTCCTATATTGTTTCATTGCTATTGCACCAAATTCTTCTGTGCAAGCTAGCCTAAATTACTGTCAGAAAGGAAGAAATAATGAACAGAAAACTGAAACACACTCAGCCAATTAATTTGTAATTCATTTAGAGGACATCCAAAGCTGATTCATCTCTTAAACTGAACTAAATAAAGCCTGATTCGATTTGTTAGAAACATGCTGGGGTGTCATACTTAGCAATGCTGAAGGTGACTTATGACAATGCCTATGAAGTAGAAACTTATGGAGGAAGAATGGTTATTTTTAAAGCTCCTAAAAGCTTTAAATAACAAAATAAAGTAATAAAAATCAAGTAGCATTATAACTGAATACCCATTTAGAATAAGAAGAAATGTTAAGTTCTTCCCTGAGGAAGTCTGAAGATTAAATCAGTTCTTTCTTCCTATTAGACTTTAAAGCCACTTTCATTTTACAAGACATACCACAGCCTAACTCTTGGCTCAAGTGAGGGAGACATATTAGATATATTGTTGATTTTGTGAAGAGTAATGTTCCAGTAACATTGAAAATCAAGGTGAAACCCTAGGGTTGATTCAAGTGACCAGGTAATTGTGTAAACTTCACTACTGCAACACAACAGAAACCTTTTGGCCTCTTTACCAGCCTCAAGGACATTTCCAGGAAACGAGTTCTTTGCTCCTCTTTTTAAAATAAAATTAGGTGACAAAAGTGATATTGGAGAGCAAAATTTCGTGTTTTAATTATGTATTTTCAGTTAAATGCAGAACTGAACTATATATATATATATGTACTCAGAAACAATCCCTTCAAAATGAGAACTATTAAAATCCGTTTAAAATCCATTTTTTTAATTACAATTGACATACAATATTACATTAGTTTCAGGTGGACAGTATAGTGATTAGACATTTAAATACCTTAAGAAGTGATCACCTCCAATAAGTATAGTACTTACTGACACCATACATAGTTCCTACAATATTAATTATATTCCCTATGCTATATTTACATCCCTGGGACTATTTTGTATTTCTTAAACTCTTCACCACTTTCATCAAGTTCTCCAAACACCCTCCATTCAGATAACATCAGTCTGTTTTCTTTATTTATGAGTCTGTTTCTATTTTGTTCTTTTAGATTCCACATGTAAATGAAATCATATGGCACTTATCTTTCTCTGACTGACTTATTTCCCATAGCATAATATTCTCTAGGTCAGTGGTCAGGAAACTCATTAGTCAACAGAGCCAAATATCAATAGTACAACGATTGAAATTTTTTTTGAGAGCCAAATTTTTTAAACTTAAACCATATAGGTAGGTACATTGTTATTAACTTAATTAGGGTACTCCTAAGGCTTAGGAAGAGCCACACTCAAGGGGCCAAAGAGCCGCATGTGGCTAGCGAGCCGCAGTTTGCCGACCACTACTCTAGGTCCATCCAAGCTGTCACAAGTGGTACTATTTCATTCGATTAAATAGCCAAGTAATATCCCATGTATATTTGTACCAATACTTTCTTATCTATTCACTTAGTTACTTCCATATCTTGATTATTGTAAATAACGCTGCAATGAATATAGGTGTGCATATATTCTTTTGAATTGGTGTTTTGGGTTTCTTTGGATAAATATCCAGAAACGGAATTGCTAGGTCATAAGGCAGTTCCATTTTGATTTTTTTCAGGTAACAACATATTGTTTTCCATAGTGACTAAATCAATCTGTATTCCCACCAACAGTGCACAAGGATTCCCTTTTCTCCACATCTAGATCAACACTTAATTGCTTGTTGATTGATTGAAGACAACCATTCTAACTGGTATGAGGTGACATTGTGATTTTAATTTGCATTTATCTGATAATTAGTGTTGTTGAGATCTTTCAGTATGTTTATTGGCCTTCTGAATGTCCTCTTTGGAGAAGTGTCTCTTCAGGTCCTCTTGATTTTTCAATTTGATTTCTAAAAGTCTATTTATGTTTCTTGTATATTAAAATCTTTTAATAATTTCCCATGTATGGGACAGTTATACCAAAATTTTCTAATGTACTTGTTAAATGCAGATTTATGGTCCTCTACAGACCAACTGAGCAGGATTTGTTGAGAAAACACAATTTCAATGTAGTTCTCTTATATTCATATTATAATCATCACAAAAGTTATAGCATAAAAGCAAGATTGTTAAAGTGTTATTCATCACTGGTAAATACCAAAGTGCACTACTACTACTAATATAGATTATTTAATGTTAATTGAGATGTTCATATTAATCATAATTCAATTATATGATCATATTAACTGGGTTCAATAGATGTAGAAAAGTATGATGTTTTATTAAATATCTCTGAATGCTTTTTAAAACTGCAAAAACCTCCTCAAAGATTATCCAGTGTGCTGACTACTGCATTTTATTTGTTACTTTTGTAGTATATATAAATAATATAATCACAAAATATATCCTTTGAGATAACACAGTCTTATTGAGGTTCAGTTTTTCCAACTTTACAAATATTATTATAATTTTCCCAATGACATTCCCACTAACAACACAGGGGAAAACACATTTATTCCTTTAAATGAAAGATTACTTACTGCTCTTTTTCTAGAACACCCTGTAATCCAAGGCACAGTTAGGTTTCCTGAAATCTGTGGAAACAACAAATGGAATCTCAGTAAGGTATGCATTACTCCAACTTAGAAAGCTAATCAACACAAAAAAATTCATATAAGACTTCAAGATAGATTTTTATTCAGAGCATATTCTCCAACTAGACAATCCTGTTTCCTTACTGAATGCAACAGATTGAAAGGGCCTTCTTTGGTGGGGAAATTTTAGAAGTAGTCCAAAGTACCCCTGAAAATTCAAGAAACATTATGGGACATTTTTGAGGCCTGGAAGTACGGTTTAGAAATCTATGGAGAATAACATTTTTATAATAAAATTGCAGTGTTCTGTGGGATTAGTTACAATAATTAAATTATTAACTGTAGTCATCATGTTGTATACTAGGTTTCAAGATTTATTCATCCTACATAAATTTAAGTTTATTTTTAAGCAGAAACTATAAGGCAAATAAATAGCTAGCAGCAGCTTATTATGTCAGCATTGCCACACAAGTAGATGCCATTCCAGTTGGATTTGGGGAATTGTTATAGAAACCAAGGTAATTCCATGACAGACAATGGTCAGGCTGTACTTTGCCATACTTTTTTCCTGGGACACACAAAGATTTGGAGTACTTCAAATTCTCACTTGCCCTCTTCTTCCTTCTCAAACATATACCTCCTGAGAAACTGATAAGGCAAATAAATTTTGCTAAGTTGTGGGAAAATGGAATTCAATCAAGCATTTGTTGTGTTTGATGAATTATATTCAGTCATAGCTTATGAATTACTATTATTCCTACTAATAAGAAGTGATGATCAGTCAATGTAATAGTAAAGTAATATCATCAATTATTTAAATTATTACCATACTTGCCCACTATACTTGCCATTTTACTCTGAGTTCAAAATACACCAATATGCTAAGGATAGGCTAAACTGATATAAATTCCAAGTAATACTTTTAAGAAAAATTTAAAAATATAGTTGCTCAAGTTAAAATACCACTATAGTAAAATGTCAATTAACTAGAATCCCTGAAAGTCATGAAGTTTAAATAATTTATTTTTAAAATAGTGAACTGAGAGTGATGACAAAATTTCTATGGAAATATTCTTCAAAATATGTAGTTTCTTGTCTTCCACCAATAATTAGTATGTGATGTAATGTTTATAAAATAAATTGATTGCTAACCTCAATGAATGAGGTAATGCTGCTAAAATAATAAGATAATATATTCTTGAAATAATAGAGATATCCAACCATTTTGGACCATCTCTTCACATACTCCCATCTATTAGGATAATGTTTAAACTGACTATATAAAGTTGTTAGAGAAAACATGTTAAACCGAATGAATTACAAGAGACCCAGTAACTACTGAAAACTCACATATAAAATAATACATATAATAAAAATGGATAATGTAATTTCTTTAAAGATGGACACTATACATTTTAATAATATAAAAAGTGGTTTCTTGTTTATGCCAATTGTATGCAATGAATAAAATTGAAAACTTCTATAAGCAATTAATATACCAATGCTATAAATTCCATGAGATTTGTGAAGAGATAACTTTCACTTTTTTGTTTTATAGCCCTCTATTGTTGGCATTGAATCTGTTCTTTAGTTCTGTATGTTTCTGGTAAAACTCAGAACACCCAGGCATAGTAATTGAACTTGTAAGCTTTTTTGATTCAAAAGTACTGTATAAATATTTCCCATCACCTTGGGAAATTTTGTTTGGTGCGATAGTGATGTCAAAGTTTCTCCTTCACCAGAAACTATAAAATACAGTATTTCAAATTAGCAAGGAAATATACTTCTTGTTTAAGTAATATTTAAATTCCAAATACATTTTTAATATTCTAGTTTAGAAAACTGCAAAATTAATCTACAAAGAGTCAAGACGCATTTGACAAATATAACTCACACATCCAAATGAGTACTGTATGCTTCAAAGTAGAAAACTTAGGAAAGCATTTAGGGAACTTTCCTTTTGGAGTTTTTTGTTCATGACTCATCCAGAGATTCTGTCTCATTACTTCAGATTTCTTTTTCAATAATTGAAAATATAACAGCCCAGATTGAAAATTTATATTATTCACTAAACCTGACTAAGAATAAATTTTACTTTCCAAAATCAAATTTTCCCTCAAATGATGAGGATTTGTCACCACTGAAAGCTTTTTAAATAATCCCACAGGCCCTTAAAACAATTGTGAAAGACTTCAAAAACTTTTTGACAAATTGAACTTTATTGCAATAAATATAGATAACTTCCAACGGTAACTTATTTGAATTCTGTTCAAATATTTATCAGGCATCTCTTCTGTATTAGGTGCTGTACATGAAACAAAACTAAGGTAGGTAAAACATAATTCCTTGGAGGGCAAGACCTATGATCTGAGAGAGAAAAATAAGACAAGTACCTGAGTGACTTTAGTACAAAGAAAGCTATGATAAGTGTTTTAAGGAAGGTACAATAAATGAAGTGCTTTAGAAAATCAAGATATGGAAAAATTGCATCAACTTGAGTATTGATATCTCAGCCAAATTTTAAATTATGAGAAGAATTTTGATAGGCAGAAATAAAAAAGCACTCTGGGGAAAAAGAGTAGTATGAGTCCAGCAGAGTAAAAGGATAAGGTATCTTTGGGAATTGTCAGTTCAACTAGAACTAGAAAGGGAGTTGGGGGTCACTTTGTTAAGGCCATGAATGCCAAGTACATTTATATATAACTAAAGGCTCGGTGCAAGTATTAGTGCATTGGTCTGAGGCGTGGCTCATCCCCGTCAGCTGAGTGGCTGTGGACCCACCTTCTGAGTGGCTGCTGAATGAGGAAATTAGGCTGAGCTGATATTTTGGGGTAATGTGTTGGGTAAAGGCATGTTCTGTGTCCTGGAGGAACCTGGCGGAGAGCTTTGCACCCCAAAGCCACTCAGTGAATGTCCTTGATGTGTGACAGGTTGGTGACACCACCAGGGATGTTCAGGGCAGCCATACACCAGGATCCTCAGCTATCAGGACAGCCTCCCTGGGGGGCCCACAGTCATGTCCCTTCTTGCCATCTGCCTATGCCAGCTCCCCGTGCTCTTTCTAGAACACACCTTAAAAGGCCTGCATCAGCTGATGGGGTCAGGCCAGAGTCTGGATTATCTCAAGTATTTATAGGTGCAGAGACTGGGCCTCATCCTGAGCTTGCTAGTTGCTGCTCCAACTGTGGGAGCAGCCGCTCATCCTAGTCAGCCAAGCAGTGCTCCCACTGTGGGAGCGCACTGACCACTAGGGATCAGCTCCTGCATTGAACGTCTGCTCTCTGGTGGTCAGTGCACTTCATAGCGACTGGTCGACTGGTTGTTTTGGTCATTTTGCTGTTCGGTCGCTGGGCTTTTATTTATATAGATTCTGTAGAATACACGGAGCCATTGAAGGTTTTTAATCAAATGGGTTGTATAATCAGAGTTGTATTTTTATACACTTGGATGATTAATTTGACTAAATGTGTATATTGAATTGAATAAGTATAGAAACTTTAATAATATTTTAGTCAAGAGGTAGGTAATCCAAGTTTGGAACTAAATTAGGGGAGGTAGAAAATGAGAAGAGAAATATAAAACATATTTCTAAGGAAAAATCTGAGATAGAAGAAAACTAGACAGTCTGGTGATTACTGGAGCAGTCTTTTTATGGACATCATAAAACTGAATGTAAATGCAAGGAAGTGCCTAATGGAGATCTGCTACTCTTGGCTAAGAGTAGATACACTTATTTGAATATAAACTGGAATCACATTATGTGGATAGTTAAGGTTTGTGAATCCAATTATTATATGTTTATCTTTCTCATGAAAAATTATACTTACAATAGATACCATAGATGCCATAGATTACAATATTAATTATATATTATATATACACATTACTGTATATGGTTACATAGTTATAGGAAGGCATCTATATAGTTACTTTGATAAATGATATAAAAAATTTAAAGGAATTTTACTATGTTTATTTTTATACAAGCTTATTAAGGGCAAGATATCATGTTTAAAACAATTTAGTCTTACTATTTTTATATAGTTAGAGTAAATATACATAAAAATGTATTTGTATGATTTCCAAAATTTTTGGTATAAAGACAATTCTACAAATATGTTGGATATTCTATTTAAAACAATTAAGACCAGTTTATGGGGTTAGTAAAGTTCTTACGTGAAATAAATTTTATGTGAGTCAGGAAAACAAAATATATTATTATGTCATTAAATGAAATTTTATTTACTGAAACAATCAGACAATAACTATGTCTTTCAGCAAAATTCAGCAGTAAGAGATTCATAAATCAATGTTTTAGCTTTCCGTCAGTTGTTTTGTTATCAGTTGAGCATTAAAACCTATCAATCATTCTGTTTTAATAAGCAGTGTTTCCTAGATGTTTTCAATTATGAGGTATAGTGCACAAAGGGCATGGCTGGGCATGTGGTAGGCAATCAATAGCTATATAGGCTGATTGATTGGTTGAATTCACTTGAGCCTTCATTATTCACTAGCTTCACTTGATGAAATTTAACAAAAGGCCAAGAGTGGAAATATACAAGGCATTTTTACATGGAGTAGGTAGTGGGAGGAGGGGTTGAAAACAATGTGTTTAGGAGCAAAGGAGAAAAGATGTAGTGCCTTATTTTAAAATATCCACCACCCCTCTTCTCTCTACCAACTCTGGAAAAGCTTTTAGAAGTAAATAAGCCTTACAAATGGTAATTTCACTCTACAACTTTTGGCCAAGCATCTAACACTTTTTCTAAGCACATGAAGTTTTCTTCTAGTAAGTAATATGAAACTAGTGTTTAGAAAATTTTACTAGCCATAAAAGTTCTTATAGTTGACAACCAAAATGCTAATTGAGATTCTTTTCCTACATGATTTTAGTAGTTATACTTTATCAAACCACAAAAGATTCAGATCAGAAAACCTGGAATTCTAAGATTTTTCAAAAAACATCTTAGATAAAAAGTACTCAGACATAACATAACAAACCTGATTTCAAGATGCTACTTCTAAAAATGCTAGCTTTTTTAAAAAAAGTACAAAGATATAATTAAAACAATATAAATTAATATGTGAAATGATTATCTTCTAATCCAAAGGTCCTAGGGAGTATATAAATACAAATCTTTATCTCTTAAAATTATACTTTCTAGCATTGTAAAATATTATCTTAATTCAACTCATGTAAAAATGACATTTGAGGATATATACAAACTATTTACAAACTTTAGAAAATAAATTGTTGAGTGTTAGGTTTAAGTCCTAAATATACAATTGAAATGAAATGTCTTATTACATGTGTATTCAGAGTTCAGCTCCTTAAATAGCAAAATATTTGTTGCTCGTATCAAGCTACAGTCCTTTCTGGGCTGGGCTTGTATTCTTAACATAAATCATGGTTCCATGTCTTCTCTTTGCACATGTCTTCTTGTTGTACCAAAAGAGGCATTTAAATGAAATTAAACAGAAAATAAGGTAGTAATAGAGAAAATTAGGTACAAAAACATAAGGCATACAATAACAAATGTAATAGCAATAGTAAGTCCTTTGTTATCAGTTATTATTTTAAGTGTAATTGGATTGAATACCCAAATTAAAGACAGATTAAAATAATGAATTAAAAATCAGGATTTAACTATAGTGTATTTATAACAGACCCACTTTAGATCTAAAGACCTCTACCTTATACCATATATAAAATTAGCTCAGATGAAACAAAAGCCTAAACATAAAGGTTAAAACTATAAAATTATTAGAAAAAGACAGAAAAATAGTTTCATTCAACTTGTCAATAATTTCTAAAATATGACACCATGGAATACTTCTTGGCCATAAAAAGAAATTCTTACCATTTGCAACAATATGGATAGACCTTGAGAGCATTATGCTAAGTGAAATAAGCCAATCAGAGTAAGACAAGTACCTTATTATTTCACTCATATGTGGAATCTAATGAACAAAATAAACAGATGAACAAAATACAGACACATAGACTCATAGATAGAGTTCAGGCTGACTAGTTTTCTGGGGGTTGGTTGGGTCAGGGGTGGAGGGATTGAGCAAAAAAGAAAAAAAAAGAAAATATCTCATGGACAGGGACTACAGTTTGGCGACTGCTGAGGGAGGAGGATGGGGGTGGGTGGGAGGAGAGTAAAGGGTGGATAAATTGTGATGGACTGAGAGTTGATTTGGGGTGGTGAACACACAATACAGTGTACAGATGATGTGCTGTAGAAGTGTATACCTGAAACCTATATAATTTGTTAACCAGTGTCACCCCAATAAATTCCATAAAAAGGAAAATAAAATAAAACACCGAAAGCATAGACAACAAAGGGAAAATCGATAAAATACATCAAAGTTTAAAACTTTTGTGCATCAAAAAACACAATCAATGGAACAAAAAAGCAACCCATGGAATGGCAGAATATATTTGTAAATTGTATATCTGATAAGGGGCTAATATCCATAATTTATAAAGAACCCTTGTAATTCAACAACAACAAACAGGCAATCTGGTTTAAAAAATGGCAAAGGAAGATCAAATTAAAGGCATAAATGTGTAGGGAGAGAATATAGAGAATGGAAGAAACTCAATAGAAAAATCAATGAAAACAAATGTTTCTTTTTTTAAAGAGCAACAAAATTTAGAAAACTTTAAGTAGATATACTGTAGTGTATTGAATGGTGACATCATCCCAGATTATTCAGATGGGACTCAAATCCAATGGCTAGTATCCTTACAAAAGAGAGAAGAGGTAAAAGGGGAAAGTCATGTGAAGAACAACTAACATCTATTCAAGAACACGACACTACTGGGAGAAGACTTGAACACAAAGGTGAGGCTAAAGTACCCCTTGTAGGTGAGGGCATTTGCTAGGGTGTGGGGGCGGCTGGGGAGAGGTCAATGGGGGCTAAAAGGAGACTTAGTGATAATTTAAACAATAAAGAATTAAAAAAATAAAGTATCCTCTGTACCTCAGAGACCAAAACAGACTGCATTAGAAAGGTAATAACTGTAGCTACACATTGACCACACTGCTTCTTCTCCAGGATAGAACAGCACCATAGAAGAAACCTCTACTGACCCTGTTTTCTCCAATAAAAAAAGACAAATTGGAGGGGGTAAATCAGCCTCCCTCAACACTGTGGGATGCTGTGTGGGAGCCCATACTTTGATCTTTCATCATAGGGACTTCAGGGGAATCTGTGGGTATGGCCACTGGGAATCTGATTATGATGGAGAAAGGAGTAGTGGTTTTCATCAACTAGCACATGGATCTTGGCAGATTGAGTTCATACATTCAGTGTCTCAATAATAATCTCATCCAGCAGCTTTGCTCATCTCTAGAACCAATTTGGATACACTCAGACCAGGGAACTCAACATGGTGAAGATCTGTTTGACTCAGATCCACAAAAGAAGAATTTTCTTACCCTAGAGCCGGGTTTTCCCATGCCAGACTAGGTGCTCATTCACAGCTACACTCAATGTAGAAAGTGATTTCTAGTCCCACCTGACCAGAAAGGCGGTGACTATCCGGGAAGCTGAGTGAGTGGTGCTCAAGCCTATAGGCGGATGAGTAGATCAGATCATCCCCAGAACAAAGCTAGTGCCAGGTATGGAGGCTTCCAGGGCCATAACAAAGCAGAATGACTAATTCATAGATAATCCTGAGGTTGGTTCCCAGCCCCATCTGACCACAGAACCTGTTTAAGAAATTGAGAGTCCCAGTCATTTAGTAAGTTTGATCAGAGAATCCAGGCACCCCCAGAATCCAGATTAAGGTCTCACTTGGGTTAGAAACCAAGCCAGCAGTCTTATCCAAATGTTCCTCCATCTCCATCCTCATAGCTGGAAGGGTAGGTAGACTTGCTCCTAAATAGAACACAAAAGCAGGTTTCACCTGCACGAAGACATCAACAGAAGACACAACCAGAAACACAAACTGGGTTAACTGGTGAAGAACTGTCTGCCAAAGTGAACCTATAAAGTCTGTGAGAGGAGCCCATTATTCATAAGTGCATATACCAACATAAGGAATCAAGAATAATGAGGAATCAGGTAAATATGACATCACGAAAAGAAACAAATAAAGCTCCAATAATTTTTCCTAAAAATGGATATCTATGAACTGACAAAAAATTCAGAATAATAATCTAAAGGAAGTTTTGTGAATATTAAGAAAACACAGACAGAAAACTAAACAAAATTAAGAAAACAATGCATGAACAAAGGGAAGATTGACAAGGAAACAGCAACTATCAAAGCCCCCAGAAATCCTAGGGTTGAAAAATACAATAAATTTAAGAATTCAATAAAGTTTCAAAAGTAGGCTTGACCATTTTTAATTTATTGTTATGTATTTGATTTATTTATTTTTTATTATTTTAGTCTCTGTTGTTTCATTCAGACATAGAGTTCAGAGAAATGATGGCAAAGATGCCCAACAGCATGAGAAAAGACATACTAACTATGCAGTATGACACAATACTAATAAAGTACATAGCGGAAGAAACACACAGCCGATTAGGGAGAACCAAGGATCCAATCAGTGATTTAGAAGGCAGGGTAGAAAAATCATGGAGTCAGCGAACCAAAAAGAAAAAAAAAAAACACAATTAAAAAATAGGAAGACAGTTTACGGGAGCTGTGGGACAACATATAACATAACAAGATTCACTTAATAGGTGTGCCAGAAGGCAAAGAAAGAGAACAAGGAATAGAGAACCTGTTTAAAGAAATAATGGTAGGGGCATGAGTGTGTGTGGGGGGGTATTGTAGTAAAATATAGAAATGTTTAAAAATGCTTTTAAAATGCCTGAAAAACATTAAGAAGGTTTTATAATGTTTAAATTAACTTTCCTTGAAACTTAGTGTGATATTAAGAACACATTCCCCACTGCCCTGAAGCGTGTGTCCCTCATAGATAAGGATTTGAACTTCAGTAAATAACTCAGAGTGACTTCTCAGGATAACCATTTGAGTGAGTGATGTACTCTCCCTAGATAACCACATGTAGCCCCTCGCCCTGTTTGAGATAAACATGTGTGCATTGACATAATTCATTGATAGCCAACTGGACTGCTGCAAATGGGGTGCAGGCTTTAAAAATGGGGGTCCTGACCATCCCAGT
Source organism: Myotis daubentonii (assembly GCF_963259705.1). Lineage (NCBI taxonomy): Eukaryota > Metazoa > Chordata > Mammalia > Chiroptera > Vespertilionidae > Myotis > Myotis daubentonii. The sequence goes on from NC_081861.1 coordinate 106,793,094, forward strand.
GCTTGCCTGTTGAGACCGCCACAAAGGCACATCCTCTTGTTAGTCTGGCAAGCGACGCCACTCCACGCTCCTCTCTCTGCCAGATGGCAGAAGAATGGCTAGTAACTCCTGATTGAGATGCAACTGAGCTCTCAGGTGAGGAACGCTGGACCCCTGTATCCAGACCAGACCAGACCAGCTGCCAAACACCAGAGGACAGCACCACTGGGATCCCCAATAAGCCTGTACCCGCAACACCAGGAATTGTGTGAGTAATACAGTGCTGTGTGATTTGCAACTGCATATGTTTCATGTGGTGTAATTCCTCCGGCACAGTTATTTGAATTATTTTGCATACACTTAAAATTTAAATTAAAGCTTCTGGTCTCTTTTTGGTCCTAAGCCTTCCCTTTAGCCCTGCTTTCATAGAGTAGTCTCTTTGCTAGCAACTACTTGGATGTCTCACACCTGCATGGTTAAAGTTTATCTCAGGGACGCCTTAGATAAACACCCCAGCTCCTTTCCCAGGATCTACTTGGGACAGGGGGGTAATGGAGGGTTAAGGACACATATGTAATAGCTTAATCAATAAAGATAGAGAGAAAAAAGAAAAGAAATAATGGCAGAAAACTTCCCCAACCAGGTGAAGAAAAAAGTCACACAAGTTCAGGAGGCACAAAGAGTCCCAAGCAAGAAAAAACCAAACAGGCCCATGCCCAAACACATAATAATTAAAATGCCAAAATTTTAAGACAAAGAGAGAATCTTGAAGGCAAAAAGAAAAAGCAATTTGTTACTTACAAAGGACCTCCCATAAGGCTTTTGGCTGATTTCTCATCAGAAACTCTACAGGCCAGAAGGAAATGGCATGAAGAATTCAAGGTAATGAAAACCAGGATCTGAAACCAATATTACTATATCCAGCAAGGCTATCATTCAAAATGATGTTGAAATAAAGAGCTTATCAGGCCAAAACCGGTTTGGCTCAGTGGATGGAGCATCGGCTTGCGGACTGAAGGGTCCCAGGTTCGATTCCGGTCAAAGGCATGTGCCTGGGTTGCGGGCACATCCCCAGTGGGAGATGTGCAGGAGGCAGCTGATCGATGTTTCTCTCCATCGATGTTTCTAACTCTCGGTCTCCCTTCCTCTCTGTAAAAAATCAATAAAATATATTTTTTTAAAAAGAGCTTATCAGGCAAAAAAAGTCTAAAGGTGTTTATCACCACCAAACCAGCACTGCAAGAAATGTTAAAGGGACCACTGTAATGGGAAAAAATGGATAGAGAGAGAAATATAAGCATAAAGAATTAAAATGGCAATAAATAAGTACCTATTAATATACTGAATGGAGCATCGGGCTGAGGACTGAAGGGTCCCAGGTTCAATTCCGGTCAAGGGCATGTGCCTTGGTTGTGGGCACATCCTCATTGGGGAGTGTGCAGGAGGCAACTGAATTGATGTTTCTCTCTCATCAATGTTTCTAACTCTCTATCCCTCTCCCTTTCTCTCTGTAAAAAAAAAAATAATAATAAAATATATTTTAAAAAATAATAACCTTAAATGCAAATGGATTAAATGCTCCAATAAAAAAATATAGTGTAGCTGAATGGATACAAAAACATAACCCAATTATATGCAGTTTACAAGAGACCAACCTCAGAACAAAAGATTCACACAGGTTGAGAGTAAAGGATTAGAAAACTTTTCCATACAAACAAAAAGGAAAAGAAAAACCTGGGGTAGCAACAAACACATATCTGAGAAAGTATACTTCAAAATGAAGGCCATCATAGGAGACAGTAAAGGTCCCTACATAATATTAAAGGAATCAACCTCACAAAAAGACATAACCCTGATAAACATATATGGACCCAATATAGGATCTCCAAAATATATAAAGAAAACCTCTAGAGAACTGTAAGAGAAAGATCAACAGCAGTACAGTCATTATGGATGACTTTAATACTCTGCTTACTTCACTGGATGGATCTTCAAACAAAAAAATTAACAAAGAAACAGAGACTCTAAATGACACACTCGATCAGGTGGGCTTAATTTACATTTATAGAACATTTCACCCCAAAGGTGCAGAATATACATTCTTCTCAAGTAGACATGGCTCATTCTCAAAGATAGACCATATGTTAGGACTCAAAATAAATCTCTACAAGTTCAAGAATGTTGAAATCACATCAAGCATCTTCTAAGATCACAATGGCATAAAATTAGAAATAAATTACAATAAAAAGATGAAAAAAACATTTAAACACATGGAGACTAATATCATTACTAAGTAATGAATGTACTACCAAGAAGATCAAGAAAGAAATAAAGAACTTCCTGCAAACAAATGAAAATGAACACAAAACAACTTAAAACCTATGGGACACAGTGAAAGAAGTCCTGAGAGGGAAGTTCATAGAACTACAGGCTTACCTCAAAAAACAAGAAAAACTAGAGATATCATTGGCAAATATGGTCTCCCATGCAGTGGGTTTTCTTGTTGTTTTGTTTATGGTTTCTTTTGCTGTGCAGAAGCTTTTTATTTTGATATATTCTCATTTGTTTATGTTCCCTTTAGTTTCCATTGCCCTAGGAGCTGTGTCAGTGAAGAAATTCCTTCGGCATATATCTGAGATTTTGCTACCCATGGATTCCTCTAATATTTTTATGGTTTCCTGTCTTACATTTAAGTCCTTTATCCATTTTGAGTTAATTTTTTGTATGGTGTAAGTTGCTGGTGTAGTTTCATTTTTTTGCATGTGTCTGACCAAATTTCCCAGCACCATTTATTGAAGAGACTGTTTCGACTCCATTATCTCTGATAAAAGTTTAATCTCCAACATTTACAGGGAACTCATACAACTTAACAAAAGGAAGATAAACAACCCAATCAAAAAATGGGCAATGGACCTAAATAGACACTTTTTGAAAGAGGACATACATAAGGCTGGGAGACATATGAGAACATGCTCAAAGTCACTAATCATCGAGGAGATGCAAATCAAAATGACAATGAGGTACCATCTCACACCTGTCAGAATGGCTATCACCAACAAATCAACAAATGACAAATGCTGGTGAGGATGCAGAGAAAAAGGAACACTCGTTCACTGCTGGTGGGAATGCAAACTGGTGCAGCCACTGTGGAGAACAGTATGGAGTTTCCTCAAAAAACTAAAGTGGAACTTCTATTTGACCCAGTGATCCCACTTCTAGGAATATATCCCAAGAAACCAGAAACACCAATCAGAAAGGATATATGCATCCATATGTTCATAGCAGCATAATATACAATAGCTAAGACTTGGAATCAGCCTAAGTGCTCATCAGCAGATGAATGGATTAAAAAACCTTATTATTATTGCTTCTATTTCATCTACCAAATGGAATACTATGCTGCTGTAAAAAGGAAAGAACTCCTACCATTTGCAACAGCATGGATGGAGCTGAAGAGCATTATGCTAAGTGAAATAAGTCAGTCAGAGAAAGATAAATATCACATGCTCTCACTCATTTGTGGATTATAATGAACAACATAAACCGATGAACAACAACAGATGTAGAGACAGAGAAGCATCGATCAGATGCTCAAAACTCAGAGGGAAGATAGGGGAGGGTGGGGGCGAGGAGGAGAGATAAACCAAAGGACTTGTATGCATTCAAATAAACATAAGCGATGGATGTGGACAACAGGGGGTGAGGGTGAGGGCAGGATTGGGGGCATAAGCGGGCATTGGGGGGATAAGGACACATTTGTAATACCTTAATCAATAAAGGGAAAAAAACAAGAAAAAATAATAATAAGTTATTTAATCTTACAACTTAAAGAATTAGAAAGAGAACAATAAAGAGAGCCCAGAGTAACTAGAAGGAAGAAAATAATAAAGATCAGAGGATAAATAAATGACATAGAGGCAAAAACAAGCAAACAACACACACACACACACACACACACACACACACACACACACACAAATAAATGAAACTAAGAGCTGGTTCTTGGAAAAGATAAACAAGATTGATGAATGTTAACCCAGACTCATCAAGAAACAAAGAGAGAGGACATAAATAATTAAAATCAGAAACAAAAGCAGAGCAGTAACAACTGACACCACAAAAATCAAAAGGATTTTAAGAAAATACTATGAACAACTATATCCCAACAAGCTGGGCAATGTTGATGAAATGGAAAATTCCTAAAAAAATACAGTCTTCCAATATTGAATCAGGAAGAATCAGAAAATCTGAATAGGTTGATAATTCCTGATGAAATAGAAGCAATAATAAAAAACCTCCCAGCAAATTAAAGCCCTGATCCAGACGACTTCACATGGGAATTTTACCAAACGTTCAAAGAACAACTATCACCTATCCTCCTCAAAATATTTCAAAATATCCAAGAGGAAGGAATACTTCCAAGCTCTTTTCTTGAGGCCAGCATTATCCTAATTCCAAAATCATATAAAGCCACCACAAAGATAGAGAATTTCAGGCCAATATCCCTGATGAACATAGAGGCTAAAATCCTCAACTAAGTATTAAGAAATCAGATCTAGCATTATATAAAAGATCATACAACATGACCAAGTAGGATTTATTCCAGGAATGCAAGGCTGGCATAACATTTGCAAATCAATAAATGTAATACATCACATAAATCAATTGAAAGGAAACAATCACACTATCATTATCAGTAGATGCAGAAAAAGCATTCAACAAAATCCAACACCCATTTTTTATAAAAATTCTCAGCAAAGTGGAAATAGAGGGATTATATCTCAACATAATAAAGTTTATATATGACAAACCTACAGCCAACATCATACACAAGGGGCAAAAATAAAAACCATTTCCTCTAAACATAGGACCAAGACAGGAATGTATACTTTCACCACTATTATTTTTTTAATTATTATTATTATTATTTTTAATATATTTTATTGATTTTTTACAGAGAGGAAGGGAGAGAGATAGAGAGTCAGAAACATCGATGAGAGAGAAACATCGATCAGCTGCCTCCCGCACATCTCCCACTGGGGATATGCGCGCAACCCAGGTACATGCCCTTGACCGGAACCGAACCCGGGACCTTTCAGTCCGCAGGCCGACGCTCTATCCACTGAGCCAAACCGGTTTCGGCTCACCACTATTATTAAACACTGGTGGCCTAGTGCACAAATTCATGCACATTGAAAGGAAATTAATTGTAAGAAATATTTTAATATCGCTATTCGCCCTTTCTCTACAATAGAAGTGTCAACAAAATTCATGATCAACAATGACAGATCGAAACACATGAGTGCGATTGGCGCCAGCGAGAGCTTTATACGTATCGTGCATACGCAAGTCAACTTAGCCTTTTATAGATATAGAATAACTTGTTTAATTAGACCTGCTTTCTGATTTAGCTAAACTTTTTCCAGACCACTGAAGCACCAACTTCTCTTTCAAGTAATTGTCAGCAACACAGCAGTAAATATCAACATGAAGAAGATTATTATTATAGATCACGCAGGGAGAACAAAGGATAACATATTTGACTATATATTTGACTACAGTATTTGACTATATTCTGCACAGTGAGAAAACCTGAAGTCCATTTTCAAGGTCCACCATTTCTTACTTCTCTTCAGTAGGGTCAAGTTTTTAAACTTTCTAAATCTCTGTTTTCTAGCTAATGAAAAGAAAATAGGATTCTACCGAGTCTCCTATCAACCTACTCCAGGACTCTGTGAGGATCAAATGAGATGAGGCATGGGAAAATGTTTCACAGACATTTGGTTAAAGTGTGAAATGTTTCCACCTGACTATGAAGCAAGTCATGTTCCTGGGCTGAAGAAACTGCAAAGAGGCTAGTCATCACTAGGGAGAGGAAGCCTGGCATTGCTACATGATGTCATTATCCGGACGGACACTTAGCATATTGGCTACATATTTTTTTACTGGAAGTCCTAGCCATAAGACTAGGCAAGAAGAAATAAAAGGTATCCAAATTGGAAAGGAGGAATTAAAACTCTCATTATTTGCAAATGACCTGATATTGTACATAGAAAACCCTAATGACTCCAACAAAAAGCTACTAGATTTAATAAAGGAATTTGACAATGTAGCAAGATACAAAATTAACATCCAGAAATTGAATGCATTTTATACAACAATAATGTATTGTCAGAAAGAGAAAATAAACAATCCCATTTACCATTGCAACAAAAAAATTAAGATACTTAGGAATAAACTTAACCATGGAGGTAAAAGACCCAGGAAACGCCGAAACCGGTTTGGCTCAGTGGATAGAGCATCAGCCTGCGGACTGAAAGGTCCCAGGTTCGATTCCGGTCAAGGGCATGTACCTGGGTTGCAGGCATATCCCCAGTGGGAGATGTGCAGGAGGCAGCTGATCGATGTTTCTCTCTCATCGATGTTTCTAACTCTCTATCTCTCTCCCTTCCTCTCTGTAAAAAATCAATAAAATATGTTAAAAAAAAAAGGACCCAGGAAACTACAGGACATTGAAAAAAAGAGATAAAAGAAGATATAAACAAGTGGAAGAATATACTGTGTTCATGGATTAGTAGAATTAACATCATTAAAATGTCCATACAACCCAAAGATTCAATGCAATCCCTATTAAAATACCAACAGCATATTTCACTGATTTAGAACAAGTACTCCAATAATTTATATGGAACCAAAAAGGACCCCGAATAGCTAAAACAACTTACACCTCACACATGAATAAATTCAAAATGGATAAAAGAATTAATGTAAGTTGTGAAACCATAAAAATCCTAGAAGAAACCATAGGCAGCAAAATCTTAGACTTCTCTCTTAGCAATATATTTACGAATACATCCCCTAGGGCAAAGGAAACTAGGGAGAAAATAAACCAATGGAACTACATAAAAATAAAAAGCTTCTGCATTGCAAAAGAAACCATCAACAAAACAAAAAGGGAACTCACTGTATGAGATAACATATTTGGCTATGATACATCTGATATACAGTTATATCCAAAACATATAAGCAACTCATACAACTTAACAAAAGAAAGACAAACAATCCAATTAAAAAATGGGCAAAGGACCTAAATAGACACTTCTCCAAAGCAAACATACAGATGACCAATAGACATATGAAAAAATGCTCAAAGTCACTGATCATCTGAGAGATGCAAATTAAAACGACAATGAGGTATCATCTCATACCTGTAAGGATGGCTACCATTAACAAATCAACAAATGACAAGTGCTGGCATGAATGTGTAGAAATGGGAACCCTAGTACACTGTTGGTGGGAATGCAGACTCATGAAGCCATTATGGAAAACAGTAAGAATTTTCCTCAAAAAATAAATATGGCACTGCCATTTTTCCCAGTGATCCCATTCTAGGGATATATCTTAAGAAACCTGAAACACCAATCAGAAAGGATGTATGCACCCCTATGTTCATAGCGACAAAATTTACAATAGCTAAGATCTGGAAACAGACCATGTGCCCATCAGTAAGTAAGTGGATAAAAAGTTGTGGTACATTTACATCATGCAATACTATGCAGCACTATAAAATCTCAGAAGGAAGTTGTTGGTGGGTGGGTGGGAAGAGATCTCACAAAGAACTTGTATGCATATCTGAATAACCCATGGATACATAGGGTGGTGAAGGCCTGGGGTGGGGAATAGGGGCAGGATAGAAGGGGTCAATATGGGGACTAAGGGGAAATATGTAATACTTTCAACAACAAAACTTTAATTTGAAAAGAGACAATTAGGTATCACCTCAAACCTGTCAGAATGGCAACCATCAACAAATCAATATATGACAAGTGTTGGCAAGGATGTGGAGAAAAGGGAACCTTAGTACACTGCTGGTAGGAATGCAGACTGGTGGAAAACAGTATGGAGTTTCCTAAAAAATTTAAAAATGGAACTCCCATTTTATCCAATGATCTCACTTCTAGGAATATATCGTAAGAATCCTGAAACATCAGTCAGAAAGAATATATGCACCCTTATGTTCATAGCATCACAATTTACAATAGCTAAGATTTGGAAACAACCAAAGTTCCCATCAGGAGATGAATGGATAAAAAAGCTGTGGTACATCTACACTAATGGAAAGCTACACAGCTGTAAAACAGAAAGAATTCTTACCTTTTACAACACTATGGATGTATTTGGAGAGTATTATGCTAAGCGAAATAAGCCAGTCAGAGAAAGATAAGTATCATAGGAGCTCACTCATTTGTGGAATCTAATGAACAAAATAAACTGATGGATTAAATAGATCCAGAGATTTAGAATTATGGAACAGCCTTAAAAATCTCATAGGAAATGTGGGGTTGGGATTGGGAGGGTAATGATTAACTGGGGTACATATATGCATAATCCATGCATACAGATAATAGAATGGTGAAGGCCTGGGAGGGGCTGGTACAGGGTGGATGGGGTGATGGGGAAAAACACACAAACAAAGGTAACATTTGTAATACTTGCAACAATAAAGATAAATTAATGAAATAGAAATAAACTTTAAAAATGAACATACTAAAAATGACAAATATACTAATTTGTTTTGTTACACAATATTATCAACATGTAAATTGTAACAGCAATAACCTAAAGTGATATGAGAAGAAATAAAATCTAAAATATAACAATTTTGTTGAAGTTATGTTTTTATCACTTTAAAATATAAGTTTTACATATTTTATGTAAGCCTCATGGTAACTACAAAGGAAAATCTTTTAGGAATTACAAAATAACAGGATGAAGAAGTCACAACATACTGCTTATCAAAAGGCATGTAAACAGAAAAAGACAGCTGGATAGAAAAAAAAGAAACAATGGATATATAAAATAACCAGAAAACAATTAACAAAATGGCTATAGAAACTTATTACTCATCAATAATTACTTTAAATGTAAATGGATTAAATTATCTAATAAAGAGACATATACTGGTTAAATAGATTAAAAACAAACAAACACCACAATATCCAACAATATGTTGCTTACAAAAGAGTAACTTTAGCTTAAAGATACATATAGACTGAGTTTGAAGAATGGAAAAAGACAGTTCAAGAAAATGGTGACCTTAAAAAGCCAGAGTAGCTATACTTACATCAGACAAATAGATATTAACCTATAAATAGTAAGAAACAAAAAATATTATATAAAATTAAAGAGTTTAATTTAACACTAAGATGTAATAATTATAAAGACGTATGTGCCCAATATTGGAGCATCTAAAGAAATAAAGCAAAAGGTAACAGAACTAAAAGGAGAAATGAACAGTAACACAATAATAGTTGTGGACTTGAATATCACACTCTCAACATTGGCTAGATCAACCAGATAGAGATTCAATGAGAAAACAGTGGATTTGAGCAACAGTAAATGATCTAACAGACATATACAAAACATTCTATATAACAACAGCAGAATTCACATTCTCAAGTGCAGAATTCACATCTTCTAGGATAAACTATATGTTACAACATAAACAAGTTTTAGCAAATTCTAAAAGATTGAAATCATATCGAGTAACTTTTCTGAAAAAAATGGAATGCAAATAGAAATAAATAATAAAGCCAGAAAAGAATACTACCTGATGAATTGAAATGCACAAATTTTCATGAAAATGCTAGAAAACTGAATTCAGCAGCACTTTAAAAAGGATAATTTATCATTACCAAGTGGGATTTATCCCTGGAAGGCAAGGATGAACATTGATTTATTTTTAAATATTGAAGCATCCTTGAATTCTAAGGGGGAGAGATCAACCAAAGGACTTGTATGCATGCATTTAAGCATAACCAATGGATACAGACCGAGGGGGTGAGGGCATGAGTGGGTGGATGGGGGGACTATAGGGGGATAAGGACACATGTGTAAACCTTAATCAATAAAGGAATAAATAAATAAATGTGATTCATCACATTATTAGGAAAAGAGAAAAAATAATCTCATCATCTCAACAGATACAGACAAATAATTTGACAAGATTCAACATCTGTTCATGAAAAAAGCTATTAAAATTAGATATATAAGTAACATAACTCAACAAAAAATGTCATATATGACAAGTCCACAGTTAACATCACACTCAATGGTGAAATGATAAAATGCCTTTCTCTAAGAGGAAGAAGACCATGATGCTCACTTTCACCACTCTTATTCAACCTGTTACTGGAACTCCTAGCCAGGGCAATCAGACAAGAAAAAGTTATAAAAGGCATCACAATTAGAAAGAAATAAATAGTAGTGTTTTATGACTCTCTATATAGAAAACCATAAAGGCTCCAGACACATACACAGACACACAAACTGTTAGATCTAATAAACAAATTCAGTAAAGTTGCAGGATACAAAATCAGCTTGCAAAAATCAGTAACATTTCTTTTTCTTTTAATGTTATTGTTGGGACTGTGAAAAATTTTCCCTTGTCCCTCCCACCCCCATTGCCTCCCTTCACCTGGTTCCTGACCCCAATCCAGGGCTTCACCACCCTGTGTCTATAGGTAATCCATATATGCATAGAAGATTTTTGGTTAATCTCTTCCCATTACACCCCCCCCCCCACTTCCCTCTGAGATTTGTCAGTCTGTTTCATGTTTCCATGCTTCTGGGCCTATTTTATTTATCAGTTTATTTTGTTCATTCAATTCCTTGTTTGGGTTATTTTGATTTTTAGATTAAATTGTTGATAGATGAGTGTTTTTTGCTACTTTCTTCTTCTTCTTCTTCTTCTTCTTCTTCTTCTTCTTCTTCTTCTTCTTCTTCTTCTTCTTCTTCTTCTTCTTCTTCTTCAAGAATACCTTTAAACCTTTCATGTAATACTGGTTTAGTGGTGATGAACTAGTTTAGCTTTTTCTTGTCTGTGAAGCTCCTTATCTGACCTTCAATTCTAAATGATAGCTTTGCTGGGTAGAGTATTCTTGGTTGTTGGTTCTTGCTATTCATCACTTTGAATATGTCTTGCCACTCCCTTCTGGCCTGCAAAGTTTCTGTTGAGAAATAAGCTGACAGCCATATGGGTGCTCCCTTCTAGGTAACTAACTGCTTTTCTCTTGCTGCTTTTAAGATTCTCCCTTTTTCTTTAACCTTTGGCATTTTAAGTACAATGTGTCTTGGTGTGGGCCTCTTTTGCATTCCTCTTGTTTGGGATTATTTGCACTTCCTGGACTTGTAAGTCTATTTCTTTCACCAAGTAAGGGAAGTTTTCTTTTGTTATTTCTTCAAATAGGTATTCAACAACTTTCTTTCCTTCTTCTCCTTCTGGCACACCCATAATGTGAATGTTGGTATGTTGGAAATAGTCCCAGAGGCTCCTTACACTATCTTCATCTTTTGGGGTTCTTTTTTCTTATTGCTCTACTGACTAGATGTTTTTTGCTCCCTCATATTTCAAATTGTTGATTTGATTTTCAGAATCCTATACTCTACTGTTGAATCCCTGTAAATTATTTTTTATTTCAGCTAGTGTATGCTTAATTTCTGACTGGTCCTTTTTCATGTCTTTTATGTTCTCTAAAAGGTTCTTGAAATTCTCACTAAGATCCTTGAAAGTCTCACTAAGTCCCTTAAAACTCTCATTAAGATTCTTGAGCAACTTTATAACCATTGTTTTGAACTCTGTATCTAGTAGCTTGCTTGCTTCTATTCCATTTATTTCTTTTTTTGGAGATTTCTTCTGTTCTTTCATTTGTGACATTTTTTTTTTGTCTCTGTATTTTGGCTGCTTCCCTGTGTTTCTTTCTATATATTAGATAGAGCTGTTATGTCTCCTGGAATTGGTAGAGATGCCTTGTGTAGTAAGTTTCCTGTAAGGCCCAACCTCCCCAGTCACCTGAGCTGGGCACTCCAGGTGTGCTCCTGTGTGCACTGCGTGCACTGTCTTATTGTAGTTGAGCCTTGATTGCTGTGGGCCACACTGGGAGGAATTGAATCCCAGTCCAATTGGATGTAAGGACCAGCTGTAAGAATAATGGAAGAGATGCTGTGCAGGAGACACCCCTTTAGAGGAGGACTCGCTTCAATGAGTCTTTGGTGCTTACCGAGTCTACCCCTTGAGTGTGTCACTTTGGATGTGTAGAGGTGTAATCTGGTATAATCTGAATATGTCCACTACGTACACTGGCTCTGAGGCCTCCTGGGAAGTGCAAAGTCAACCACTGCCTGGGGCCACCTGGCAGGAGTTACAGAGCAATCTGTAAATGGCTGCTATTTACATTGGGCTTGGAAGTGCCTAGGTGAAGCCAAGCTGTCTTGGGCTTCTTATTTATAAGTATAGGGCACGCTGATGCCAGGTGATACTTTTTAAAGAGATTTTTAGAAAATTTGAAGCCTGAACCAGGACAGGCCATTCATATGTCAAAACATTGCAAAGAGCTTGGGTGGGGCTGCAAATTGAATAGGGTGGGTTCTCAAGGAATCACCAGGGCAGAGCCAACAGTGTGAGTCAAGCTGATGGAAACTCAGATATGGCTGCCAGTCAGCTCTGCAGTGTGGGAGGTTCCAGCACCAGAACAATGGTCCATGTGAACACCCCTGTCTGGGAGAAATTCATGTTCTTGACCTGATCTCAGACAATCCAATTCTTCCCCAAATGTCCCAGGTTCCTTTGAAGCTGCCATCCCAGCATTGGAGCCTAAAGGGATCGAGTGAGTCTGAGTAAGTCTGCATGCTGGCTCTCTAAGAGGAACTGCCTGGGTCTCCAGTAGCCCCTGTGTCACTCAGCCACAATTCCCACTGGTTTTTACAGCCCAAAGTTATGTGGGCTTTTCTTTCTAGCTTTGGATCTCAGGACTGGGAGAATGGTGTGAGATTGGGACCCCTTATTCCTCATGAGAGGCCTCCACAGCCACACTATTCCCACATGAGTATGTCAGACCAGCCTGTTCTGGACCTCCAACCCTCCAACCAATATCGATGTGCTTTCTTCTTTAATTGTCTAGTTGTAGTACTTCCATCCAGCCAGATTTCAGGTGGTTCTGACTGATGATTGTTCTGTATTATGGCTGTAATTTTTTAAAAATATATTTTATTGATTTTTTTACAGAGAGGAAGGGAAAGGGATAGAGAGTTAGAAACATCGATAAGAGAGAAACATCGATTAGCTGCATCCCACACGCCCCCTACTGGGGATGTGACCGCAACCAAGGTACATGCCCCTGACTGGAATAGAACCTGGGACCCTTCAGTCCGCAGGCTGATGCTCTATCCACTGAGCCAAACCGGTTAGGGCATGTGGCTGTAATTTTGATGTGGTTTTGAAAGGTGGCAAGTTCCAGTGTTTACCTGCTCTGCCATCCAGTAACATTTCTTTACATTAACAATAAATTATTTGAAAAACCAGTAAAGAAAATAATCCAATTTAAAATAACATTAAAAACAACAAAATAATCAGGAATAAATTCATCTAGGAAATAAAAAATCTCTACTCTGAAAATTATAAGGCATTGATAAAAGAATTTGAAAAAGACACAAGTAAATGGAACAGCATCCTGTGTTCATGGATGGGAAAAACTAATATTGTTAAAATGTCCATACAACCCAGACCATCTATAGACTCAATGCAATCCTTATCAAAATTCTTGTTGCATTTTTTAGTGACATAGAAAATAATCCTAAAATTTGTATGGAACCATAAAATACTCTAAATAGCCAAAGTAATCCTGAGAAGGACCAAAGCATGGGCATCACAATTCCTAATTTCAAGCTATACGAAAAAGCTATAGTAATCAAACAGTAAGGTACTGGCATAAAAAAGAATTCTTATTCATATATGCATAGCCCATGGACACAGACAATAGTGTGGTAAAGACCCGGGGCAGAGTGTGGGGCATTCTAGAAGGGGTCAATGGGGAAAAATATGGAGCATATGTAATACTTTCAACAATAAAGATTAGAAAAAGATGCATAAGCCAACAGAACAAAATCAAGATCTCAATATATCAGTGCATTTACTATAAACCAATATTTGATGAGGAAGCCAAGAAAACTCAATGGAGAAAATATTTTCTCTTCAATAAATGGTGCTGGAAAAATTGGATATTCGCATACAAAAAAAATGAAACTAGACTTCTATCTTACACCATTCACAAAAATTAACTCAAAATAGATTGCATACTTAAATGTAAGACTCGAAATCATAAAACTTCTCAAATAAATCATAGGAAAAATCTCCTTGACATGGGTCTTAGCAATGATTTTTTTTGGCATGTGACTATTAAAGCGCAAGCAAGAAAAATAAATAAATAGTAATATATATGGGACTACATCAAACTAAAAAACTTTGCACAGAAATAAAAAAGATCAACAAAATGTAAAGACAACTTAAGGAATGGGAAAATATTTGAAAGCCATGTGTCTAATTATGGATTAATATCCAAAATATATAAAGGACTAATAGGTGCATGAAAATGTGCTCAACATCACTAATCGAAAAAGGAAAATGCAAATCAAAACCGCAGTGGGTGGGTGGAAGGTAATCAACCAAAGACCTTGTATGTATGTATGTACACCATGGACACAGACAACAGAGTGCTGAAGGCCTCTATCCTTATTTTAAAAAGTCTAGTGGCACTATATTAATGGGGAAAAAAGTGGAAATATGTAATAGTTTCAGCAATAAAGATTTATTTAAAAAAACCCATAGTGGGATATCACCTTAAGTCTGTTATGATAGCTACCATAAAATAGAGATAAAAAATGACGACAAGAATGTAGATAAAAGGCAACACTTGTGCATTGTTGGTGAGATTATAAATTGATGCAGCCACCATGGAAAACAGTATAGTGGTTCCACAAAATATTAAAAATGAAGCTATCACATGATCCAGCAATTCCACTTCTGGGAATATATCCAAAGTCAATGAAAACACTTTGTGAAAGAGATATCTCCATCCCCATAATCATAGCAGTATTATTTATAATAGCCAAGATATGGAAATGGCTTATGTCCATTCACTTAAGCTGTTTCCATATATTGGCTGTTGTAAATAATGCTGCTATAGTTATATGTGTATTAGAAAAACTACATATATGTATTTGTATATATGTAGTTTTTACTATATATAGGGTGTTCCCAAAGTGTATACATATTTTAAAGCTGATAACTCAATTTTCACCCCTTTTCAGGTTTAGCTGATTTAAAATAATGGGTGAAGCCAGACTAAGCTTTGAACAGAGAAAATATAGTGCCACTAGACTTTTTAAAATAAGGATACCTAAAAGATAAGGTTTACTGTACAAAACTGGCAACAGTTGATGAATTGAGGGTGTACAAATGCCGAATGAAATGATTCTTGATGTGTGGGATTCCATTGCTTCACATTATCAGCAGTGCCTGGACCAGAAAAGTCATCAATATAAAAGCAGGCATTGACAAAAAAAGAAAATACTCATTTCTGTAGATTCTTTTAAATTTTAAAAATTAACTGTGTGTTAATAAACACTGAGTTTATAATCATTCAAATCGTGTATACATTATTTTGGGATGCCCTGTATGTGTAGGATAAATATTCATCTCTGAAAAAGAAGGAAACCTGGTATAGGAGACAACATGAATGGACCTTAGGGGCACTATGCTAATTGAAATATGTCAGACAGAGAAAGACAGATACAGTATTATCTCATTTATATATGAAATATAAAAAAATATTATAGAAAAAGAGATCAGACTTGTGGGTACCAGCGTTTGGAAGGATTGGATGAAAGTGTTCAAAAGGTACACACTTTCAGTTATAAGATAAACTAGTAGCCTGGTGCATGACATTCGTGCACATTAAAAGGGAAATAATTAGAGGAACTATTTAAATATTGCTATTTGCCCTTTCTTTATAATAGAAGTGTCAGAGATGAAAGAAAATTAGTAAAATGTATATGAAAATCTTCCTCCTGTCAGAGTCTGGGGCATGCCGTGGGACCCAGAGTCAAGTCCCTGCCCACCCGTGTGCACCTCGAAATTGCACGAGACCCAGACATGGCCAGCCCCAGCCCCATTGGGCGAGATCCAGAATTGGCTGGCCCCACTCCCATCAAGCCCCGCTTGGTAGGGGGTGCAACCTCAAGGCCCCCAGGGAAACCTCAGGTCCCCTGGCCCAGTGCCAGGGCACGGGGGCATGGCCTGAGGTCCCCCATCAAGCCCTGCTGGGCCGGGGGCATGGCCTGAGGTCCCCCAGCCCGGTGCCAGGGTAGGAGGTGCAGCCTAAGGTCCCCCAGCCTGGGGCAGGGGGTGCAGCCTGTGGTCACCTGTCAAGCCCTGTTGGGCTGGGGGCATGGTCTGAGGTCCTTCAGTCGGGCGCCAGGGTGGGGAGTGCAGCCTCATGTCCCCCAGCCTGGGGCAGAGGGCACAGCCTGAGGTCCCCAGTCAAGCCCTGTTGCATAGGGAGGCATGACCTGAGGTCTCCCATCAAGCCTACCAAGCGGGGGCACAGCCTCAGGTCCCCCGCCCCAGCCTGGTGCCACATAGCCTCATGTCCCTGCTGATCACTCATTACAGCTCGTTACAGGAACCGCACCTTCGATGTGAGCGCAGTCATCTTGTGTTATGGGAACCCTGCCTCAGCTGTGGATGCAGCCATCTTGTAACAATGTGACAGAGTGAGGGTCAATTTGCATATTACCTCTTTATTATATAGGATAAGTACTAGGAATGTAATGTACAATATAACTATAGTAAACATTGTTGTATGGTATATTTGAAAGTTGTTAAGAGAGAAGCTCCAAGAGTTCTCACCACAAGAAGAAAAACACTGTTATTAACTAAAACACTGGATATTAACTACACTTATTGTGGTAACTTCACAATATAAGTAACTGAAATAATTATGGCTGTACAACTTAAGTTATACAGTGCTGTATGTCAATTATATCTTAAGTAATCTGAAAAAAATATACAAAAATAATAACTAAAAAAGAAAAAGAAAAAGATGCAATACTCCATATTGATAAAATATAAAGAAATGCACAGAATTTCTCATTAGATACAGAAATAGCATTTGACAAAAATAAATATCCTTTCATGATAAAATCACTAACCATACCAGGAATAAAAGAGAACCTCCTTATCCTGACAAAGATCATCTACAAAATCCAACAGGTGACATCATATTTAAAGTTTTCCACCTAAGACCAGTGGTTCTCTGTGGGAAACTGTTTATTGCCTTCACTATCTGATAAGCATAGACAGAGAACCCCCCGAAGGCTGGGTGCCTTTGAAGCCCTCCCAAAGGTCGGAGCTAGGCGCCACCTCTGTTTGTCCAGACAGTGGTAGCTGAAACTACTCCCCCATTTATTATTATGTAAATCCTTGCTGATGGGCTAGTCTGCCTGTTTCAGGGGGTCACCTGCCTAGGGCTATGCTATGGGTGCATCCCAGATCAATAAAAGATCGGAGCGGCCTGAGCTTAGGTGGAAGTCCTTTGGGACTTGCCCGCCTGGTCCCCCAATATTGCAAAATTATCTCGTGTCTTTTTCTCTCATTTGTTGTGCGGCTCCTCTTTCAGATACCGAACCCTACTCCACGCAGAACGTGGAGGGAGTCATACTCGACAGTTCTCAACCTTCCTAATGCTGCGACCCTTTAATACAGTTCCTCATGTTGTGGTGACCCCCAACCATAAAATTATTTTCGTTGCTACTTCATAACTGTAATTTTGCTACTGTTATGAATCATAATGTAAATATCTGATATGCAGGATGCAGGATATATTTAGGCGACCCCTGTGAAAGGGTCGTTCGACCCCCAAAGGGATCGCGACCCACAGGTTGAGAACCACTGACCTAAGGCCATCAGGAAGAGAAAAGTATCTTGTACCACTTCTATTCAACACTGTACTAGAGTTACTAGCAATTAGTCAAGAAAAAGAAGTAAAATTTTACTCAAGTAAAAGCTATCTGTGCTTGTCGATGGAATTCACTGTTGTCTACTATAAGTAATATACTAGTTTTCAGAATACAAGTTTGATATACAAAAATCAATGAGCAATCCAACAATTATATTAGGATAGAAATTTCATTTAAAATAGCATCAAAAAGAGTTATATACTTCAGAATAAATTTAACAGAATAAATGCAAGCATTATCTACTGAAAACTAGAACAAATTGTTTAAAAATTAAAAAAGATGTAATAAGTGGAAAGGTATACATGGATCAGAAGACTCAATATAATTAATATGGCAATATTCCCAAATTTCTATACAATGGAACATAATTTCTATATATACTCCAGGTGGCTTTTTTTTGCAGAAATTGACAAGGTAATCCTAAAAGTCATATGTAAATGCAAGGTACCCAGAAGACACAAAATGAATTTGAAAATAATTCAGTTGCAGGACTCACTTCCCAATTTCAAAACTTATAACAAAGTTACAGTAACCAAAACAATGTTGTATTAGAGTAAAAATACACATATATAAATAGACAAATGGACAGATTATATACCCAGAAATAAACTCTTACATATGATCAATTGATTTTGAGAAGAATAGCAAGAGCATTCATTGGGGAATGTATAGTGTTTTTAACAAATAGTGCTGTGACAACTGGATATACATATGCAAAAAAATCAAAGTTAACTCCTCCCTCATTCCATATGCAAAAACTATATCAAAACAGGCCTACATATAAGATACACAAATATAAGATTCCTAGAAGAAAACATGTCAGTCTTCACTACTTTGCCTTAGATATTTTCTTTGATACAACACTGAAAGCATAAGTGACAATAGGTATATTGAACTTCATCAAAATTAAAAACATTCATGTATAAACATTACCCTCAAGAAAGTGAAAAGACAGCACATGGAGTGGGAGACAATATTTGCAAATCATAAATATAACAAGGACTACTATAGAGAATATATAATAAACTTAACACTTACAACTCAAAAAGAAAAACAATTAAAAATGTGTCAATTATCTGAATAAAAATTTCTCCAAATAAAATATTCACATGGCTATTAAGCACATGAACATAAGTTAACATTATTAGCTATCAGAGCAATGCAAATCAAAACCTCTATGAGATATTTAACACCCATGAGAGCCACCATAATCAAAATGACTGATATAAATATTGGTTTGGATGTGGAGGGACTAGATCCCTTATACATTGATATGGGAGTGTAAAGTGGTACAGGCACTTTAGAAAAAGTTTTGTCAGTTTCTCAAAATGTTAAGCATAGATTTGCAATATGAACTAGAAATCCATTCTTAGATATATACCCCGAAGATGTGAAAACATAGGCCCCTACAAAAATTTGTATGTGAATGTTCATGGCATTATTCACAATAGACAAATGTAGAAAAAATCCGATGTCCAGTAACTAATGAATGCCAAAATACATAAGGAGTAATATTGTAGAACAATAAAATGAAGTATTGATACTACAACCTGGACAAACCTTGGAAATATTATGGTAACTGAAAGAAACCAGTTACAAAAGACCACAAGTTGTACAATTCCATTTGTAATCATATCTAAAATAGCTAATTCCACAGAGATAGAAAAAATATTAGTGATTGTCTACTGCTGGGATGGGGGATTTGGTGGGCTAATGGGTACATAGTTCATTTGTGAGGTGATTAAATGTTCTAAAATTAGATTAGGGTGCTACTTGAACAGCTCCCTGAATATATTTTAAAAAACTTAATTATACACTTCTTTTTTATTTATTGATTTGAGAGAGAGAGAAGAGAGAAGCATCGATTTATTGTCCCACTTATTAATGCATTCATTAGTTGATTCTTGTATGTGCCCTGACTGGGTATCAAACCTGCAATCGTGGAATATCAGGACATTCTAACAAACTGAGCTACCTGGCCAGGAGTACCAGTTAATAATGCCAATTTTCAATAGACGGATTTACACATATGTTCATATATATGCAACTTGATATGTATGCTATTTTGTTGTATTCACAGCAAGCATCAAAGCTTCATATGTCAATTTTTTGAAGGTGTTAACATCATAGATATTTGTACACTTAAAAATGTTGAATTTAGTGCCAAAAAAAGAGCATTTGAGGGAAGTTTTAATTCATTATTTTGAAGTAAAGTGCTGCTGAAAGTTATCGTATACTTTGGGAAGCTTATGGTGAACATGTTCCATCTCAAGGTACTTGTGAACACTAGTTTAAATGCTTAAAAAATGATGATTTCAGCCGAAACCGGTTTGGCTCAGTGGATAGAGCGTCGGCCTGCGGACTGAAGGGTCCCAGGCCCGATTCCGGTCAAGGGCATGTACCTCGGTTGCGGGCACATCCCCAGTGGGAGGTTTGCAGGAGGCAGCTGATAGATGTTTCTCTCTCATCGATGTTTCTAACTCTCTATCTTTCTCCCTTCCTCTCTGTAAAAAATCAATAAAATATATTAAAAAAAAAGAATTGACTCAATATCCTGAAGTAATTACAAAGAATTAAAAAGAAATGATGATTTCAATGTGAAAGACAAAGAACGTCCAGGTCAACCAAAAAAGTTTGAAGACCAACAATTACAAGAATTATTGGATGAAGGTGCCTGTCAAACTCAAAAACAACTTGCAGAAACATTAAACATTGCTCAGCAAACATGCAATGGGAAAGATTTTAAAGGAAGAAAAGTGGGTGTCTCATCAACTGAACGAAAGACAACTGGAAAACAGAAAAGTCCTCATTAAAATGTTGCTTCACCAGCACAAAAGAAAGTCTTTTTTGCATCAAATTGGGACTGGCAATGAAAAGTGGATTTATTTTGAGAATCCCAAATGCACAAAATCATGGGTTGATCCAGGTCAACCATTAACACCGACTGCAAGGCCAAATCGCTTGGGAAAGAAGACAATGCTCTGTGTTTGGTGGGATCAGAAAGGTGTGGTGCATTATGAGCTTCTAAAACCAGGTGAAACCATTAATACTGATTGCTACCAACAACAAATAATCAATTTGAACCACACTGTGATTGTAAAACGACCAGAATGGGTCAGAAGACACGACAAAGTAATTTTGCTTCATGATAACGCACCATCACACACTTCAAAACCAGTTAAAGACACGTTAAAAGATCTTGCCTGGGAAATATTAACCCACCCGCCGTATTCACCAGACTTTGCTTCTTCAGATTACCACTGGTTCTGATCGATGTCACACGCACTTTCTGAGCAGCACTTCAAAATGTACGAAGAAGTGGAAAATTGGTTCTCTGAATGGATTGCCTCAAAACAAGAATAGTTCTATTGGGACATTACTCACAAATTACCTGAAAGATGGGGGAAATGTGTAGCTAGTGATGGACATTACTTTGAATAAAGCACTTTTGATGTTTCTCTTGAAATTATTGTGTTTTCTTTGATTACAAAATCTGCATTATTAATCAGTACACTGGTATACACTTCTAATATGTAAATTCAAACTATGTGAATTTTAACGCAATAAAGTTCTGTAAAATTATACCTGCTAACTAAAGCCATTCAATACAGACGACTGTTACTTTTTTGAAGTTGCATATTTGCCTGATAATTATTTTAACAGTTACTGACCTTCACTTTCCTCAGAGCAAAATATCATTTGTACTGGTTCAGAATTCCATGTTTAAAGTTTTCACAACTATTAAACTTATATGTTTATTTTTTTAAATGCACCAAACCCCAGAAATACTGATGAAAGTTGGGAGGCACTACCAAAACACTTTCACTAATAGGGATAAATACATTGAACTTATAAAGTATATTTTAAAAGAAGCTCAAAGTGTTCTACTTTTATTAACTCCTAAATCTTTATGAAGTTCATGAAGGATGGGAATGCAGTTAATTATTAAGCCATAATGATAATTGCAACAAAAATTATTGTAGCACTTATCTTCCAAAATGTTCCTATATCTTTACATAGATTCTTGTTAATTATTAATCTTTAATAATTAAAAACTAATGATACATAGTGGCCTAACAGCAATGGCATGAAAAGTGAATGGCACTTTGGAGACCAATAGGGCTGCAATATGTCCTCTAAGGAGTGAGGTTAGCCTTGCGAGTTTTTGAAATGTAACTGGGGTATGATATTCTAGTACAGTGGGGCCTTGACTTACGAGTTTAATTCGTTCCGTGACGGAGCTCGTAACTCAGATTACTCGTATGTCAAATCAACAGTGAACGAGTGAGACACGTGAAGCTGGGCTGATGTTGTGGCGTTCACTGTGACGTTCGCTGCGCCAACTAGCGGTGGGGTATCTGAAGCTGGCTCGTAACCCCAATTTTAGCTCACAACTCAAGACAAAAAATCGACAGAGAGACGGCTCGTATCTCGAAAAACTCATTAGTCGGGACACTCATAAGTCAAGGTCGCACTGTATAAACACCACCTGACAATTTCCTTACTACAACTTTAACCTTATTATGATTCCCGAGGGGCTGCAAAACAGAGCTGATTTAAACTTTTTAGCATCCTTTAGGATTCCCTCAATTTGTACTAATTCTGTAAGATAGCTTGGAATTAGACTATCCTTCAGGACTAGGTTGAAGATACCAGGTGCAACAAAAAGAAGAGGCAAATATCTCTGTTACATATTCCCAGGATCAGAATTGTTGCTTATAGTTTCATAGCTAGAAAGCTGTCAAGATGGCCATACATTCTATTTTTCTAAGTCATGATGTTACAGTAATACAGCTTGGTAATGAATTTCATTAAAATCTTGGAGGATAACTAACATGGATTGAATGCTTATGTCCCAGCTGAACTCACTTGTTGAAACCTAATGTGATGAAAAAAAAAAAAAGCCTAATGTGATGGTATTTTGAGGTTGAGCTTTTAGGAGATGGTTAGCTCATAAGAATGGAGCCCTCAAGAATGGGATTAGTGCTGTTACAAAAGATACTTCCTTACTCCACCTTGTGCCATTTCTTTTTTCTTTTTTTTTTTTGAATATATTTTTACTGATTTCAGAGAGGAAGGAAGAGGGAGAGAGAGATAGAAACATCAATGATGAGAGAGAATCATTGATTGGCTGCCTCCTGGATGCCCCCAACTGGGGATCAAGCCCACAACCCAGGCATGTGCCCTTGACCGGAATCGAACCTGGGACCCTTCAGTCCGCAGGCCAACGCTCTATCCACCAAGCCAAATCGGCTAGGGCATTATGCCATTTCTTGATACAGCATTCCTGAGAAGTAGATGTTACTAACTATATTATACAAATGAGAAAACTGTCACAAGGAAGGTTATGTCACTTGCCCAAAATCACACAAGTAGAAAGTGGCAGAGCCCAGATTGAACCAAGGTATAACAGGCTCTAAGCCCATGCTTGAAATTATGTCAGACTGCCTTTCTTTAAAAAGATTACTCTTTAAAAATTAGCTAAGTTTTATTCCATTTAAAATTATTTATATAAATTAAATCCATTTGAAAGTTTTTTCAGGAAAAAATAGAGACTATAAAAAGGTATAACTATAGGATAAATTGCCCTTATGGGAACAGTAAGCTTATGAAAAATTAAAAATTAAAATTTTACTCTCAGACATCCAAATACTCTAATGCATCTAACATTGTTAGGGTGTACAGTAAAGCAGGGGAAAAAACATGATATATTTGAGTTGTATTGTAATTCTCACATGTGCTGACTGTGTGATCCTGGGAAAGTTATTGGAATGTGGATTAAGTATCTGTATGTCTAGATGGCCATGGAAATTAAGTGAGGTCAGGTATATAAAGTAAATGCCGATGCCTGTGTAAAACTTTCAAAAATGCTAAATGTATTGTTAATACTAGTGGCCTGGTGCACACAATTCATGCACATTCAAAGGGAATTAATTAGAGGAAATATTTTAATATTGCTATTTGCCCTTTCTCTATAATAGAAGTATCAAGGATGAGAGAAAATTAGTAAAATGTATATGAAAACCTTCCTCCTGTCAGACTCTGAGGCACACCACAGAACCCAGAGTCAAGTCTGTGCCCATTCACGTACACCTCGAAATTGCATGAGACCCGGACCCAGACAGCCCCACCCCCATTGGGCTAGATCCAGACTTGGCCAGTCTCGCCCTTATCAAACCCTGCCAGGTGGGGGCACATCCTGAGGTCCCCTGTCAATCCCTTCCAGGCAGGGGGCATGGCCTGAGGTCCCCCATTAAGCCCTGGCAACAGGTTGGGGGGAGTGGCCTGAGATCCCCTGTCAAGCCCCACCAGGGGGGGTGCACGGCCTCAGGTCCCCTGGCTTGCCACCAGGACGGGGTTGCAGCCTCAGGTCCCTTGGACTGGTGCCGGGGTGGGGGGCATGGCCTGAGGTCCCCTGTTAAGCCTCACCAGGAGGGGGGTGGGGCCTCATGTCCTTTGGCCCCAGTGCTGGGGTGGGGGGCATGGCCTGAGGTCCCCCGTCAAGCCCTACCAGGTGGGGGTGCACTTTGAGGTCCCCTGTCAAGCCCTGCTGGTCTGGGGATACAGTCTCATGTCCCCTGGCCCATTGCTGGGGCAGGGGGCATGGCCTGAGGTCCCCCATCAAGCCCTACTGGGTAGGGGGCCCACCTTGAGGTCCCCTGTCAAGCCCTGCTGGGCTGGGGGTGCGGCCTCAGGTACCCTGGCTCAGTGCTTGGGTGAGGGGCACATCCTGAGGTCCCCCGTCAAGCCCTACCAGGTGGGGGACATGGCCTGAGTTCCCCTGGCCTGGCACCAGGGCAGGGGGAGTGGCCTGAAGTCCCCCGTCAAGCCCCACAGTGGGGCATGGGGGGGGCGCAGCCTCAGGTTCTTGCTGATTGCTTGTTAAGGCTCATTATGGGAACTTGGCCTCCACTGTGGGTGCAGCCATCTTGTGTTATGGAAACCCCCAGCCTCCGCTGTGGGCACCACCATCTTTGTGGCTGAGTGATGGTCAATTTGCATATTCTGTCTTTATTATATAGGACTAGAGGCTTGGTGCACGAAATTTGTGCATGGTGGGGAGAGTCCCATCAGCCCAGCCTGCACCCTCTCACAATCCTGGACCGCTGGCTGCTAACCACTCACCTGCCTGCCTGCCTGATTGCCTCTAACTGCCCCCCACCAGCCTGGTTGCCCCCAACTGCCCCTCCCCCCCCCCCCGCTGGCCTGGTCGCCTCACACAGCCTGCTTCTTGGTCATTTGGTGTCTCTCACTAACCACCCTGCCAGCCTGGTCGCCCACACAGCCTGCTGCTCGGTCGTTTGGTTGTCCCTCACTGCCCCCCCTGCCAGGCTGTTCGCGCCATGCAGCCTTCTGCTCAGTCCTTTGGTCACCCCTCATTAACCCCCCTGCCAGCTAGGTCGCCCCACACAGACTGTTAGTCTTCCATTTGGTTGTGATGGTCACTTAGGCTTTTATATAGATAGATTGTTATTAAAAACTAAACTGAAGGGGTAAAAAAAAAAGTAGGGAATGAAAGGTTGTGTTGGAGAAGAACTTCGTGGTATGATTCAATGTTAGTTTAAGCATGCTTTAGGAAAGAGCAAATACAGAAAAATCGGTAGACTCTCAATAAAAAAATGATTACTAATGATGATGATAGAATCCTCTTCTGTTAGGGCTAGGTTAGTTCTCATATTCTGTTATTGCTTTTCATTTTGAAGTAGAGTATTAGAAAATGAAGGGAGTTAAGGTACGTTTATTTTTTATATTAATTGAGAATAGCTGGGAAGCATCTTAAATCCAGAGAAAACTTAAATATTGTGTTTTAACAAAGTAGAGTCTAGCTAATATCAAGGAAAAAGGGCAAATATTCATGCTCTGCAATTCAAATTCTCTGAAACAGATTTTTAAGAGAGATCTATGACTTTAAGGTTCTAAGAAAGGCTTATACCTCACTCTTGAGAATATTTGAAGCATATGTAGATAATTAAATATATGGAAAAGTAAAGAAATGTAATTTATTTTTTTACAGGTAAAATTTGCTTTAATTTTTATTCTAAACATGCCTTATACACATTTTTTAAAAGACTATGTGATTAATGTTCCACTTAATGTTTGAATAAAGCACTTCCTTTTATAAAAAGGAGTTGGCTTAGTTACAGCAGGCTCTGACTTCCCAGCTATCATCACCTAGAGAAATGATTGACTTCCCTGACAATGTACCCAGGGAAAGCACCACTCATCTAGTGACATCTCACACTACAAGTAAAACCATTATAGAAATAATCTATGTTCAAGGGGATGAATGTAGCCAATTTAGTTCTATCTTAGTGATGGCAAATGCATTGCTTCCCATAAGATTACTATTTGCTGGTCAAATAATTTTAAATGTCAGGAGAAAGCTGCCGTGTTATAAAAATTATTATATTCCACGAAGAAAAATTCAACATAATTAAACATGACCAAAAAAGTGCAAGATTCTTCAAAGAGTTGACCCCAAACCACCATTTTGAAGCAAAAAAAAATCTCAAATGACTTCAAAATTTGAATTAGGGGATCCAGGTCTCAAGTCTAACTGGATACCAACACAGCTTTTTATACCAAACAATGGTTTTTAAAACCTTTATATAACAAACTTACACATTACCTGGTAATTGTTTTGGTTTTGTGATAACCTCAATTGGTTTGATGATGCAAAATGTGAAGAAAAATTATTCCGTGGTGGATTTGTATTACTGTAAATTGTTGTAGATGCTGTATGTAATGAGGTCCGTGGTGTCAAATGGTAGTCTCTGTTCTGATATAATACATTGTTTGACAAGTCTCTAATATTCACCATCTGTGAATTTGGCATATTTCTTCCTGGTCCTGGCAAAGCTGTACTTTGGTTCTCAGCTCGAAGGGAACTGCAACTTTCATAAAATCTTGAGTAGCTTGGTATCTGTGCTCCCATCAATGCTAACTCCTCCTCTCTGGCATACTCATCATCAGCATCTCCAGTCTCCATTGCAATGGACAAACAAGTTCCTTCTGCTGAACTAGGCTTCTGTGGAGGATTTCCTCCCAGAATTCTCTGGGGGTAATCACTAACTGCCAATGAAAATACTTCACGGATTTCTAAGTTTTGTGTTCTACAGTAAGGATCTCTAATAGGTGGCTTTTGCCCACATAAGTTATGTGATGTTAGACGTGTGTGTTCAGGCTTATATGGCCTTTGAATTCCAACTGGTTCAATTTTGCAAGGTCGGTGGCACACAGAAGGCTTTTGAGGTACCATAATATCAGAGGCTTGCATTGAAGAGCTTCCGTAGTTTTTCTTTGTGTACACTGAGTTTCCAGCATTTAGAACACTTGTTTGTCTTGACAAAATAATCGTTTTTTCACCCAAGAGCAGAGAGGCATTTTTACAGTGTGCTACTTGTCTTTGAACAGGAATGTGCAGCTGAAACTCGGTACCATTTTCACTGGCCGTTTTCTGAATGGGGATTTTATGTGCTTCCGTAATTTGTGTATTTGTATATTTGGTTGTCCCTTGCTTACTTAATGAACTGGCTGGACTGTATATTCCAGTCACAATGACATCATTATTGGCAGATGACCAAGAAGATTGTTGGCTTGAGGGTTGAGAAATATTAACCACATTTCTTACTGTAATGTCTGGAGCTGCCAAAGAGGTACCAGGAATAGTTCCTGTCGTTGCTGCTCCTGATTCAGAATTTTTACTGCTCATTTTTCTTCTCTTATTGCCGACCCACGTCTGGAAGAACAAAAAAAAAATATGTTATAGAAAATTTCTTAACAAAAAAGACAAGGTAAAACGATTTCTGTATGATAAATTTCATTTCCATTTATCAGAGAACCAAGGCCTATACAAATTAAAGGAAAAAAAGAGATATAATAAAATTAAAAATAACTAAAGTATAAGGTCAGAATGATCAGGGAACCGTATTTAATAAATACCAAGGAACTTTGATAATGTAATTGTATTATTGCTCCTGTCCTCAAAACCCAACCAATTAATTTATCCATAGCAAGAACTTTAAAAATGTTTATATCCTTTGACCTAGTAAATCCACTTTTGTGAATTTATCCTAAAAATAATCATAGATGTATATAAGTTTGTATCTAATGACGTTCATCATATGTTTCTTTATAATAATGAAAAATTGGAAGCATAGTTAAGGTAGTTAATGTCATTGGAAAATGCTTGTGATAGTGTTAAACAAATGTATACTTGCAATTTTCAGGTTAAAAATTTTTCTTCTATTAATATTTTATAACTTGGTTAATTTAATATTGCTAGATATTTAAGTTATTTTTATAAATATTCACTATTATAAAACATACTACAACACACATCATTGTAATCCTTGTGCTATTGGTCTGTTAGAATGTTATTCTAGAAAGAAATTGTTGTGCTTTTTGATACTTTCAAATTACCCTGCCATGTATTTATAAGAGTTCTGCATTCTCCACAACCTTATCAAGACTTCGCATTTTCTTTTTGTGGTCCTTTGTACTCCAGGAGTTAATAAGAGGTATATAATTGCTGTTTTGATTTAAATTTCTATGGTTATTCTATTGCTTTGATAGAATAGCTTATCCATTACCTTTACTTATTTTTATATTGGGTATTTGTTTTTTAAATTGATTTATAGGAGCAATTTTATACTAAAGGTAGCAACACTTTGTCATAAGTTGCAAATATTTTTCTGTTTGTCATTAATTTATGGTAGTTATTTTCTTTACACTTTTCTCTCCTTACCAAATGTTATGCTGTAAATATGTATTGCTTTTATAAACAGAAATGTATATTATTAATAAAATAACACTGGTGATTGGCATTCAGGAATTGATTACAAAAATGTACTTTTACATAAATAATGTATTATAATCATCTTAGTATTATTACATTGAATCAGGATTCTTCTTAAAATGTGCAATAAGAAATATTTCATTCCATAATGTGATCAATAAACTCTATAATTATTTCAAAATGTACACCAGATTATAAACTACCAAAACACATTTATCTATTAAGAATTCTTAAAAAATAAATAAGTGAAAACATTAAATGAACTAGCTTCACACGGATATGGTGTAGGGTAAATTTAATATTCGGTTACCTTTTGAGTGACCAAAAGTTTTAGAAGACCACAAAAATTATCCAATTCGCTATGCTTTTTATACTATAAGCTATATTAATGTTGCTCCAATACTATAAATAAAAGCTATCATGTATTAAGTACCCATCATATGTTTTTATAGATATTATCTCCTTTGCTAGGTGTTATTTTAAAATTATGTAAGTGAAGAAACTGAGGTTTAGAAATGTTAAGTGACCTGCCACCAGAATTTAAAATCAATTTTCTGTTCTCAAAACATTCTTCTTCCACTATGGTGAGAAATTCCTGAAATGGTCATCTCTGGTGGCCATTTTATACTTTTGTAATTAATATTTCTCTAATAAATAAAATGTTCCAGGAACTGAGATGGCTCCATTTTACTTTACATGAGGCTGTGAAAATTTTAAAGGTGAACTGTGATTTAGTTTTACTAAATGCAGAAGTGAGAATTATAAGCAGAGGGACAAATGAATATAAATGTTACAAAAGTAGACAGGGCAGAAAATCTAGATAGTTTTAAAGTATATGCTCAAGAGAAATATCTAAAAAGAAATGTTTTTGGATACTAATAATTTTGATGTATGGTTCAAACGTTAAATTTTACAAATATTCCAAATAAATAATTGTGATATGGCTTTTCAAGTATGAAAAAATATGCAAAATAATTATGAGACATAATTTTTATAAAAATATATAAACATTACATTTTAAAATTATAAACACAAAAGCATAGTGAACTGGTAAAATGCGAACTCAAGAGCTACTACATTGGAAGGGCAGCTCTGCAATATTTCTGAGAAAACAAATAAATAGCCTACCATGTTCTCATCACAATATCAGAATACCTACCCTAACACAGAAGTTTAAGAGTGATCCCAGTGCATTGTTAATTTATGACTGACTTAGATAGTGCAAATATTTTTTACATAAATACCTAGGTATTTATATTATCTACCCATCACAAAATAAAATTCAGTAGAATATCATGTGCATAGGACACTCAGCTATCTAAACTCAGAAGGCAGATAACATAGATGTAAGAAGATCCATGTATTTTACTGAAACAACCCCTGACCTTAAAACCCATCTTATTTTGTTTTATATATAACTAGAGGCCTGATGCATGAATTCGTGCACAGATGGGATCCTGCTGGCCAGCCCCCAATTGGGGCAGGATGGCCAGGGTGAGGGGCCATAGGCAGTTAGTCAGTCGGCCCCACTCCCTGTTTGAACTCCCAATTGAACTTCTGGTCAAGGGGACAATTTCCATATTTTATTATATAGGATTTACCAAACTTGGTATTCTAATCTATAATAAGTTAGAAATCACAAATATGAGGGGACTTGGGATTGAGTTTGCTTTTGGGGACACTTTGTTAGCACCAAAACTAAGAATGTTTACTAAATGCATATTGCTCACTAAAAAGGAGAAGGAAACACACACACATACACACACACAAGAACTGATGTGAGAAATCATTAGACTGGTGTTTTTTAGTAAAGGAGAAAGTCACCACATACACCTTAGCATATTGTGAGCATTATTATGTGAGCACAGTTCAATAATTGATTTCCATAATAAAACTCTGAGTCAAAAAGTAAGGATTTAATTATTTTCAATATTCTCTACTGAGGTCAAGTGATAAAGTATGTATTAAAAATGTTGTCCACTTAAAATGTTAAAAATAAAGAAAATTCATTGTCTGAAGGTTCCAAATAACTGAAAAACTTTTTCCTAAAAGTCATTCACTTACAGAATCCAAAATTTACCAGTGCTCATAGAATATACATTATTTTTCTTTCCAAAGGCTTTATTGGTGTGAGAGAAAAAATCGGTCAAATAGATATGTTAATTTGGGATTTGGACTAGGAAAGTGATACAAGATAAAAAGTGGAAAGATACCAGGGTCATCAATCCTGTGTCCATAAGATTCTTTTCAGTTTTCTCTTAGAAATTTCCAACTTATTTTCCGTTTTTTTAGACCTTCCTCTTTGTTTTTCTATACCATTACCCCATCATATTTATTTTTGCATGGATATTTTAACCTTTTAAACTCTATTTACATTAAGATCATGTTTAGTAAAATGAAGAAAACCACAACAAACACTATATTATAAACAAGAAAAGTAAGTTATGTTTCAAAAGTAAGTTATGTTTCAAAAGGACATACAGACCAAGCAAAATACTGGGGGCCGGGGAGGCTGTGGATGATGAGTCGATAAAGAACTCCCTTTTTATCTGATTAGAAAAGCCACCAAAATTGTGTTGCAATTTACATTTGGAAGACCAAATTTCTGTACGCTCTCCTACAACAGAGAGAATGAACCTGTTTGACACAATTCCTTATGATTTATATAACATTTTACTTGTAAGCCTACATTCTATGAACTTATTTCTTTTTATTTCTATTGTTTGTTTTAGATTTCACATCATTTGAAACATAAATATAAATCTGTGTGTTTCAACACTCTCAATATTCAAATACAATCAGTAAGTTATTAGGAAAGATTCAATAACAAATTGGAAATATGAGAGGTCACAGTCCACAAAGCAGCTGCCTAAGAAGGCATTTCACTTTAAAGCAATGGTAAAATAAAACGGGGAAAAAAGGGAAGAAAGAAAGAAGTTACCATGGGTGTGGGGGGAATGAGTTTGTACTTATAAAGTGAAATCTCATCAATTTGAAATATTATGCACTTTATATTATTTTTCTAAAGCAATTAAACATTTTTTCTCTCAAGTTCACTGAAGGCATTTCAAATAGGGAATTTTAAGCTATCAATAGGAAAAAATTCTAGTTTATGATGGTTGATCTCAGCCAGTAAGTAATAGATATCCTGAATATCCCCACACCCCTAGAATTGGTGGCACAATTTCCTA
This sequence comes from Myotis daubentonii, assembly GCF_963259705.1. Lineage (NCBI taxonomy): Eukaryota > Metazoa > Chordata > Mammalia > Chiroptera > Vespertilionidae > Myotis > Myotis daubentonii. Next base: position 106,824,915 of record NC_081861.1, read on the forward strand.
TTTGAAGATGAACACATCATTTAGTTTTTAAGAAATTTATTTCCCAAATAAGTTTGCTTATCAGGATATTTTTTATATTTATGGTCTTTGAAAGTTCCTCTGAAAGAAAAATAATTGAAAAAAGACATTCTTTCTCTTTCCCAAATTAACCTGATGATAAGGATGGGAAAGCTGCTAATATTTAAATCCCTAAGGTTTCACACCAGCAGGATTTGTAGCATGCCCAGACAAACATAAAAGGACCTATGCACTCAGTAAAATCTGTGACTAGTTCTGATAGATTTATCTCTTGCCTCCTCTCTATGACTTTCTCATTGCCTTCTCAAATGTTTGACAGCTCTGATTTTTACAGATGAATATGATTGTGATAAAGAAACATTTCCTCCCTTGTGATTTCTTGTCCTTTACTTGCTAACCGATTAAAATGCATGCATTTTAATTAAAAGACAGAGGAAATATCCATAAGAAAGTCTAGATTTTTCTAAAAAGACAAAAATACTCAAGTTATAAATGCCTAAAAATATTCCTTTTTTCTTGTTTTTAGATAAAAGAAAATATGCTAGATACATAATAGTCCCTCAGTAAATAGCTGTTTTACTGATAGGATTTTGTAGGGTTATATATCTATATTAATTATAGGTTAAAGGCAGCATAGAGTCAACAACTAATTTTAAAGGTATTTGTTAGTTCAAAGAACTGGGATATTTAAAGATATGTTTAAATGCAAATTATTTTTAGTTTCTTCAAGGTATTCATAGAAACAAATACATACTAAATAATTAGCTTGGTCTATTTTAAAATTAATATACCAGGGAAATGAAGCTGTTTATAAAGTTAGTGACTTCATACCCTGATAGTTTTTCTTATATTAAGCAATTATAACTTGTAATAAAAAGCTATAAATTCAAGAATGTGAGACCTCAATACTTACCCTGACTACACTGAAGTCCAGCTTAGTCTCCTGTGCACACTGTAATATTAGCTGAAAGCAATTTTTACTTTGATTTGTCATTCCATTTTCATAATAACGCTGTAAAATCCTTTGTTGTTCTACAGTAAATACAGAACGTAGATTCATCTAAAAATAAAAGAAGATACTCTGAAAATTGGAATAAAAACTGTGTATGTGTAGAATTTGCAAGTTTTTAAAAAACAATTTCAGTGATTTGAAGCTGCAAGATATTCTAAAGTCAATTAATCCCCATTAGTGGGCAAAAATCTGTGTGCCAAAGGGAGGCAGGTTCTCACTGAAAAATTATACATAATGGAAATACATTGAATTTGCTTAGAAAAAAAACACCAACATTAAAGACAATAAATGAAAGCCTTATCTGGACAGTGTCTTTCACTGAAATAAATATTTATGGCTAATAAAGCCAGAGATGGTGGTAGCCATACGTGGTCAATTATCAACAGGGACACTCACTGTTCTTTGTCAAGCAAGGCATCTGGTATATGTCGTATAGTCAGAAGCTGTGCTCTGGAACAAAAAAGTGTCTTCTTTTTCTTTCTTTCTGGGTAAAAGGGTTCTTTTTATATATTAAAACAAACCCCCTTTTTAAAGCTTAAAAATAAACAAGAAGTTTTAGTGATTGTGAAAATTGCTTTAGGTGATACTAAAACAATTATTTTTAATAACTATATAGTATACAAACTAAGAATCAAAATCATGTACATTTTACTAAAAAAACATATAAAAACTATACACCTTTTAATTAAATTAATACCATCATAATTAGATAAGAGAAATTTATAAAACACTTTTTATTCTTCTCATCAATATGTAACATACTTAATATTAAGAGAAAACAACTCTGGTAATATCAGAAGTAAAAGGCAGGTCAAACTCTTTTTAAAAATGATAAATTCTAGTAGTGCATTTTGTATAAAATATTTATAATTAGATTAAGGCAATTTTAGGTTCTTGTTAAAAGCTGTCACACTGAAATTATTGCTAAAAGTTGACAGTCAGAAAAAAAAAAAAAACCCTTCCCAAGGAAAGTGTCTCTCAAAATTAGAAAAAACAGCAACAATAAAAACAACAACCCTATAAGCCAAACAAAATAGAAATCATTCTAGTATACTAGGTATGGAAAAAAGCCAAGTACACTGACATAAAAATTAACTTCCCTTTGTCTGAATATTTTAAATTACAAAGCCATCTCATAAATAAATTAAAGACAGTCATATAGCAATCCTCTGCATTTATATACCCAACTTTCTTTCTTTCCCATACAAACATCTTCCTATCTAATGTCTAGAGAGCTGATGAAAGAAAGTCAGATATTGGAGAGGGCCCCAGAAAGATGAGAGTAGAGTTTCTTCCTGGAACACTCAGAAACAAATAACTCCACTAATTTTCTAAAGGGTTACCCATGTAAAAGTATAAACCTTTTATCTGAAATCTGTACAATTTTCAAAGATGTTGGGTCCAGAGGACAGCATCCATCAAAGAAATATCTACTATTATGGCTGCCAGCTTTCAGAGCACATTGTTTTTTGTTGAGACAAAAGATGGAAATCAAATAACCGAAAAGATTCATCTGGTGTGGATTTAGATGCAAATAACTTTGGAATGAGTTCTGAGGAGGGGAGTAAACTTCAATTCACTGATGCATAATCAAGGCAAAGGGTCTGATCATTTTCTGCAGGGCTGTAATACCATAAAAAGCCTAGAGTGCAAGATATGGGGGATCTCCAGGTGTGATGATACCTGAACTAATAATATATAAATGCTTTTCTATTGGCTGGCTAAAACTGCTACATTTACCCAAATGTGATATGAATCTTTAAAAGCACAGCAGGTCCTTTGTCAGTAACAGCCAAATATAGGTAACCAGTACTAAACAGATTTCTGGAGTCAACAATTCTAACAATAGTGTAAACTTTTTAGTTTTCCCTTAAATTCAGTAGCAACATCAGGAAGTCCACTTCACTCAAAAGATATACTATTTTTTCTTTCAAATTACAGCAAGTAGACAAACCCTTATAAGCAAGATAATTTATCATTACCTCCATCCACCCAAGTTATCTTGGTCTATTAAGTGGAACAATATTGAATGACTATACTACCAAAACTTTTAATCATTTTCACAAAAAATAAAAGAGTTATAAAAACCTTCCATTTAAAAGTTGGGGTCTTATATATGTGGTAGATAAAATAATAATCCACTGGTTTCATAAAAATGGAGGTCCACTGGTTTAGGGTAGGGAAGGTAACTGAATTAAGGGATTAAATGATGAAATAAGTCATTTAGCTTTATCCCAAGATTTACTCTTTGCACTGCACCACCCACTCAGCACATGCCATCCCACAAGAATAAGACAACCTGTGACCTACTCTCAGCTCCACTATGGTATATTGGGTAAATAACTTAATTTCTATGAGCATCCATTTTCTAGTCTATAAAATATTAGATTATATGACTTATTTTACTTTCCAGTCTGGATTGGTCCAATCATTTGGAATATGCAAAATGATTTTTCTTAAATTGTAAAGTATGTTACAGTTGTAATGTATATTTACATTTTTAAGTATGACTAGGCCCTTTTGTTTATAATATTCAGGATGGGATTTGTTAGATTGCTCTAAGCTTTAAATTTGGTGTTTTAATGAGGACCTTTAGCCATTGAGAAAACATTAAATTATGCTCAGTATATTGTATTCAAACAAGGAGAACAATGATTAACATATTTTAGATTTATTGCTTCAGAAGTACTTGAAAAATAGTTTCTAGGAATGACTACCTCCTTCGAAGTTCCTGGTAGGATATATTTTCACATGGGTATATATCAGATAAATTCCTATATAACATTATTGTCATACTTAAAATCTGCTCTAATAATTCCCTAATAATGTCTTAACTGGTTAACTAATTTGGAAAGTACCAAAATATTTTACTCATAAGTACTCATTCTTGGAAAATTTGATATTAAAATGGGGATTTCATAAAATTCAATTCAAATATTACACATTCTTTCCAACAATAAAAATTTGAAGTGTGTATAAGCCATGGTGTTTTTGTTACTGTTTTTAAAGAGTTAAGCCTAGGTTAATATAACACCTTGAGTATCTTTATCTTGGCCAATATGTCTCTATTTACATTGTCCTTTTAATCCATTATTATTCATCTTTAAATTTACATACAGTAAATATCACTCTTTTGGTGTATAGTTTTATGAGTTAAGACAAATATATACAGTAGTCATGAAACCACCTCCACCATAAAAACACAAAAGAATTCTATCACTCCAAAATAATTCCCTTATGCTGCTTCTTTATAATCAATCCCTCCAGCCACCCAGGCCCTGGCAACCACTAATTTGTTTCTATAATTTTAATTTTATATAATGCCATAATAATGGAGTTACACATATGTATTCTACTGAAACTAGCTTCTTTCATTGACCACGATGCATTTGATATTTACCTGTGTTGTATGTATCAGTACTTTTTTTTAAATTTCAGAGTAGTATTCCATTGTATGGATGTAGCATGATTTATCCATTAATCCATCAATGGACATTTGGTCTTTTTCAAGTACTTGGCTATTATTAATAAAGCTGTTAAAAACATTTATATGGAGGTTTAGCTCTGCAAATAAGGTTTAATTTCTCTTGAGCAAATACTCTGGATTGTAATTGCTAGGACATATGGTAAGTATATGCTTAACTTTATAAGAAACTGTTAAACTGTTTTAAAAAGTGGCTTGTGTTCAAAAGTACACAATATTTTTCTCCATAATATTCTATGAAGTATCTGTGTTTTTTTAATCTCCTCACCAGCATTTATCATATTTGTTTGAAATTAGCCATTCTAATATATGTGTAATTGTATATTATTATTATGGTTTTAATTTGCATTTTCCTAGTGACTAATGATGTTGAGAATCTATTAATAAGCTTATTTGCAATCCATATGTCTTCTTTGTAGAAGTGTCCAAATATTTTGCAAATTTTTGAACTTGATTGTTTGCTTAGGTATTATTGAGTTGCTAGGGTTTATTACATATTCTGTATACACATCATCAGAAATATGACTTGCAAATATTTTCTCCCTGCTTTTGGTTTGTCTTCTTATATTATTAACACTGTATTTCCCAAACAAGTTTTCTTTTTTAATTCTTTATTGTTGAAAGTATTACATATGTCTCTTTTTTCCCTAATTGATCTCTCCCAGCCCACTCCCACCTCCCAGCACAGGCCCTCACTCATCCCCCCATTGTCTGTGTCCATTGGTTATGCTTATATGCATGCATACAAGTCCTTTGGTTGATCTCTTACCCCCCTTCCCACCCTCCTTTGCCTTCCATATGAGGTTTGATGGACTGTTCAATACTTCTATGTTTCTGGATCTATTTTTGTTCATCAGTTTATGTTGTTCATTATATTCCACAAATGAGTGAGATCATGTGATACTCATCTTTCTCTGACTGACTTATTTCACTCAGCATAATGCTCTCTAGGTCCATCTATGCTGTTGCAAATGGTAAGGTATCTTTCTTTTTTTTCAAAATATATTTTATTGATTTCAGAGAGGAAGGGAGACGGAGAGAGAGATAGAAACATCGATGATGAGAGAGAATCATTGATTGGCTGTTCCCTGCATGCCCCCCACTGGAGATCGAGCCTACAACCTGGGCATATACCCTGACTGGAAATCGAACTGGTGCCCTGTTGCTTCCTGGGTCGATGCTCAACTGCTGAGCCACACTCAGCTGGGCAAGAGTTCTTTCCTTTTGCAGCAGCATGATATTCCATTGTGTAGATGTACCACAGCTTTGTAATCCACTCATCTGCTGATGGGCACTTAGGCTATTTCCAAATCTTAGTTATTATAAATTGTGCTGCTATGATATTGATAAATCAAGTGTATTCTTTTTCTCTTTTAAATTTTATTTTTATTGTGGACAGTATTACAGATTTCCCCAATTTTCCCCCTTAGGCCCCCTTCCTCCCAGCCCCTGCTCCACCCCAAGCCTTTGCCACACTACTGTTTGTGTCCATTGGTTATGTGTATCTATCTCTATAAAAGCCTAAGAGACTATCACAACCATAAGGTCGTGGGGCGACCAGGCCGGCAGGGGGGTTAGTGAGGGGCGACCAAACAACTGAACAGCAGGCTGTGTAAGGCCACCCTGCAGGCAGGGGTTTAGTGAGGGGCTACAAATGAATGAGTAGCAGGCTTCATGGGGCGACCAGGCTGGCAGGGGGGGGGCAGTGAGGGACAACCAGGCCAGCGGCAGGGGGGGGAGGCAGTTGGGGGCAATCAGGCTGGCAGGCAGAGGCAGTTAGGGGTGATCAGTCTAGCAGGGGGGCAGTGAGGGATGATCAGGCTGGCAGGCAGAGGTGGTTAGGGGTGATCAGGCTGGTGGGAGGGGCAGTTAGGGGCGATCAGGCAGGCAGACAGGTGAGCAGTTAGGAGCCAGCAGTCCAGGATTGTGAGAGGGATGTCCGACTGCCAGTTTAGGCCCAATCCCCAGGATCAGGTCTAAACCAGCAGTTGGACATCCCCCTAGGGGTCCCTGATTGGAGAGGGTGCAGGCTGGGCTGAGGAGAACCTCCCATGCACGAATTTTGTACACCAGGCCTCTAGTATGTATATAGGTTCTTTGGTTAACCTCCTCCTGTCTCCCTGCGAAGATTTTTCAGCCTATTCTATTCATCCATACCTCTGGTTCTATTTTGTTCATCAGTATATTATGCTCATTTGATTCCACATATAAGTGAGATCATGTGATATGTCTTTCTCTGACTGGCTTGTTTCACTCAGCATAATACTTTCCAGGTTCAACCATGCTGTCACAAAGGGTGAGAAATTCTTCTTTTTACAGTTAGATAATATTCTATCTATTGTGTAAATGTACCACAGCTTTGTAATCCACTCACTCACTAATGGGCACTCGGGCTGTTTCAAGATCTTAGCTATTGTAAATAACATTGCTATGAACAGAGGGGTGCATATATTCTTTCTGATTGGTATTTTGGGTTCCTTAAGATATATTCCAAGAGTGGGACCACTGGTTCAAATGGCAAATGAATTGTGGTTTTAGTGCCATATCTAAGAAATCTTTGTTTAATTCATGGTCACAAAAATTTTCTGTACCAATGAAGCCATCTGAGCATGGAACTTTCTTTGTTGGAAAGTTTTAAACTAAAAATTATATATTTGTGTTATTCTGGTTATATCTGTTTCTTCTTGAGTAAGCTTTGGTAATTTGTGTTTTTCAAAGAATTAGTCAATTTTATCTAAGTCTCTGTATTTAAAGTGTAAAGTTTTTTATACTATTTTATTATTATTCTTTTGGCTATAGGGTCAGTTGAGATGCACCTTTTTCTTACTGAGGTTGGCAGTTTGTTTCTTCCCTGTTATTTGTCTTGGTCAGTTTGGCCAAGGACTTATCACTTTATTTTTTAAACATTTTTATTGATTTCAGAGAAGAAAGGAGAGGGAGAGAGAGAGAGAGAGATAGAAACATCAATGACAAGAGAGAATCATTGATTGACTGTCTCCTGCATGCCCCCGAACTGGAAATCAAGCCTGGAAATCAGGCATGTGCTCTTGACCAGAATCGAACACAGGACCCTTTGGTTCATAGGCTAAGGCTCTATCCATTGAGCTAAACCTGCTAGGGTGACTTTTATTGACCTTCTGAAATGGGTAGCTTTTGGTTTCATTGAATTTGGTCAGTTGTTTATCTGTCTTCATTTTCGTTGAATTTTGTCCTTATCTTTACTATTCTCTTCATGTTGCTAATTTGGCTTAAATTTTCTACTAGTTTTCTAGTTGTTTTTTTTTTTAAGATGAAAGCTTAGATTGTTGATCTTTGGCCTTCTGTTTTTAAATTTCATCAATTAATAATAAAAATTTACTGCTAAGGATGGCTTTGGCGAATTTTGGTAGGTTGCAATTTTTAACAGACTTATCAAAGTATAATTGATATACAAAGAGCTGTACATATTTAAAGGCCACAATTGGATGAGGTATGCAAAAACCAATGATACAATCATCATAATCAAAGTAATCAACATATCCAACACCACCCAGAGTTTCTTTGTATCCCATGGATTATCTGTTTGTTCTGTGGTAAGAACACTTAACAGGAGATCTAACCTGTTAACAAATTTTGAAGTGTGCAAAACAATAGTGTTAACTTGTAGCTACTATGTTGTACAGAAGATCTCTAGTACTTATTCATTCAGCATAACTGAAACTGTATATCTATTGAATAACAACTCCCCATTTTCCTCACTCTCTATCTCCTGGTAACCACTATGGCTTTCTCTGTTTCTGTGAGTTTAACTATTTTGCAGCCCTCATACAAGTTGAATCGTGCACTATGTGTCCACTGACTTGCTTACTTCACTCAGAATAGTATCCTACAAATTGATGTCTGTTGTTGCAAATGGCATAATTTCCCTTTTGAAGGCCAAATAATATTCCACTGTATGTATATACATTTTCTTTGTTCATCTGTAAATGGACATTTTGTTTCCATATTGTGCTTATTGTATATAGTGCTGCAATTAACATGATAGTGCAGATACTTCTGTATGATCCTGATTTCAATACTTTTAATATAATATCCAATAGTGGTATTGCTAGATCATACAGTAGTTCTATTTTTAATTTTTCAAATATCACCATACAGCTTTCCATAGTTCCTGAACATTTTTGCTTCCCCACCGACAATGTACAGGGGTTCCAATTTATCCACAACCTTGACAAGACCTGTTATATTTTGGCTTTTTAATAATAACTATCCAGACAGGTGTGAACACTATTCATAAAAAAAATCAACTTAAAGTAAATTAAAGACTTAAACATAAGACCTGAAGCTAAAAACTTCTAGAAGGAAGCATAGGGAAAAAGAAACAAAACTTCTGGACATTTGTCTTGCCAATGATTCTTGAACATCACATCAAAAGTATAGGCAACAAAAGCAAAAATAGATAAGTGAGACTACATAAATCTAAAAATCTTCTGCACAGCAAAAGAAACAATCAACAAAATTAAAAGGTAATTTATGAAATGGGAGAAAATATTTCAAGCCATATGTCTGATAAGGGGTTAGTTTTTAAAGTATATCAAATATATACGGAACTCCTACAACTCAATAGAGAAAACCAAAAACAAAAACATCTAATTGCTTAATTAAAAAAAATAGTAAAAGGGCTTGAACATACTTTTCTGAAGAAAACATACAAATGCCCTAGAGATATATGAAAAGATGCTTAACACTATTAGTTAGCAGGGAAATAAACATCAAAACTATGATGAGATAAGGTCCATCTAAATTGTAATTCCAATTAAAATATTTTCTATTCTCCTTTGTTTATAGTTTAATTAAAATATTTAAGAATTTCCAAGATATCTTTGTTATAGATTTCATTTGGCTACAGTTAGAGAACATACTTTATATAACTGCAATTGTTTTAAAATTTGCAAAGTTTATGTTATGGCCCAAAGTTTATGTTATGGTTTCTTTTAAAAACTGTTCTATACATATTTGAAAGGAACGCATCTTCTACTGTACTAAAAATGTCCATTAATTCATGTTGGTTGATAATATTGTTCAGACCTTCTATAGCTTTTTTTGCTATTGTTATATTGTTAATCCTCACCCGAGGATAATTTTTATTGATTTTTAGAGAGAGTGGAGAGGGAGATACAGAGAGAAATAGTGATGTGAAAGAGACACATTGATTGGCTGCCTCCTGCATGCTGCAACTGGTATGTGCCCTTGATAGGAATTGATCCCTGGACCCTTCAGTAGGCTGACACTATCCACTGAGCAAAACCAGCTACGGCAGATCTTTTATATCTTTAATGATTTTATGATTGCTTTGTTGTTGTTGTTATTGTTAATCCTCATCCCAGGATATTTTTCCATTTATTTATAGGGAGAGTGGAAGAATGAGGGAAAGGCAGAAACATCAATATGAGAGAAACATGGATTGGTTGCCTCCTGCATGAGCCCTGACCAGGGCCCTGGTGGAGGAGGAGCCTGCAACCAAGGTACATATCCTTGACTGAAATCAAACCCGGGATCCTTTAGTCCACAGGCCGTTGCCCTATCCACTGAGCAAAACTGGCTAGGGCTTATTACTTGTTTTAATAATTACTGAAAGAAAAATAATGAAGTCCCAAAGTATACTTATAGACATGTCTATTTCTATTTAATTTTTCCTTTTTTATTGAATTTGTTGGGGTGACATTTGTTAAGAAAACTATGTAAGTTTCAGGTGTATAATTCTATAATGCATCATCTGTATATTATATTTTGTGTTCAGCATCCCAAGTCAAGTCTCCTTCTAACACTATTTATCCTCCTTATATCCTCTTCAACCTCCTCTCCCCGACCACTTTTTCCCTCTGGTAATAACCACATTATTGCCTGTGTTTATGATTTTTTAAAAATTTTCCTTAATCCCTTCACCTTTTCCACCCAGTTCTGCAAGTCTCTTCCCCTCTGACAGCTGTCAATCTGTTCTCTGTCTATAAGTCAGTTTCTATTTTGTTTGTTAATTTTGTTCATTATCCACATATGAATTAAATCATAAGGTACTTGTCTTTCTCTGACTGGCTTATTTCACTTAGCATAATTTCTGGGTCCATCCATGCTGTTACAAAAGGTAAGATTTTTTTTATAGTTTTAGTAGAATTGCATTGTATAAATGTACCACAGCTTTTTATCCACTCATCTACTAATGGGCACTTGAGCTGCTTTCAAATCTTGGCTATTGTAAATAACGTTGCCATGAACATAGGCGTGCATGTCTTCCTTCAAATTAGTGTTTCAGGTTCTTTGGATAAATTCCCAGAAATTGAAACACTGGGTCATAAGACAGTTCTATTTTTAAATATTTAAGGTACTCCATACTGCTTTTCACAGTGGCTGCACCAGTCTGCATTCCCACCAACAGTGCACGAGGGTTCCCTTTTCTCCACATCCTCACCAGCACTCATTTGTTGATTTATTGATGAAAGCCACTGTAAAAGATGTGAGGTGATATTTCATTGTGTTTTTTTTTAATCCTCACCAGAGGATATGTTTATTGATTTTAGAAAGAGAGGAAGGGAGAGAAACATCCATACCAGTATAAAAGAGAAATGTCAATGGGTTGCTTCCCATATATACCAACCCACAACCTAGGTATGTGCCATAACCAGGAATCAAAACTGCAACCTTTTGGTGTATCGGACAACACTACAACCAACTGAGCCACCAGGCCAGTGTTCCAATTGTGGTTTTATTTGCATTTCTCTGATGATTAGTGATGTCGAGCATCTCTTCATATGTCTATTGGCCAACTCTCTGTCCTCTTTGTGTAAGTTTCTATTCAGGTCCTTTGCCCATTTTTAAATTAATAGTGTTCCTTTTTTCATTGTTAAGTTTCATAAATTCCTTATATATTTTGGAGAATATATATAATATTGACAAGTATCCTCTTCCATTCAGTGGGCTGTCTTTTAATTTTGTTGATAGTTTACTTTCCTGTGCAAAAGTTTTTATTTGATATAATCTCATTTGTTTATTTTTTCTTTTTATTCCCTTGCCAGAGGTAATATATCAGAAAAAATATTGCTACAAGAAATATCCAAGACTTTACTGCCTATGCTTTTCTTTAGGATTTTTATGGTTTTGAGTCTAACATTTAAGACTTTAATTTATTTTGAGTTTGTTTCTAGCTCTCTCTCTCTCTTTTTTTGTCAAAATGTCATTTTTAAAAAATGTTCTAAAGTATTACAAATTGTAGTATGTATGTCCCTTTTTGCCCCATTGACCTACCCTTGGCCTCCCTTACCCCCCCCCCCCAGCACATGCCCTCACCCCCTAGTGTATTATGTCTACTGGTTATGCTTATATGCATGCATACAAGTCCTTTGGTTGATCTCTTACCCCACTCCCTTGCCTACCACTGTAGTTGGACAGTCTGTTCAATGCTTCTTTGCCTCTGTATCTATTTTTGTTCATCAGTTTATAATCGTTATATCGCACAAATGAGTGAGATCATGTGGTATTTATCTTTCACTGACTGGCTTATTTCTCTTAGCATAATGCTCTCCAATTCCATCCAAGCTGTTGAAAATGGTAAGAATTCCTCCTTTTTTATAGCAGCTTAGTATTCCATTGTGTAGATGTACCACAATTTTCTAACCCACACATCTGCTGATGGGTACTTTGGCTGTTTCCAAATCTTAGCTATTGTAAATTGTGCTGCTATGAACATAATGGTATATATATCCTTTCTGATTGGTGTTTCTGGTTTCTTGGGATATATTCCTAGAAGTGGGATCACTGGGTCAAGTGGAAGTTCCATTTTTAGGTTTTTGAGGAAACTCCCTACTGTTTTCCACAGTGGCTGCACCAGTCTGCATTCCCACCAGCAGTGCACAAGTGTTCCCTTTTCTCTGAATCCTCTCCAGCACTTGTCGTTTGTTGATTTGTTGATGATAGCCATTCTGACAGGTGTGAGATGGTACCTCATTGTCATTTTGATTTGCATCTCTTGGATGATTAATGACTTTGAACATGTTTTCATATGTCTCTTGGCCTTTTGTATGTCCTCTTTCAAAAAATGTCTATTTAGATCCTTTGCCAATTTTTTTTATTGGATTGTTTATCTTCCATTTGTTAAGTTGTATGAGTTCCCTATAAATTTTGGAGCTTAAGCCCTTATCAGAGATAACATTGGCAAATATTTTTTCCCATGTGGTGGGCTTTCTTATTGTTTTGTTGATGGTTTCTTTTGCTGTGCAGAAGCTTTTTATTTTGATGTAGTCCCATTTGTTTATTCTCTCCTTATTTTCCATTGTCCAATATCGGTAAAAATATTGCTACAAAAAATGTCTGCTATTTTGCTGCCTATGGCTTCTTTTAAGATTTTTATGGTTTCCCATCTTACATTTAATACATAGAAAAACCCCAAAGACTCCATCAAAAAACTACAGGCCTTAATAAATGAATTCGGCAATGTAGCAGGATACAAAATTAACACCCAGCAGTCTATGGTTTTTCTATACACCAATAATGAACTCATAGAAAGAGAAACTAAAAAAAAAACAACAGTCCCACTTATCATTGCAACAAAAAATTAAGATACCTAGGAATAAATTTAACCGAGGAGATAAAGGACCTGTACTCAGAAAATTTCAGGACGCTGAAAAAAGAGATAAAGACATAAACAAATGGAAGAATATACCCTGTTCATTGGTTGGTAGAATCAACATCATTAAAATGCCCATACTACCCCCAAAATTTTATAAATTCAATGCAATTCCCATTAAAATACCAATGCCATACTTCAAAGACCTAGAACAAACTCTCCAAAAATTCATCTGGAATAAAAAAAAGATCCTAAATAGCTGCAGCAATCTTGAGGAAGAACAACAATGTTGGAGGGTTCACAATACCAGATATCAAACTATACTACAAAGCCACTGTGGCACAAGAACACATATAGACCAGTGGAACAGAACAGAGAACCCAGAAATCAACACTAGCCATTATGCTCCCTTAATATTTGACAAAGGAGGCAAGAGCATACAATGGAAACAAGACAGTCTTTTCAATAAATGTTGCTGGGAAAATTGAACAGATACATGCAAAAAAAAAAATGAAACTAGACCACCAACTTACACCATACACAAAAATAAACTCAAAATGGATAAAGGACATAAATGTTTCTATTTTTAATTTTATCAGTTTTGCTTTGTGTATTTTGAAGATCTGTTGTTAGAGGAACATACACAATTAGATTGCTACATCTTTTTGGTGATCTGACCCTTTATTCATTATGGTATAACCCTCTCTAGTCCTTGTACGATCCTTTGTTCTATATTCTAATTTGTCTGAAACTAATATATATACTTCCATTTTGAATACTCGGTCATAGTATATAATTTTCTAACATTTTTGCTTTAAAATTATGTGTTTATATATAAAAATACACATCCAGTGTATGAAATTCATACACAGGTAGGATCCCTAAGCCTGGACAGCGATCAGGGCAGATCAGGGCCTTCCGGCTGCCAGCTGGCACCTTCCTTCCAGCTGCTGGCCTGGGCCTCTCTTCGTACTGCTCCACCCCTTGGTGGTTAGCGCACATCATAGCGAGCGATCAAACTCCTGGTCTCCCAGTTGAACTCTCGTGGGGACAATTTGCATATTAGCCATATATATATATATATATATATATATATATATATATATATATATATATATATATATATATGAGTTCCTTATATACAGAATATAGTTGGGTTTTAAAATTTTAATATTACAATACCTCTTTCAATTTATGTATCTAGACCACTTTCTTTTAATGTAATTACTAGTAATCCTGGATTTAGGCATACCATTTTATTAGTTGTTTTCTGTTTGTCCTAAGTTTTTGTTCTGTTTTTCCTTTTCCATATTCATTTGGATTATTTGAATAGTTTTAGAATGTTTTAATTCATTAGCTTTTGGAATACATTTCTTTGCATGTTTTTGAATTGGTTGCTTAATTTATGTATTGTACTTCTAGTTCATTGTAGCCATTCTATCAAATTTTATGTCCCCAGGATAGACACAGAGATAAGAAATTCCTTAATTTCATCTCACTACACTATAAGCTTCTGGGGGACAGTGAACAAAATTTCACCGTTTTAATTTTCCATCTTCGAGAACAATGTCTGGGATATAGAGTTGCAAAGTTTTACCTCCACTTCTATTTCCTGAAAAAGTTAGCATATATTTGATATTATTTCTTCCTTGTTTTATAGAATTCAATAGTTTAGTAATTTGGGCTTGGAGAGTTTTTCAAAGGAAGGATTTTAATTGCAAACTCAATTTCATTAACAGATATAAAGCGCTCAGTTCTTGTTATTTATTCTCAAAGAAGCATTGGTAATTCTGTCTTTCAAATAATATGTCCATTTCTTTTAGTTCGTTTAATTTGTAGGTATAAATTTAATAGACTATAAATATATTTTTAATGTCTGTTTAGTCTGTGGTGATACTTTCTCCCTCATTACTGATAATGGTAATTTGTGTCACCTTTCTTTTCTGTTGTAAAGTCTTTTCTTAAAAATCTAGCTTTTGGTTTCATTGCATTTATTTATTATTTCTGTATTCTGTTTCATTTATTTCTGTTTTAATTTTACATTAAGTTTATTGGGGTGACATTGGTTAATCAAATTATATAGGCTTTAGGTGTACAATTATACAATACATTATCTGCATATTGTATTTTGTGTTCACTCACAATATAAAGTCAGGTTTCCTCCCATCATCATTTTATCTCCCTTTACCCTCTTCTATCTCTCCCCACCTCCCTTTGCCTCTGGTAATCACCAAAGTGTTGTCTGCGTCTACATGAGTTTTATTTTTATTTTTATTTTTTTGGTTTTAATTTACTCTTCCAGTAATAGTTCATTTTGGTGAAGCTCAAATAATAAATTTTCAAACTTTTTCTTTTTCTAAGATGTCTTTAATGCTCTAAATTAACTTGTATGCACTGATTTAACTGCATTCCACATATTTTGATTTGTTGCAAATTCATTTTCACGGACTACAAAGTGCTTCTTAATTTCCCTTGAGGCTCTCCTCTGACCCATTGGTTACTTACAAGTATGTTATTTAGTTTCTAATTATCCTGAGATATCCCAGGTATCTTTATTTTATTGATTTTTAGTTTAATCCCTGTTATGTCAGGGGACATCCCTGATGTGATTTCAATTTTTAAACTTTCAATAGTTTGTTTTATAACCCCCCAAACATAGCTCATGTTGATCAATTATATGTACATGAATAATGTGCACCTTACTCCTTTTGAGTGGAGTGTGCTAGTCAATTAGGTTGAGTATGTTGAGAGTATTGCTCAAGTCTTAAACAGTTATTGATTTTCTCTCTACTTGTTCTAGTAATTACTGAGAGAAGATGTTAAAATCTCTGAATATAATTTTATAATTAGTCTGTTTCTGATTTCTGTTTTATCAGTTTTTTGCTTTAAATATTTTAGAGCTCTGTTATAGGTTCCTAAATATTCAGGACTTTTATGTTCTCCTAATGAACTGATCCCTTTATTAATATGAATGAACTTCTTTATTTCTGATAATATGTTTTTCTCTGAAATCTTTATCAGATATTAGAGTGGTCAGCTTTTAAAAAACGTATTTTTATTGATTTCTGAGAGGAAGGGAGAAAGAAAGAGCTAGAAACATCAATGATGAGAGAGAATCATTGATTGGCTGCCTCCTGCAGATCCCCTACTGGAGGTCAAGCCGAAAACCGAGCCATGTGCCCTGACCAGGAATAGAACCCTGACCACCTGGTTCATAGGTTGAAGCTCAAGATCTGAGCCACCTTGGCTGGGCTGGTCAGCTTTTTTGATTATTGTTTCATGATATATTGTTTTTCATTTGTTTAACTTATCTATTTCTTTATATTTAAAATGGGTTACTTGTAGATATTATATAGAAAAGTCCAATGTGACAATATCTACCTTTTAATTAGCATATTGACACTATTTTGCAATTAATATGGTTGGGTTTAAACCTACAATTTTGTTGTTTTCTACTTGCCTTATTAGGGCTTTGTTTCCTCTTTTCCTTTTTTACTATTTGGGATTAATTAAATATTTTATAACTTTATTTGATTTTACTGGTTAGCTCATTACTATTTTGTCATTGTATTTTAGTGGTTGTTTTAGTGACCTTGGTATACATTTTTTAAAATATATTTTTGTTGATTTCAGAGAGAAAGGAGGAAGAGAGGGTGAAAGATAGAAACATCAATAATGAGAGAGAATCATTGATCGGCTGCCTCCTGCAGGCCCCCACTGGGTATTGAGCCTGCAACTTGGGCATGTGCCCTGACCGGGAATGGAACCCTGACCTCCTGGTTCACAGGTCAATGCTCAACCACTAAGCCATGCTGACCAGGCATAGTATACATTTTTAATTTATTGTCAAGACAATTTACCATGACATTTTATATACTTCCTTACAATAACAGAAGAATCTTAAAATAGTATACTTTTATTTCTCTTCTAATAGCCTTTGTGCTATTGTTATTATCCATTTTGTTTTTACATGTTATAAAACACTCAATAAATTTTTACTCTAAAATGACACCTGAAAGTGAATTTTTTAAATTAAAACATCATTCATATTTATCTACATATTTATTATTTCCAATGCTCTTAATTCCATTGTGTACATGCAAATTTCAATTTCGTATCATTTTTCTTCTGCTTGACAGACTTTCTTGAACATTTTTGGTAATGTATATCTGCTGGCAATGTATTTTGTTTCTTTTGCCACATTACTGAGGCAATACCCTTCTGAGGAGCTTCTTAGATATTCCATGAAATATAAGGTTTTCCAAGAAAGCCTTTATTTTGTTTTGCCTTTTTGGCATAGTTTTCGAGTTTAACAGTATTTTTTCCAGTATGTTAAAAATAGTGCTCCATTGTCTTCTAGGTTGCATTGTTTTCATTGAGATGCCTCCTATCATTCTAATGTTTATTTCCCTCTACATAAGATTCCTCCACCTCACTTTGGCTGCTTTTAAGATTTTGTTTTTCACTGGATTTCAGCAATGAGATTATGAAACGTCATGGAAACATTTATTCTGCTTTTTTTTTTCTTGAAATTTGTTGAGCTTCTTAAATATGTGGGTTTATAATTTTCATCAAATTTGGAAAATTTTTTAACTATATTATTACACTTCTAACCTTCTAGGACTCAAAAACATGTACGTTATGTTGAAGAAGGTCCCAGAACTCACTCTTGCTCTTTAGTTTTCCCCATATTTTTCATTTTGGACAATTTCTGATTGTATGTATTCAAGGTCACAAACATTTTCTTCTGCTGTGGGTAATCTGCTGTCAAAACCACCCACTGTATTTGTCATTTCATATACTGTACTTTTTCTCTGGAATTTCAATTTAGATATTTCAATAAATCTTCCATTTTGTACCTCATTATGTTGTTGCTTTCTTCTACTTTCTTGAACATAAAGAATATAGTTATAATAGCTAATTCAACATTATTCTCTACTAATTCTGTACTAGCCTATTATTATTCATTCGGTTTTTATAATTGCTTTTTCACCATACTGTGGACTATATTTTACTATTTGCATGCTTGATGATTTTTTTCATTTAATTGCAGATAATATAAACTTTATTGCTGCATACAGGATGATTTTTTTATTCTTTAACTACTTGTGGGCTTTGTTCCGAGATATATTTAAAGTTATTTGGAATAATTAGATTCTTTGGAGGTTTGCTTTGTAAACCAGAATTGACTTTAGTTTAGGGTTAATTTGCCACATTACTGAGGCAATACCCTTCTGAGGAGCTTCTTAGATATTCCATGAAATATAAGGTTTTCCAATTTGGTTATTAGGAATATGAAATGTGTCTATTCCTGGTCCTATGTGACCTCTGAGAAATATTTGCCTGATTATTTCTAGTGGATCTTTCCCTGTCCTCAATAGTTTACTCACACATTAGCACTAATCATTATTCAGCCAAAAACTTGAGGGATCCCTCTACAAATTCCCAGAATTCTCTCAAAGTGTAGTTTTCTGCCATGAGCTTTTTCTTCTTCGATACACGGTCCCTCAAATTCTATCCATCCAGTTCTCCCTGAAATCTAAACTCTGGCTTTTCAACTCAGAGTCTTTCAGGATGAGTTCCCTTTTCCCTTGGTTATAGTCTGGAAACTTTCTCCAGGTTGTCAGTGGAACAATCACAGGACTCATCTTATTTGTTTCACTTCTTTCAGGATTTATGGTCCTGTGCTGCCTTTTGAAAAATAGCTGAAATCCATTATTTCATATATATTTTTATTAATTTTCTTTGTTTGTAGATATTTAAGATTACAGGATAAATTCTATTAGTTACTTCATCATGGCTGTAAACAGAAATTCAGGTAGCCTTTTGGAATGATGGAGTGGGAGCACTACATTAAAAGTCAGAACACCTCCGCTCCTATTAAGTTTCACTACTTGTTAGTCTTATGACCTTAAGAGAAATAATTGGTATCTTCGTACTCAGTTTCATCTAGAAGATGGGCTATAAAACCTCTGCTCTTCTTCACACAATGAATTGTATTCTTGGTAAATTGTAATGTTCTATGTGAAAGCTATTTTGGTTAATAGTTAATATTTTTATAACCAACTGATAAATCTTACAAGGAATAATATACGCCAAGCCACCGCCACATCATCTTAAATAATAAAAGCACAGTGTACAAATTGTCCTCTTAGGAATTCTTCCAGGAGTTCAACCAAGGGGTGTGGCAGCCAGGGGAAAGGAGGGAGGCCCTGGCTGGTGGCAGGTGGCTGGAGGAAGGGACGGAGCACCCAGCCAGCTGCCGCTAGCCACTAGGGACCCTACCAGTGGATGAATTTCATGCACTGAGCCTCTAGTTTATAATAAACCTCAAATGAAGAAATTATTTATTATTATTATAATCATGTAAAAAGAGACTAATCTTTTCTTTTTCTTCTTTTTTATTGTTTAAAATTTTACATATGTCTCCTTTTTCCCTGATTGATGCCCCCCGCCCTAGCCACTTCCACCCCTGAGAGCAAGCCCCCACCACCCCAGTGTCTGTGTCCATTAGTTATGCTAATATGCATGCATACAAGTCCTTTGGTTGATCAAGAACCGCTTCCTGGAGGAACCAAGATGGCGGCGATATAGGCAGACGTGTCCCAGGTCGTGTCCCGGAGCAAATGGAACGAGCAACTGAAGCTAGTAACACTCACACCGAATTGGCGAAATTGCTCAGCTGGTGAGAGGGTTTACAGCCGGGAAGAGCAGAACTCCCCTGGTAAGGTAAAAAAAAACCAGGGATTTGGGCAGGAAAGTTTGCCAGACCTCTGAGCCCAGAGAGTCGGAGGGAGACCGCGTGGCAGACAGCCGCGTCCCGTGGGACAGGCACAGCCCCTGACGGGGGAAAGGAGAACCGCGGGATTCCTGGTGCTGCCAGGGAAATTGAGAGCTGGGTTCTGTGATCACGGAGGACTGAGCCTAAAGGGGGCAGCCTGAAGAGCTGACCTGACCATGCAGTCCCGGTAAGAGAAGAAGCTTACAGAAACCAAGCCTTCCCCGTTTCCGCGGCCGGCATTTGTTTGTTTGTTTTCACTGAATCCTGTTCATGGGACATTTCGGATACAGACACTCACCTGTGCTGAAGAGAGGGAGAGTGTGCTGGGGAGTGGAATCTGGGGAGAGACTGGGGAAAGAGGGGGAGCCGGGAGAGGTGGTAGTGAATTGAGTGCTGAGACACCCCAGAGCCCGGGACTGGGGCAGCCACCCGCTCCTGAGAGGGAGTCTCCTCCCCCCAGCCCCCAGGCAAGGAGCACAGCCACACCCAGATTCCACTCTCTACGAGATCAAGGATTAAGATAACCTGATCAGTCCCTGGGAGTTAACAGGGTCTGGCCTATAGGGGGATTTTCAATCCCAGCAACAACATAGCGCTGGTAACTAACTATTACGCAGTCAGCTCTGGGCAGTGAACTTCCACTGGACAGAGAGGCCCTATAGCCTCAGAGGCCAACCCCAGAACACTGCCACCCAGAGGCTGACCCACAAACTGACTCTTTGCTAAACACAAAATAAGGCAGTCTGGGAAATAAATGCGGCATGCTTTAAAATAAGGACTGTGGTTTACAACACAGAGGAACAGTATATTGCAGGGAAACTCAACACTCTCCTGAATACCTGGAAGGTCTAAGGCGAGCCACACTGAAGAATAGAAGAAACGAAGGACCTTCACTACTGCAATTTTTTTTCTTTTTTCACTTTTTAACTAAGAAACCAATTTTTTTTTTATTCTTTTTTTTTCCTGTTCTCTTTTTTTTCCTTTTTTTTTCTTTCTTTTCTTCTTTTTCCATCACCTGATTTTACCCTTTTAATTACTACCTTCTTATTTTTAACCAGTATTATTACTGCTACCATTTTACCATTTTTTAAAGTGCCATTTTATTTTTTCTTTATTTTATTTTGGGATTAGTGTTCACCATTCTGTTTTCATCGTTATATTATTGGTTGTTTCTAGTTTGCATTCATATCCAGGGAGCTGTTGCTGGAATTTGTTGGGATTAATGGCTGTTCTATAGGAGTATTCTCCTCATATAAAAAGTCTCTTCCCTCTTCCACTTCATTCTCTCTTTTCGCTCTTTTTTTTTTTTTTTTCTTTTCTTTTCTCGCTTTTATTTTCCCCCTTCCTTTTTCCCAATTTCATTTTTGCACTCCCTTTTTTTGGTCCCTACTTTTCTTTTCCTTTTTCTCTTTTATCTTTTTCTCTTCCTTCTTCCTTATCCCCTAATTCTCTTAATTCAGGTGGTCACCTTTAATTGGGGTTATTAATATCGTGAATATATTTGTGTATAGTGCCTGGTACGTGGTGCCTTGTTGTGTTGTATTTTGTGCCTTTAAATCAACGCAGCAGATCCAAGCAACAGCAACCTCCTGAGCACCTCATCCTCTGCTGAGGAACAGCAGCTGTACGTGAAACCTCGCCCCACCAGCTGGAAGAGCCACCACAGCTGTGAACAGCACCCACCAGAGGAGCTGCTGCCAACTGAAGAGCAGCTGCTACCACAACCGCCCGAAGAGCAACCACAGACCAAGGAGTCACTGCCACCAAGGGAGCAACCACTGAACAACTCAACGTCTAGATATGTCAGTGAGATCAAACATGGGTAGACAAAGAAACCCCCAAAGGAAAGAGAAGGAGGACTCTCCAGAAAAGCAGCTAAGTAATACAGAGGCATGCAACATGACAGATAAAGAATTCAGAATAAGGATCCTAGAGTGCATAAACCGGATGGAGGAAAAAATCGACAACCTCTGCAAGAAGCAAGAAGAAACAGATGAAAAAATCGATAACATATGGAAGAAGCTAGAAGAAACAGATGAAAAAATCGATAACATATGGAAGAAGCTAGAAGAAACAGATGAAAAAATCAACAACCTAAGTAAGACCCAAGAAGAAATGAAGAGTGATATAGCTGCAATGAAAAACTCCATTGAAAGTATCAACAGTAGACTAGGAGAAGCGGAGGACCGAATAAGTGAATTAGAAGACAAGGAAGCAAAACACACCCAAAATGTACTGCAATTGGAGAAAAAAATTAAAAGACAGGAGGAGAGCCTAAGGGAGCTTTGGGACAACATGAAACGAAACAACATACGAATAATAGGAGTACCAGAACAACAGAAAGATGAACAAGGATTAGAAAACCTACTCAAAGAAATAATATCAGAAAACTTTCCTGAGGTGGGGAAGAAAAAAGTCACACAAGCCCAGAGAGTCCCAAACAAGGTGAACCCGAAAAGACCCACACCAAGACACATCATAATCACCATGGCAAATGTTCAGGACAAAGAGAGAATCTTACAGGCTGCAAGAGAGAGACGGAAAGTTACATACAAGGGATCTCCCATTAGATTGTCAAATGACTTCTCAACAGAAACACATCAGGCCAGAAAAGAATGGACTGAAATTTACAAAGTGATGCAAAGCAAAGGACTGAATCCAAGAATACTCTATCCAGCAAGGCTATCATTCAAACTTGAAGGGGAAATAAGAAGCTTCACAGACAAAAAAAGACTAAGGGAGTTTGTCACCACCAAGCCAGCAATGCAAGGAATGCTAAAGGGACTGGTATAAAAAGAAGAAATAAAAAGCTCAGAAAGAAAACAGCCACACACACACACAAAAAGAAATGGCTACAAACAAGTACCTTTCAATAATAACTTTAAACGTAAACGGACTAAATGCTCCAACCAAAAGACATCGAGTGGCTGAATGGATAAAAAAACATGACCCATACATCTGCTGTCTACAAGAAACCCACCTCATTAGAAGGGACTCACACAGACTGAAAGTGAAAGGATGGAAAAATATCTTTCAGGCAAATGGAAAGGAAAAGAAAGCTGGGGTAGCAATACTTATATCGGACAAAATAGACCTCAAAGTGAAGGCCTTAACAAGAGATAAGGAAGGCCACTTCATAATACTAAAGGGATCAATACAACAAGAAGATATAACCCTGGTAAACATATATGCACCCAATGTAGGAGCACCCAAATTCATAAAAAAACTCCTGGAAAATATCAAAGGAGAGATCGACAACAATACAATCATAGTAGGGGACTTTAATACACCATTGACAGCACTGGATAAGTCCTACAGACAAACAATCAGCAAAGATACAGCAATCCTAAATGACTCACTAGATCAGATGGACTTAATAGACATCTTCAGAACACTTCACCCCAAAGCCAGAGAATATACGTTCTTCTCAGGTGCTCATGGGACATATTCAAAAATAGACCACATATTGGGTCACAAGCAAAGTATCCCCAAATTCAAGAAGATTGAAATCATAAAAAGCATCTTCGCAGACCACGACGGCATAATATTAGAAATAAACTACAATAAAAACAACCCAAAATACTCAAACACCTGGAGGCTGAATAGCATGCTATTAAATATTGATTGGGTTACCAATGAGATCAAAGAAGAAATTAAAAACATCCTGGAAACTAATGACAATGAAAACACAACAATCCAAAACCTATGGGACACATTGAAAGCAGTCCTGAGAGGGAAGTTTATAGCTCTACAGGCCTATCTCAAAAAACAAGAAAAAATGGTAGTAAATCATCTAACTCTACAACTCAAAGAATTAGAAAGAGAGCAACAAGAAAACCCCAGAGTGAGCAGAAGGAAGGAGATAATAAAGATTAGAGCAGAAATAAATGACATAGAGACCAAAAAAACAATACAGAAAATCAATGAAACCAAGAGCTGGTTCTTTGAAAGGATAAACAAGATTGATAAACCTCTAGCCAGACTCACCAAGAAGCAGAGAGAGAGGACCCAAATAAATAAAATCAGAAACGATAGAGGCGAAATAACAACAGACCCCACAGAAATACAAATGATTGTTAAAAAATACTATGGACAGCTTTACTCCAATAAACTAGACAACCTGGAGGAAATGGACAAATTCCTAGAAAAATACAGCATTCCAAAACTCAATCAGGAAGAATCTAAAAATCTCAACAGGCCAATAACTATGGAAGAAATTGAAGCAGTCATCAAAAAGCTTCCATCAAACAAAAGCCCAGGGCCAGACGGCTTCACAGGGGAGTTTTACCAAACATTCAAGGAAGAACTAAAACCTATCCTCCTCAGACTACTACAAAAAATTCAAGAGGAAGGAACACTTCCAAGCTCATTCTATGAAGCCAGCATCACCCTAATACCAAAACCAGGTAAAGACAACACAATGAAAGAGAATTACAGGCCAATATCCCTCATGAACATAGATGCCAAAATCCTCAACAAAATCTTAGCAAATCGGATCCAGCAGTACATCAGAAAGATCATACACCATGACCAAGTAGGATTTATCCCAGGGATGCAAGGATGGTACAATATCCGCAAATCAATAAACGTGATACATCACATAAACAAATTGAAAGAAAAAAACCACATGGTCATATCAATTGATGCAGAAAAAGCATTTGACAAAATTCAACACCCATTTTTGATAAAAACTCTCAGCAAGGTGGGAGTAGAAGGATCATACCTCAACATAATAAAAGCCATATATGACAGGCCCACAGCCAACATCATACTCAACGGACAAAAACTAACACCATTTCCCCTAAGAACAGGAACAAGACAGGGATGCCCCCTCTCACCACTCCTGTTCAACATAGTACTGG
This sequence comes from Myotis daubentonii, assembly GCF_963259705.1. Lineage (NCBI taxonomy): Eukaryota > Metazoa > Chordata > Mammalia > Chiroptera > Vespertilionidae > Myotis > Myotis daubentonii. The sequence goes on from NC_081861.1 coordinate 106,849,668, forward strand.
AAGTGTTAGCCATTGCAATTCGGCAAGAAGAAGAAATAAAAGGCATCCAAATTGGAAAAGAGGAAGTAAAACTGTCCTTATTTGCAGACGACATGATATTATACATACAAAACCCTAGAGATTCCATCAAAAAGCTACTGGACTTAATACATGAATTTGGCAATGTAGCGGGATACAAAATTAACCCCAAGAAATCTGAGGCATTTCTATACACCAATAGTGAACTTTCAGAAAGAGAGATTATAAAAACAATCCCGTTTACCATTGCACCGAAAAAACTAAGCTACCTAGGAATAAACTTAACTAAAGAGGTAAAAGACCTCTACTCAGAAAACTACAGGACGTTGAAAAAAGACATAGAGGAAGACATAAACAGATGGAAGAACATACCGTGTTCATGGATTGGTAGAATCAACATCATCAAAATGTCCATACTACCCAAAGCAATCTATAAATTCAACGCACTTCCCATTAAAGTACCAACAGCATACTTCAGAGATCTAGAACGAACTTTCCAAAAATTCATCTGGAATAAAAAAAGACCCCGAATAGCTGCAGCAATCCTGAAAAAGAACAAAGTAGGTGGGATCTCGATACCAGATATCAAGTTGTATTACAAAGCCACTGTTCTCAAAACTGCCTGGTACTGGCACAAGAATAGGCATATAGATCAATGGAATAGAATAGAGAGCCCAGAAATCGGCCCGAACCAATATGCTCAATTAATATTTGACAAAGGAGGCAAGAACATACAATGGAGCCAAGATAGTCTCTTCAATAAATGGTGTTGGGAAAATTGGACAGATATATGCAAGAAAATGAAACTAGACCACCAACTTACACCATACACAAAAATAAACTCAAAATGGATAAAGGACTTAAATGTACGACAGGATACCATAAAAATTCTAGAAGAATCCAAAGGCAAGAAAATCTCAGACATATGCCGAAGCAATTTCTTCACTGATACAGCTCCTAGGGCACTTGAAACTAAAGAAAAAATGAACAAATGGGACTACATCAAAATAAAAAGCTTCTGCACAGCAAAAGAAACCATCAACAAAACAACGAGAAAACCCACTGTGTGGGAAAACATATTTGCCAATGACATATCTGATAAGGGCCTAATCTCCAAAATTTATAGGGAACTCATACAACTTAACAAAAGGAAGATAAACAATCCAATCAAAAAATGGGCAAAGGACCTAAATAGACACCTTTCAAAAGAGGACATTCAGAAAGCCAAGAGACATATGAAAACATGCTCAAAGTCACTAATCATCCGAGAGATGCAAATCAAAACAGCAATGAGGTACCATCTCACACCTGTCAGACTGGCTATCATCAACAAATCAACAAACGACAAGTGCTGGAGAGGATGTGGAGAAAAAGGAACACTTGTGCACTGCTGGTGGGAATGCAGACTGGTGCAGCCACTATGGAAGACAGTATGGAGTTTCCTTAAAAAACTGAAAATGGAACTCCCATTTGACCCAGTGATCCCACTTCTAGGAATATATCCCAAGAAACCAGAAACACCAATCAGAAAGGATATATGCACCCCTATGTTCATAGCAGCACAATTCACCATAGCTAAGATCTGGAAACAGCCTAAGTGCCCATCAGTAGATGAATGGATTAGAAAACTGTGGTACATCTACACGATGGAATACTATGCTGCTGTAAAAAGGAAGGAACTCTTACCATTTGCAACGTCATGGATGGAACTGGAGAGCATTATGCTAAGTGAAATAAGCCAGTCAATAAAGGAAAAATACCACATTATCTCACTCATTCGTGGACAATAGAGACCATTATAAACTTTTGAACAATAATAGATACAGAGGCAGAGCTGCCTCAAACAGATTGTCGAGCTGCAGCGGGAAGGCCGGGGAGGGTTGGGGGGCAGGAGGTAGGGGGGTAAGAGATCAACTAAAGGACTTGTATGCATGCATATAAGCATAACCAATGGTCATAAGACACTGGGTGATAGGGGAGGCTAGGGGACTGTCTAGGGCGGGGGGATAAAATGGATACATATGTAATACCCTTTGTAATACTTTAAGCAATAAAAAAAAAAAATAAAAAAAAAAAAAAATAAAAAAAAAAAAAAAAAAAAAAAAAAAAAAAAGAACCGCTTCCTCCCCTGCCATTTGTGTCTGGATCTATTTTTGTTCACCAGTTTATGTTGATCATTATATCCCACATCTGAGTGAGATCATGTGATATTTATCTTTCTCCAACTGGCTTATTTCTCTGAGCATAATGCTCTCCAGTTCCATCCATGCTGTTGTAAAGGGTAAAATTTCCTTCTTTTTTATGAGTCGTTCTAGGTAATAAGAGCTTGATCTTTTAAAAATTTGGAGAATACAAAAATTAAGCATAACACCAATGGGTATCATGCCCATGTATGCAGATGCCTCCTCATAATTTTAATGTAAGTTTAATATTAAAAATAACAGTATAGCATATTAAAGTAGGAGGATTCTCTTATTAAAAACTAAGTCATTTAACTGTGTTTTATTATCCAAAGTTTAATTCAGCATAGAATAATGAACTGACCCTATTAGGGGAAGTCATCAGAAGATATGACCACCACCTAACCCAGGAGCTAGACCTTGGCAATTGGAAGCTCCTCATCCTCCCTTCTGTCATTGGAATGTACATTTGTTTACATTCCTCGATATTAGAAACTGCTTCAAGGATACAGCTTTGAAATAGAAATATTGCATTGAGACTATTTAGAGTAGGGAGATGATTGAATCCAGTTAAGGCCACCAAAGGCAAGCTTAGAAAGTAAATCCCCTTGTTTATGAAGACTGCCATCTCCAAATCTGGAGTGATCAGCCTTTCTTCTGTCTTTCCCTGCCATCTACACACAGGAGGCAGTTTCTCATTATACCTGAGGAACTCCAGACATGGTCTGTGTAGCAACAATTGGTGAGCCAACCAAGAGAAAGAAGAAATGGGCTTTGGGAAAGAAGCACCTCTGGGACAAATCCCACATTGGCCATTGACATCTATGTGAGGATGGATGGCCCACATAACAGGTGCTTGTGGACTGCTATGCCACTGTTGGGCACCACAAAAACACCAGTTGCTTGAAGGCATTTGTTTGAGGAACAAACACTGTGGCAAAGAAGGAAAACAAATGATTGCCACAGTGGGTTAGCCTCTACTGTGGACATTTCAGCTGGTCACTGGTGCCTAAGTAGAGGCTAAAATTCAAGTTAAAAAGTTGAAAAAAGATCTGAGATTAGAGGACATGTGGTTATTCACTACTATGCTAGCTTCAGGACTGACAGCTAAAGTGGAAGAGTGAGGTAATAAGTTTGAGACCTTAGACTCTAAGGCTTAGAGTGATGTTTTGTAAAAATAGGAGAACAAAAAATGCTATAGATTAATATTCAGAAAGTTTTTGAGAAAGCCGGATTAGAACTAAGAGATGGGATCTAAAAAAGTAAAAACTCTGGAAAAGTGGTTAAATGAAGAGGAGGATGTTATGATGATTGATTGAGTAAAGAGATAAACTGCCCCATGCTATCAGATTCCTAATACAAAGGAAATTTTAAAATAACAATTTTTCCCAAAATGCCTAGGACAATACCTTACATTATTTTTCTGTTCTTTGACGTTGAAAGTCTTATCATGTTTGTAAAATGTAAACATCCCAGCAGATAACCAAAACATTGTCCACAGAGACTGAAGAATAAAAGGCTTTTAAAAAATACAAATTGCAGTAGCCAACACTTCTATATAAAAGAGCTAAAGTTTTTTGTGTGTTTTGTTTGCTTTTGTTTTTACAAAACTATTAGAAATAATGATAAAAGAAAATGACTGTATATAAAAAGTAGGATATGTGTTTCTGGTAGAAGGTATGAGGAATAGAGATGCATTTCAATTGAAGGGAAAAAGATAAAGTAATTTTTTTCTAAAATAAAATTATTGTTCCAGAATAAGAAAGGAGAAAAATAGAACAAATCCTAATTAGGTATAACAAGTTGCAGAAGACTTATAGAAAAGGATTCTTCAAAAGTAATTTTATATGTGGTCAAGCTAAGATTGAAATGTATTTAGTTTAAAAGGAAAAAAGGAGGCTTTTCATATCAAGTTACACTAGTAAAAAATAAGAATTTGGTTTTCTCTCTTTTAAAAAGACAAGGATTTCTTAGATTATTGGTCTTCTTTTAGTAAGAAATTATAAACAAAGATTTTTCTTTACCTTAAATAAAAGCTGCCTAAAAACAGAGTACGTGTTTTGTTTCCATTAAGTCTTTGACTACTTAAGAAAACTGAGTCTTCTCTATTAAAAGAGCTAAGTTCATTTTACAACTATGTAACTTTGAATAAGTTAAATTTTATGGAAAGCAATCTATAATAATAAAAGCATAATATGCTAATTAGACCAGAAGTCCTTCTGAAGACTTTCAGGATGAAGCCGGGGCTGTGAGGGAAGCCCAGGTCCCAGGTGTCAGAGGGAAGCCAGTGCCAGGAGCCAGGGGAAGGAAGGCTTATTCTTGCATGAATTTTGTGCATTGGGCTTCTAGTCTCATATATAAGTAATGTCAAATTTCCTATTGGGTATATTTATATGAAATTTTTTAAAAACAGGTATGTCCTGGTATAAAGTTATCAGTCATAATTTTTACATATATATTGAAACATAACTAGACTTACTTGTCAATTGCATCATTTTTGTTTGTGTATGTGAACTTTCATCAGATATTTAACCAATACCATTTTTAAGTCTTGTCATTTGCAGACACTAATTGGTTTACCTGATGCTTTTGCAAAAGTGTTCCTACAAAGGTGCTTCAGTTTCCAAGAGATTGATGGAAAGACTCTGACAAGTACGTGTTTCTTATAACAGAACCCTTTGTTTTCATCTGGAAGGGACAATAATGAATCTTTCAAGTGTTTCCCAAGGCTAACTGCACAGCCCGAAAATATGTCATGGGGTATAGCTCTCTTATATATCTGTTTGTGTTGCCTGCAGCAGTTCATATTTTTAAAGAGCCTTTTTTTTTCTTCAGTCCCTGAAGAGTCTCTGAAACTTGCCCCTGTTTCTTCTACACTGTATAGTAAAATTGTACCATTACATTGATGTTATAATGTTAACACGCGAAGACTTGCTTCTGCTGCAGCACACTAAAGGTTTTGCTGGAAGATCTGTGACGTAAAAGATGGGTGACGAACCCACAGAAAATTCAAGGCCCAAGTATCACTTTAAGGTTTTGGGACTCCACTAGTCAGATAAGATGTGTTTTGTCCCAGAAGTTGTGTTGGATAAATTCAAACTTACCCAACCCCTAAGGCTGTGAAAGAGATGCAAGCCTTTTGTAGTGACTTTGAAGTTGTGAAAGACTCTTATTCACATCCTGGTACAGTGTCTCTGTCCTTTATGACACTTGGTTAAAAACGGGTGAGGGACATATGGACTGGGGATCAGAGCGACAAGCCACCTTTGAGAAGGCAAAAATACTTTTGAAGCAGATTGAAGCTCTAAGCATGTTCCAAACAATGTTATGCTTTAAGTTAGATGTGTCTGAGATTCCAAAATGTATGGATGCTGTGGCAGGACAAAAGAAGGGGAAGAAAGCTGTAGAAAGGGGACAAAAACCAATATACCCCCATAGAGCAATAGGAACTAGCAGTGTACACAGCACTTCTCCAGGTGTCAAGTCTCAGAACAGAATGAACCATAGCAGCCAATGTGCTGAAATCAGAACTGTTTGGTTAGTAATCACTCATGAGCCCTGGTCTTGAACCCTTTGCACTGACAGTAGGCTGTTCTAAAAAGATTAACCCTATGGCTTGGACAAAGGCAAACCCATGGATGGATGACCATGAATAAACCCTGTAGGGTCAGGATATTTTGGTCCTCCTGTAAGAGTTTGGAGTAATCCTTACTATTTTCTATGTCCTGGTTCATAAATCACTGACACCCATGGAAAGTTTCTAATTAAAAAAAGTCCTATAAAATAAAATGGTCTTGGACATTATTGAAAGTTTTGTGCTCATACCTGATGAATCAGTTAATGTGTCATCTTTATTAAATCACATAAAAACACAAGTGAACACCCTGAGTGATCTGAATCCCACCCTAAGGAACTTAGCAAATCAATGGTTCAAATAATAGGGCTCTTCATGGGAAAACAAAGTGTTTTCTCTTGTATGTGCCTGTATTATTGATATGGCATCTGCATTTAATGCAGCCAGATATCCAACAAATGAGCCACCTACATGTTAATAAATCCCTATGATGAACACTCGGGACACATTCCAAAAGGCATCAAATTTTGGGGGAGATCATCAGAACACATGACTGACACTTGACTCTCAACCTGGACTTGGTAATTAAAGTATCCTCACCCCTTTCTCTATTTTGAATGTACATTTTGCTTGCCTTCGAGCTCACTAAAGCTGCTCCCGGGATACATTTTTGAAACATAAATGTTATATTGTGGCTATCTGGACTGGGTACAATGATTGAACCCTGTTAAGGCCTCTATATAAACTTCTAAGATTCTGACAGGCAGGTGCAGAAATATCAGTCATCAAATCTAATAATCTTACAGACACCCAAGATAACCATACTAAATAAAGTTTCTTGTTTGTTAAACCTACCCCCTTACAATCTGAAAAGGTCTGCCTCTCATTTTTTTTTTTTGTCTTTCCCTGACTTCCTTAGTGTGGGGATAGGGGCTGGCAAGGTTTCAGATTACACCTGAGAAGCTCCCAGCCAAATTTATGAAGCAACAATACTTTGAACTTAATGAAAAAAAAATGTTTTGGTGTTATACTTTTATTTTTCAGAGCACCACCTTTATTTGTGAATTAGGTGAAACATGAAACACAAGAGATCAGATTGTTCTCAAGCTAAGAACAAAGTTTTTACTTGAAAAACAAATGAACAAATTCAGAAAGACAAATAACTATAAATCATATGCTAAGAGCAAATAAAACATCAGAATAACTGTACATCAAAAACAAACAAATTGCTTGAACCTTGTTCTTTCAAAAAATAGCATACAGGAGGAGAAGTCAGGGTGGTTTTGGGAATTGAACTTAATAAAATATTAAGATGTGTAAAAGAACTGCCATTTGACCCAGCAATCCCACTTCTGGGAATATTACCTAAGTTTTCCCAAACACCAATCAGAAAGAATATGTGCACCCCTATGTTCATAGCAGTGTTATTTACAATAGCTAAAATCTGGAAACAGCCCAAGTGCCCATCAACAGATTTAATGGATAAAAATGTCATGGTACATTTACCCAACGGAATAACATGTGGCTGTAAAAGGGAAGAATTCTTACCCTTTGCAACAGAATAGATAGTATTATGCTAAGTGAAATAAGCCAGTTAGGGAAAGACAAGTACCACATGATCTCATTTATATGTGGAATCAAATGAACAAAATAGGTCCAGAGACATGGATGCATGGAACAGACTAACAGATCTCAGAGAGGTAGAGCTGGGGGCGAGGGAAAGAGATTAACCAAAGAACATTTATGCATATACGCATAGCCCATGGACACAGGTGATAGTGTGATGAAGGCCTGGGGTGGGGTAGGGATTGAGTGGAGGGGAGCAAAGGGGGCGGGGGAGAAAGATATCTGTAATACTGTCAACAATAAAAAAGAATTGCTATAGTAAATATGTTCCCAGAAGCTGTCACTTTAATCTGTCATTTATATTTCCATTATTCTTAAAAAAAACACCACACAGTTCTATTTACCTTCTTTTATAATTACCTTGCCAGAATTTGCTGATATTGCAAAAAATATATGTTCGACATCTTTTAAACATGAAGTTCGAGTAACAGACATAGAGTATATTCTAATACTATGAAAGGGTATTCATTGTTTATTTATTGTTTATTTATTGGGCTATAATTACTGAAATTCATTGCCCACATCTCTTATCTTCCATTTTAGATACATAATATGCTTCTGTCACTTAGGTGGAAATACGAAACAGGGAATTTTAACCATCTGTCATAAGAGTTTCTCAGAGCACAAAGAAATTGTACACTGACCTCATTTAAAAAATACTTAAAATTCGGTGTAATTAGTAATAGTTTTCAGCAACATAAAAGTTATCTCTCTCTCTTTCTCTCTCTCTCTCTCTCTCTCTCTCTCTCTATATATATATATATATATATATATATATATATAATATGTATATATATAGTGAGATGAGCAAAAATTATAAGACAATTTTATGTATACATTTTCCATATAAATATATAAAAATATATACATCTACAGGCATAATTTCTGTACTATATGTTTAATGTCTAAATTCAAAGAGAATTAAGGTTTGCTAAAAAAAAGCATTATCAGGTTAATATGCTAGATCTCAGATTGTTTCATCAATTATAATTTATTAATTTTATCACAGGGTGATAATATGTTAAAATAATAAAATATCTTTAAACTATAAATACCTTATCTTACACTCATATATCAAAACTCAGGTTATAACATAATTTTTTTAAAAAAACACAGTTTCAAACATAATTAGTTGAACAACAGAAGCATAAATAGAGTCTCAAATGGATGATTGATTTCCTGTTGCCTCAGCTCTCTTTCATACAATCCCACATGCACACTCATACAGAATATGTGACAACTAATGCTAATGATCAGTGACATATAGCATCTTCTGATGAACTAAATAGTACCTTGATCCATACGTACTGGTTGCCTAATTTGTGTATCTTTTTATGTTTCTGACCACAAGCAAATTGTGCAAGTAAATCACTTCTATCTTTTACAAGTTAGTTAAAGTGTTTCCATTGACATAAGCTTTTACCACTAACATCTAGCAATTCACATTTTTGGTTAATGCCTTTAAAATGTTGGTTGCATTTTAATTTACTGTAGTGAGAGGAGGTTAAAGAGGGTAAAGGAGATAAAATATATAGTGACAAAAGGAAACAAATCTTTGGGTGGTGAGCACATACAGATGATGTATTATGGGGTTGAACACTTGAAACTTATATAATTTTATTAACTAATCTAACCCCAATAAGTTTAATTTTTATTTTTTTTCTAAAAATGATAAAGCCATATTTCCTTTTAAATCTATTTTTATTGATTTCAGAGAGGAAGGGAGAGGCAGAGAGAGATAGAAACATCAATGATGAGAGAGAAACATTAATCGACTACCTCCGACATGACCCATACCGAGGATTGAGTCTACAATCCAAGCATGTTTCCTGACCAGGGATCTAACTGTGACCTCCTGGTTCATAGGTTGACACTCAACCACTGAGCCACACTGGTCTGGCTAAAGCCATATTTATTCACTTAGGCTAGATACTCTTTTAGCTTTTTGTGAATCAGAATGCGTAGTCCATGTTAGACTTAAGGGTCGTTTTACCTGGGAGCAAAGAGATAGACTATTTTATTTTTTTGTACCTTTTAATTCTGATTTAACTTCAAAAGTCTGAAAAACTTAGGGGGGGAAATGTGTACTCCTGTTCTTTGGGGATTAGAGAAAGATTCCCCAAAGCACACCATTTAGTGGTAGGTAGGTAACTATATATAAATGCACATACATATATAGTGTTGAAACAATATACACACATGTTGAAACAATGTACACACATGAAATAATGGAAGCTTAAAGTTATCCCCTCAAGTACTTCCAATATACTAAGAAAGTGCTTAATGACTCAAAAATCTCATGGAGCACAACCCAAATCTGATAGCAACAGGTAAAAACCCTTCTTTCTTCTTTGGAAAGAAGAAAACAAAAACCCAAAACAATATCCTTCCTATACTGCCAAAGACATATCTTTGGGTCTCTTTTGAGGAACTCAGCCTTAGTGTACTCAATTAATTTCATCATATGTCTTTTAACCAATTATACTTTAATGCATTTTTTAAAAAAAGAAAGATGTGTTGTCTTTATACCTGGTGGAAAGGCTCTGTGTGTGAATGAATGCATGAATATTGTGGGTTTTTATTTATCAGTGAAATAAAAATCTCAAATTAAAAAAAAATGTTGTAAATATGCAGACCTCTGAAAACATGTTCTTGGACCTCTAGGGGTCTGCAGACCTTAGACTGAGAGACACTGCCCTATGTGAAGCCTGTGATATTAAGATAGAAAACATATATATGTTTATTGTCAAATCATAAACATATATATCTTTGAAGAATGGGATTACTATTGATCCCTAATGTTTTTGTGTTTACTGCATTTCTCCTGCCTAGTCATATTTCTCATGTGGATATGAGACACAAAGGGAGAGGTTGTTACTCAACTAACGTGCTTTTGGGTATTTCATTACAACTGTATTTCTTGATGTTAATCAAACCAGATTTGAGCACAGGGTTTAATCATGACCACATTCAGCAATTATTATTTTATTGCTACAATGTAAATTAGGTAACCTGATAACCATTTGTAAAAATATTATCAAGTTTACTAGAAACTACAGATTTACTTGGGAATATTGAGAACACATGTTGCTCCAATACACTTTACAGTAATGAGAAAGAGAAACACATTTTGCTAAATAAACCTTCACTTTCCAAGTCACAATTTAAAAAAAAACCAATATGCAGATGTATCACCACAGATATTTTGATGATTTACTCACTTAAATTTATTTCTTAAGGATATGTTACATTCATAGTATCATTAATGTACTATGTTACGGACATAAATCTTAAACAAGAGAGTCAAAAGAAGAAAGATTTTTCTCAATAGTGTCTTTATTACTTGTCTTTAAAATTGAAAGCTAGAAAATGGGCAATGAGTAGTAGGGATGGTAGTTATGATACTGCTTCCTGAAAAAAAAAAAACAACTTAATACGATTTTGAGGGCTTTACCTGCACTTAATACTTTTTTTTATCTTTCAATTACAGTTTACATTAAATATTATTTTGTATTAGTTTCAGGTGTACAACATAATGGTTAGAAAATCATGTATTTTGCAAAGTAACTCCCCCCCACACACACACACACTATTTCCAGTATCCACCTGACAGCATGCATAGTTATTACAATATTATTGACTGTATTCCCCATACTGTACTCTACATTCCATTGACTATTTTGTAACTACTAATTTGTACTTCTCAATCTCTTCACCTTTTTCACCCAGTCCCTCTTTTATTAATGACATTTGCTTTTATCACAAAATGGATTTAATAACTTCTTAAATTTAATTAATAAATGGAATCATTGAATTTTTAAAGTAGAAATATCCTTAGATATTATAAAGATTGTGCACTCATTTCACAGTTGAATGAACTGAGGGCCAGAGATTTGAAGAAACATGATTCAGAACTTGTTTTATGAAAAATGTCTACTGTATATATTATAAGCTCTGTAATGTATAATTCACTTTGTCCAACACCTAGCATATTATACAATACAGATTTACTAAATAAGTACTTTTGAGAATGATGATACTTAGATGTTAACTAAAGGACAATCCGGACTATTTTAGTTTGCTAGGACTGCTGTGACAAAGTACCACAAACTGAGTACCTTAAACAGAAATTTATTGTCTAACAGTTCTGAAGGATAGAAGTCTGGAATCAAGGTGTTGGTAGGGTTGGTTCCTTCTGAGGGCTGTGAGAGAAATATTTGTTCTAGGACTCTTATCTTGTAAATGATTGTCTTCATGGTCACATAACATTTTCCCTGTATGTGTGACTGTATTCAAATTTCCTCCTTTAATAGAGACACCAGACATATTGAATTAGCAGCCTACTATACTCCAGCATGATCTATCTTAATTTAAATAATTACATCTACGATGGTCCTATTTCAAAAAAAGGGTCAGCTTCTGAGATACTGGGGGTTTGGACTTCAACAAATTAATTTAGGAGACACAATTCAACTCATAACATTGACTAATTGTTTATTTCTATAAAATATTGTAGGCTGGCTTTATCCAAAAAGGCCATCAATTCCTGTACTTCCTTTCCCCCACCCCAGCCCTGAACCTACTTTTTATCCCATGATATCTATATCCTAATTCCTGAAACCTGTGAATATGTTAATTTCCATGGCAAAAGTTAATTAAGGATACAGGAGGAATTAAGGTTGCTAATTAGCTGACCTTGAAATAAGGAAATTATCTTAGATTATTTGAGTGGGCCCAATATTATCACAAGGATCCTTAAATGTAGACACTAGAGGTAGAATATTAAGTGTCAGAATGATGTGATGTGAGAAATTTTATTAACTAATGTCACACCAATAAGCTTAATAATAATAATAATAATAATAAATTTTATCAGCCATTGCTAGCTTTGAAGATAAAAGGCAGCCATAAACCAAGGAATTTGGGTAGTCTCTAAAAACTGGAAAAAGTAAGGAAACAGAATTTTCCCTAGAGCTGCCTCCACAAAGGAAAGCCTTGCTGACACCTTGATTTTAACCCAGTGAGACCTAATTCAGGCCTTTAACCACCAGAACTGTGAGATAATACATGAGTTCTATAACTCACTATGCTTGTGATAATTTGTTACAGCAACAAATATAAAATTAATAGAGCTCCTCTTGAAGCTATTAGTGACAATGATCTCAATATATACATGTATACACTGAGTGGCCAGATTATTATGACCATCTGACGTTTGTAGGCAAATTAGCTATAATTTTGCGCTGAAGTTGCTAGAGGGCCAGAACATTATAAATAGGGAAGCAGGTTGTTTACCACGACAGTAGAAGTGATTTTTTTTTTCTGAAAATATGGGTAAACAATGCGGTTTAACACCCTTTGAACATGGGTATATATATATATATATATATATATATATATATATATATATATATATATATATATATAGTGGCCAGATTATTATAACCGTCCCATCAGTACTTCGTTGGGCCACATTTTGCCTTCAATACTGCGGCGATTCTTCCTGGCATTGACTCCACGAGATGTTGAAAGGATGCAAGGAATCTGACACCATGCCTGATGAATAGCACTGTCCAATTCTGTGAGATTTGATGGTTGTGGAACCAGCTGCCTGATGGCTCTTTTAACTTCGTCCCACAAATGCTCAATTGGATTGAAATCTGGTGATTGTGGGGGCCACCTAAGCAAGGTAAAGTCTCCCTCATGTTCTTGAAACCACTTCTGCACAATACGAGCACCGTGGCATGGTGCATTGTCTTGTTGGAAGAAGCCTTCTCCATTGGGATACGCCATCAACATAATAGGATGAACCTGATCAGCAAAGATACTTAGGTATGTTGTGCTATTCAGACGTTGTTCCACATGAATTAAAGGGCCCAAATCATGCCAGGAAAACATGCCCCAAACCATAACACTGCCCCCATCAGCTTGAAGAGTTGTACTCATGCATGTGGGGTGCATGCTTTCATGCTGTTTGCGCCAAATTCTCACTCTGCCATCTGCATGATACAACTGGAAACTTGATTCATCGGACCACATGACTTTTTTCCAATGTTCAACTGTTCAATCCTTGTGTTCCTGTGTGAATTGGAGACGTTTTATCTTGGTAACTGCAGACAGCAAAGGTGTTCAAACAGGCCTTTGGCTTTCATATCCCATACGATGCAGTGTACGGCTAATTTGCCTACAAACATCAGGTGGTTATAATAATCTGGCCACTCAGTATATATACTCTTCTGTAACACTCTTTTGACAAGTCAAATAATTTAGATAAATATCATTTCAATGGTAAAGCCATCACTATCATATTTCTTTATACATGTGAAAATGGACAAAAGGAAATTCAGAGTTTTTTCTATGACTACCAACTCTTAGAATTCAAAGCTGTACAAGAAGACATATTTCACTTTACATCAGCTCCCTTCAGATTTTAATGTGTATATGAATCTCCTGGGGATCTTATTAAAATTCAGATTCTGATTCAGTAGCTCCTGGGAAGGGCCAGAGATTTTGCAATTCTAGAAGTCCCCCAGGTAATCATGTTGCTAATCCAAGGAATACACTTTATGTAGCAAGTATTTAATAAATAAAGATGTACCAAACACTACCAGAAAAATAAATTTGTTTGACATCACAATGCTGAGATTAAGAAAAAGTTTCTCTCTACATTAAGTACTACTATCTGGAAAAATAAAAAAGAACTGAAACTGATCTTTAGCATATTTTATGCATTAATTGATGCTAAAAGTAAGCCTACTAGTATAGGTTCTAAACAAAATGCCTGACTATTAATTCATTATTTTACATACATATTCAAAAATAACTTCATGCTGTCTAAGAAAAGCGGGGATGAGTCAAGTCTGAGGAGACTTCAACACAACACATATTTGGTCTATGAAAGGGCAAAGCTCTTTGGAGAATGGGTCTCATAACTACTTTCCTAAACCACATAGCTATTGCATCCTCATAGCACACCGTAGGTAGACTAAGTTAACCAAGCAAGAAAGTATAATATATATATATATATATATATATATATATATATATATATATATATATAGAGAGAGAGAGAGAGAGAGAGAGAGAGAGAGAGAGAGAGAAATATGTTAAAACAATATATTAGTGGAGTAGAAAACTTATAATTTGTTTGTTCACAAAACACAATCCAGAAATGCTTTCACCATTGCTTGGTACTTGACAGTAGGAATGAATAGTGTATGAGTCTGTCTATATGCTTTCTGCCAATGAAGCCAGTGGAGGTCAACACAATGATCCTTTTCTCTTAAACGACAGTCTTTCTATTAAAATTTGTTATCTCCATTGAGAGAGAAAAAATGTCATTGGTTTTAGAGACTCAGAAAGATAGAAATTAGGGAGAAACACACACACATGAACATACACACTTTTTAAAAATTATAAAGAAGAGAAGCCTCATTCTAACTCTCCAACCTTTAACCTAATAGTTAAGAGTGCAACCTCTGTTTTAAAGTCCTTCCCTGCCACTTACTACTTGCATGAACTTGGGCAAGCACCATGTGAAAATGCTTATCTACATGAGAAAAGTGTCTACAGAGGCATATAAGTAACATGTTTGCATGGATGTTATAAGCACTTTAAAAAAATTGTCCCCAACTCCAAAGGAAGTGAGGCTAAGAAAATGTTTTCCAAAAATTTTGCCAATCTGACAAATAACATGCTTAAAAATTCTAAGGCTGGCTGGAGAATATCATGCTAAGTAAAATAAGCCAGTCAGGGAAAGATCAAGTATCACATGATCTCACTCATATGTGGAATCTAAAGAACAAAATAAACTGATGAATAAAATAGAACCAGAGACATTGAAGCATGCAAAAGACTGACATATACCAGAGGAAAGGGAGGGGGGAGATGATATTAACCAAAGAACTTATATGCATATATGCATAACCCATGTATACAGACAATAGTGTGATGAAGGCTGGGCAGTGGGAGGGTGCAGGCTAGAAAGGGTCAGTGGGGGAAAATGAGACATCTTTAATACTGTCAACAATAAAAATAAATTTAAAAAAAAAGATTCTAAGGATCAACCCAATTGACATAGTTCTAAAACAGAAGACCAAGAAAGTAGGACAGCTTCTCTTCTGAATTTCTTTACAGATGTAAAGTATATAGCATTTAATTGACACAGTATAATCTCATTTATTCATTTGCCATGTATCTAGATCTCTGGTTAACCCAGACAATTTTGCTACTAGCTAGCATAAGAATGACTCTGTTTTCAAAGATAGGTTTCAATTTGTTACCTTAAGATTTTATGTAGACTGGAAAGATCTCGGGGTGTCAGTGAAAGCTTCTGAATTTACTTAACCTCACCAGCTCTGTTTTTATGTAGAATACATCTCTCCAAAATTTTTGCTGTTTACTTCCAAACCAGTATGCCTAGATATAATGTACTCAATGGAAGTATACTAAGACACATTCAAATTCATATTTAGATAAATGGTTCCACTGCAAAATGAAAATGAACAATTCAACTATTTTTTATCCTGTTGTAGATTAACACTATATGAATATATAATTCCTTTTGGAAGTACAATATAATTTTAAAAGCATAGTTAAATATTTTTAACAACACATTTTATATACAATTTCATGCCATCTTTTTTCAACCAAGACTAACAGGGAGTATTTTAATAAAATACCTAAAAAGGAATGTATGTATACACCATTTGGTAAAGGTCAGAAATGACTGATTTTTTAGAAATCGTATTTGTTTCATGGAAAACATTATGGTATAAAACACACACACACACACACACACACACACACACACACACACACACACTCATTAGACTGGGTCTCCAGAGATTTAGATCCTCACCAAAGCTCTGCCAAAAAAATCATTATATATTAACTTGGCCAAGTATAGCTTGGTGATTAAAAGTCAAATAGACCTACTTATGTTTGCATCCTGTGACATTTTGTAACTATGTGGTTCCAGGAAAGTCAACTACTTTGAGCCTTTTCCCCCCCTCATTTGTAAAATGGAAAACCATACCAGAAACTATCTCTTATGAATATTGTGGTTTAAATGTGACAACATATATAAAGTTGTCAGCACAATTCCTGGCACTAAATTCTTAATACACATTAGCACTCATTAATGCTGGTAAGGCACTTCACTGTTCTGGTCTTCAGTTTCCTATGTAAAATGGGGAAATTGTCTTATCATTAGTAAATCTCTATCAACTCAACTTACAACTTAAATGAGCAATCCCAATGTCATTTTCTCATTCAGAAAGGAATTGTAAAATAAACCCTAAAAATACAAACACTACATTCTTATATTTTTTCATATATTACTTTAAGCTCTCTAGAGTAAGGAGCACATTTCTAAGCGTTATATTCTATCTGGAGTGTCCTACCTTTGAACAGTGTTATCTATTGGTCTACATGTAAATGTCAAGGTAATTCATATTAATTACTATGCAAGCTGGCTACAACCTAAAACACTTTGGTGGGATTCATATAATGTAGGTAATAAGAGAAAAAAATCAGAGAGAAAGAATTTTTCACTTATAGTAAATAACATTCATAGTTCACTTACAATAAACAATAACAATGATTTTCAAATTTACATGTTCTAACACCCTTCTGGACTCCTTTTCATCCATGTTCCTTCCTGGACCACAAACCTTGATGTAATATCGGGATGGTGCCTCCAAGTGAAGCAGCATTCAAAGTAAAATATATTTTAAAATCTCTATTTTAAACAATGGTCATGCATTATTTCAAATAAAACAGCTCTGTGGAACAAACAATGCAGTTTGAAACCCAAGGGGTAGAAAAATTGATAACTAATATATTATATAATAGCAACCATTGCAATGAATAGCTCTGGTTCAAGAGACATACAAATGAGAACTATAAGTGATAGTATAAAGCAGCAGTGGTAAAATATATTGCAATAAAAAGAGTGAATAATTACTAGATTTTAATATAAGATACATAATGCAATGTCATATAAAAGAAATCTAGAAAAAATAAAAAAGTCTTAGTATTTTTATAACTGAAAAAATAGAACCACTTCTGGGATAATGATCCTTTGGTTTTGTTTATATGGACAGAACATATTTGGAGGCAACCCACTATTATAAAGCTATCAGATATTAAAGTGTGTATACATTTTTGGGGGAAAAACATATATATACTTTGTTTCTCAATTCCCAAGCAATGGGGAACAAAGACCATATAGGGCTGCAGATATTTCAAATACTCATCTAGATCCAGGTGCTGTGGGCAGAAGATAAAGAAGTAGATAGCGTAGTCTCAACCCTTAATAAGGCCTTTAAAATGCAGTTGAGGAGTCTAGTCTAACACACATACACCTACACACAAGTACATTAGAAGAAAATAAAGCAAACAGAGAGTTACAAATGTAAGAAATGATGTAAAAGTTCAAGAAAAGTTGAGCTTAATAAGGGTTGAGGTTGACTTGGAAGGTACTTTTGGAGAAGTGTAACTTGAGACAAGCTTACAAAGTGGGTAAATGTGAATAAGCAGAAGAGAGGGCATCCTAGGTGAAGAGAGTGGCCGTGGTGTTAGGAGCAAAATTCTGGAGGTAGACTGTTTAGGGGACATTAAGGACAGTCATGCAGTGAAGAATAAAGTAAAATAAGGTACCTCTGGTACAATGAAACCAGATTATAAAGCCATTTTCAATCCAAGTGGAATTGGGCTTGGAAAAATAGATTATAGAGAACCAATATTATTTTGGTGAAGAAAAATGACTTGATGAAAGAAATGTTCACGGACACTTAGTCTGACAGGAATTTTGGGCACAAGGGAAGGATAACTAGGAAGCTCTTGATGTGACTGGATGGGTGTTGATAAGAGAAAAATGGTAGCAGAAGTCTTTCAAAGGAAAATTCACCAGGACTTGATAACCCCTTAACTATGAGAAATGAAGAAAAATCCAAATTTTGCTGTGAAATACTCAAGATTTCATGATCAAAGAGTAGAGCAAAATTAACACTACTGTACAATTTATCCACCAAGGACAGGCAGGCAGGTTGTTTCTCACAGTTTCTGAGTAATGTAGCCTCTCCCAATGAAGGGGAGTTGGACGTGGTCTCTCAAAATAAGATTTGCCATTGGTGGTTCTAGCAGAGACACAGAGGAAGAAGAAAGAAGGACTTAGCACCAAACCTGAAACAGAGACCAAGGCTTTATAAGAGATAGTTCCAAAAAGAAAAACAAAAGACAAGAAAGAAAAATGTCTTAGAATTTTGAGTCTCCAAAATGGAGCTCACCCTGATTCTCTCCAAAGAGTTTAAGTTTCACAGTCACTGAGTGGCACTCCAAATCAGAATTCCTTGAAGAATAAAAGTTTGATTCACTTGAATAATTAGTGTTTCTTTTTCTCCAAATTGTTTCTCATCTCAGTAGTTTCTATTCCACAAATACCTCTCTGAATTCCTTGCATTATTCCAAACCTGATATCTGCAGATTAAGAATTTGCCTTCTTAAATTCATCAGGCCCATTTTGGGTCTGGGTATACTCAGTAAGCCAGTTTCAAAAGTAACTGGCAGATTTCTCTTCAACTGGCACTTGTAACATCACAGGGCCAACCCCTAACCCTCCCCTTATTCTGCCCAGGCAGAGCTAAACCCCACCCCTTCCAGCGAAATGGAAAAAGCGCTTGCGCATACTCCAAGCCTATTCTCCTCGCCAAGAACTGCCCCCTCTAAGTTGTTAGAGCGCAGGCGCAGCACCCTCGGTGCGTTTGAGTGGGGTTATGAGAAATCTACTGTCCAGTGAAATCTAGAAGTGATAGAATTCACCCCCCCCCCGCCCCCACCACCACCACCACTCCTTTCTTCCGAGGCAGAGGCGCCACTTCTTCCTATTCTGGGGCCAGAAGCTCATCCCCAAAGTCGCCTTATCTCGGAGCAAATTCTTTGCTTTCTGGCAGTGCCCACTGTATCGCTATTCTCAGCTCATTTGGAACCTCAAGCTGCCTTCAGCCTTCGCTCAGGAAATAGAGGCAGTTAGCTCCCCCAAACCCGCACCAGTTTGTTGTCAGCCTCATTAGGCCTCTGAACCTACAGTCCCCCCACTGAGCAGAGCATTAACTAGGTGCCTTGTTTGCCCTCCTTCACCCTTCACACCCACCCAATCTGGGTGCTTACCTCGGGCGTGATGCAGTCACGGGAGGGATCAAGGATCCCAGATCAGGCCACTGTTGGGGCCGGCGGATTCAGCGAGATTTTTCCTGGGTCTCCACTGCCTCTTCACACAATGAAATCAGCGTGTCCGATCATCAATTCTCATCATGATCGTGACGTCACAAAAGACAGCGGCCAATGGGAGCCCGAGATCAGCTCCGGACAGTCCCTGGCCCCAGCCCAGACCTAGGAGTAGGGAGGGGGAGTGGAGATGGCTGCTTGCAGTGGAGCTGCCTCTTCCCTGCACCTCTGAGCTGAGTGCAAGGCTAGGCCTCTCTGTACCTCTCCCTTCCTGAATAGCTGTGAATGCCCAGCATCCCTGTAGTTATATGCTAGCCATTTGAGCAGGTGCTTTCTGGTCTTACAACTTGAGCTACACTTTCAGCAGAATTATTGAAAGCTGCCAAAATCAAATGAGCACATATAGAAATTATAGTCTGTTGTGGTCAATGTTCAATTCACAGTTATATAGTCAGTATTCCTAAAGTCAAGGAAGTGTTCATCGAGCCTTTGAATTTGTCAATAAGTGATAGCACACTGTTTTATGTGACCTATTGACTAGGACTACTGAAGCAAGAAATTAAAATTATGGATTCTGTTCACCTAAACTCAATCTCTGTTCTCCCAGAAGTTACTTGTGTCATCACCATTGCACCATTACAGAAAAGAAAAAAAACCTCAAGCCATATGTTACATCGTTAACACTCATTTGATACACTCCCAAAATTTGTTGGATGTAATGAGAGATATAGAATGTATTGGTCCTCTGCTATTTTAGAATTTGCAACATTATTCAGAAAATAAGATTAGCACAGATTTAAAAATTCACAACAATAAAGTAGAGGACATGATAATGTGCTCAGTCATGAGTGACAGACAAGCTACATCATTTAATGACTGGAGACATCAGTGAAGTGATGATAGTTGGGGAAGCATTCTATGCTGCAGTTAAAGCTTGAAATGGTCTTGGATGGTGGATAGGAGAGGATAAAAAGCACTGTCATAAAGAAGAAGAAAGAGGTAAAAGTAAAAAAGTATATATATATATATATATATATATATATATATATATATATATATATATATATGATATGACAAATAGAGGGTATATGATTAGGACTAGTAAATAGGACAGACTGATAATAAAAGCTTTTCAAGTAGGCAAGAACTTTGATTTTATTAAAAGCCACTAATGGCCCTGAAATAAGGGTTCCTCAACCCTTTACTACTGTCTGATGATGAGAGCAGTTAGGGTAATTTAAAAAAAAATTAGATCATGCCTAGCTCCAGAATACTCAATGTCTTCCATTCATATATAGTATAAAATGCAAGCTTCTTACCATAACCCAAAGATCCTGAATGATCTGGCCTTTGCCACTTTTCTGGCTTCACCTCCTGCCATTCAATCACTTTCCAAACACACTGGCCTTCTCTCCATTTTTCAAACAAATTAAGCTCATGTCCACATCGGGGCCCTTGCACCGTTTCTTCCTCTGTCTTTGAATGACCAACTCTCTCACTTGATTCATGTCTCTGCTCAAATGCAACTTCTTTATTTTATTTTTTTTAATTGCTTAAAGTATTACAAAGGGTATTACATATGTATCCATTTTATCCCCCCGCCCTAGACAGTCCCCTAGCCTCCCCTATCACCCAGTGTCTTATGTCCATTGGTTATGCTTATATGCATGCATACAAGTCCTTTAGTTGATCTCTTACCCCCCTACCTCCTGCCCCCCAACCCTCCCCGGCCTTCCCACTGCAGCTCGACAATCTGTTTGAGGCAGCTCTGCCTCTGTATCTATTATTGTTCAAAAGTTTATAATGGTCTCTATTGTCCACGAATGAGTGAGATCATGTGGTATTTTTCCTTTATTGACTGGCTTATTTCACTTAGCATAATGCTCTCCAGTTCCATCCATGACGTTGCAAATGGTAAGAGTTCCTTCCTTTTTACAGCAGCATAGTATTCCATCGTGTAGATGTACCACAGTTTTCTAATCCATTCATCTACTGATGGGCACTTAGGCTGTTTCCAGATCTTAGCTATGGTGAATTGTGCTGCTATGAACATAGGGGTGCATATATCCTTTCTGATTGGTGTTTCTGGTTTCTTGGGATATATTCCTAGAAGTGGGATCACAGGGTCAAATGGGAGTTCCATTTTCAGTTTTTTAAGGAAACTCCATACTGTCTTCCATAGTGGCTGCACCAGTCTGCATTCCCACCAGCAGTGCACAAGTGTTCCTTTTTCTCCACATCCTCTCCAGCACTTGTCGTTTGTTGATTTGTTGATGATAGCCAGTCTGACAGGTGTGAGATGGTACCTCATTGCTGTTTTGATTTGCATCTCTCGGATGATTAGTGACTTTGAGCATGTTTTCAACGCACTTCCCATTAAAGTACCAACAGCATACTTCAGAGATCTAGAACGAACTCTCCAAAAATTCATCTGGAATAAAAAAAGACCCCGAATAGCTGCAGCAATCCTGAAAAAGAACAAAGTAGGTGGGATCTCAATACCAGATATCAAGTTGTATTACAAAGCCACTGTTCTCAAAACTGCCTGGTACTGGCACAAGAATAGGCATATAGATCAATGGAATAGAATAGAGAGCCCAGAAATCGGCCCGAACCAATATGCTCAATTAATATTTGACAAAGGAGGCAAGAACATACAATGGAGCCAAGATAGTCTCTTCAATAAATGGTGTTGGGAAAATTGGACAGATATATGCAAGAAAATGAAACTAGACCACCAACTTACACCATACACAAAAATAAACTCAAAATGGATAAAGGAATTAAATGTACGACAGGATACCATAAAAATTCTAGAAGAATCCAAAGGCAAGAAAATCTCAGACATATGCCGAAGCAATTTCTTCACTGATACAGCTCCTAGGGCACTTGAAACTAAAGAAAAAATGAACAAATGGGACTACATCAAAATAAAAAGCTTCTGCACAGCAAAAGAAACCATCAACAAAACAATGAGAAAACCCACTGTGTGGGAAAACATATTTGCCAATGACATATCTGATAAGGGCCTAATCTCCAAAATTTATAGGGAACTCATACAACTTAACAAAAGAAAGATAAACAACCCAATCAAAAAATGGGCAAAGGACCTAAATAGACACCTTTCAAAAGAGGACATTCAGAAAGCCAAGAGACATATGAAAACATGCTCAAATGCAACTTCTTTAAAATTAGCATTTAATTTGTTTAAATGTAACAATTTTAAAGAAGTTACATAACTTCTTTTAAAGTAACCTCTTTATAATTTTAAAGAGATTTCACTATAACCCTATTTCAAATTATGATCTTTTCAACATTCTTTATACCTCTCTATAACTCCTTTCATTTTATTTGTATTCATAACACTTATTGCCTAAATATACTCTATATTTAGTCATTGCAAATATAAGCTCAATGAAGACAGGATTTTGGGTCTGTTTTGCTTATTATTATATTTTTGCCATCTAGAAAACTTCTGACACAAAGGAGAACAATTTGTAAGTACTTGTTGATGGAATGTCTGAATGCAAACTCTAGTTGATCCCCAATCTGATTCAATTGCAAAGTGATAATTCAGTCATCAATTTTCAATTGAATCAGATCAACTAGAGTTAGATAGTCCAGACAGTTGTGATAATCCAGCTTCTAGAAAACTTGGGTTTATATCAAGATGTTAAGAGCAGAAATGAAGATAAATGATTAAAACTTAGACATTTTAAAGACAGAATGATAAAGGTGAAAGTGTAGATTCAGAAATTACTTAGCTATGATGGATTAACACATTCATTATGAACCACTGCATATCTTGAACTTGGTTGATTTGAGACCAAAAGAAGGGCATGGTCCTTACCCATGAAAAATGTGTAGTCCAACTGACAAGAAAAGACATATATGAAACCACAGTACAAAAAGATAATTAAATTCATGTAGTTTCTCATTCTTCTTTTCCCCTCACACTCCATATCCAAGCCATCAGTAAGTCCTATAAACTACTCCTTCAAAATATGTCCCAAATCTGAACACTACTTACTTCCTCCGTCACTACTATACTAATTAGTCACTATCAACTCTAGCTTGAACAAATACAAAAGCTTCTTTTATGGTTTCCTATTGTATACTATTGTCTTTTAATACGTTATCTTAAGAGCATACAAAATAGTCTTTATAAAGTTGAATCATATCACTCCTCCACTTTAAAGCCTTCCAAATGTTTCCCATTACATTATCAATCAAGCCCTGAATCTTTGTTATGACTTACTTCCCACCACTTGTTTTTGCTTTGTTTAGCTGTGCTACATTGGCCATAAGCTTGCCTTTACCCCTTCCTGTAAAACCTATTCCCTCTTCAGACACTAGCTATGCCTTCTTGGGAAACTCTTCTCCATATCTTTACCTAGCATATTTCTTCAATTTTAGTTGTCTGTTATATTTAGCCTCTCAGATGTATCTTCATGGATCAATTTATTTTTTAAAAAAATTCCCAAACCACTCCATCTCTTCTACTTTTTTTCTGTGCTTTACTATTCTCATATCACGATGGTAAATCACACAATTTGCATACTTGTTTATTTTGCTTTTCCCCATGTATTAAGGACTTTATGTCTCTTATTTACTGTTATAACCCCAGGACTTATAACTGTACTTGTCATGTAATAAGCACTCAGTGAAGCTTTATTCAATAAATGGATGTAGGAAAGCATAAGTTGTGTAGTGTAGGCTAGAGTAACAAGCATTCAGAAATCATATATGCTTTTAGTACCATGTGTTAGGTATCCATATTTATCCTGTTCAGAATTTATCTGTGCTTATTGAATTTATAGGTGAAAACAATCTGGGAGAAATAACAAAAGCATGGATATTAACCAAGATTTCAAAGATCTCAAAAGAGTCAATATACAAACACAACAGAGCTAAACAGTAAGTCTTACTTTTAGGTTTACAAAAATCAGTTGTGGAATCAAAGGATAGGAAATAAATATTTAAAGTTGGGAATTTTTATATTAAAAATTATAACTTTAATATGAGTTGGTATACCATAGCTGTTAAACAAGACAATTGAGGCTTAAACTACATTAAGAAAATTTAATATCTAAAAAAAGAAAGTTAAGAACCCTACTGTCTTCTACACTGATCAGACTATATCTACTAGATTCATTTTATAGTCCCTTATTTTAAAAAGAAAACAGGAATGAAGTGGCATCTAAAAATATATGATATAATGAAAGGCTCAAGGAACTGAGGATGCTTATTTTAAAGAGGGGAAGACCAGGAGAAAATATAACTGTTCTCAAATATTTGGAAGACTACAGGTGCAGACAGATGTGACTTATTGTGTAGTTATGCAGAAATCAAAACCAAGGCCAAAAAGAGAATTAACAAATTTATTAAAAATTACATTGATTTATCTGGAAGAGCTGATTTTCATTAATCAGAGTCTCAATGCTTTGCTTGTAGATTACTGAGGCTGTTCTCTTACTGGTTGCTGTCCAACTTTCAAGCATTTTGCAGCTTACTGATATTTCCAATCAAAGTTGTGCATGGAAAATTGTTGAGGATATTAAAATTAGAGGTTTTCCATTTAAATCCTCTTGATTCAAAGCATAATGACAATAATTTTAAAATGAACAAATTTTAAGTTTATAGGTTCTTCATAGATTTGAATTATCCATAACAGTCTTGTTCTTAGTATTTTGGTTAAAGAGATGCCATTTGGATTAACTTCCCTCTCCTTACTGTGGGCCAGGTAAGAGTAAAATAAAAAGGAAAAATACACTCTGGCACAAAACTTTGGTGGAAAATTTCTTAGAATCATTAGCATGTCCTCTTTTGCTCTAATGATTCTGTAAATAACTTCTGCAGAATACTAAATTTCTTCTTTTTATTTTATTTATTAATATACCTCATTTTAAAGAAAATGTATTAATGAAACTGGTTCACCTAACATTTCTGAAATAAAGCATTTCTGAGTATATTGTTTATTTTTTGTTTGTTTTTTGGTATGATGTATCACCAATATTCTGTTTGTTTCTACTTTAAAATGAGAGTGTTTTTCCAGGATCAACACCTGGGGACTTGTTAGAAATGCAAATTTGAGGGCCCAACCCACAGATTCAGAAACTGAGAGTAAGACCTAGCATCCACTGTTTTAGCAAACTCTCCAGGGATCCTGATGTATGATAATGTAAATTCCTATGTAATAAAACTATGCATAAACTCATTCTTTTGTATGATTCCAATGTATTAAGCTATGAGTATAAAGGGTAATAACAGAGATAATTATATTCTGAAAATATTTATTTGTTCCTATTATGCATCAGCCACATAGAATTTACTAAAACATGATTTTTGTTCTCAAAATATTCACAGCTTAGTATAGCAGTTACAAACTTAAACAGAAAATGCAAAATAATCAGCTAGAGATGGGTGAGGTAGAGACAGGAGTCTGGGGTGAATCAAGGTAATCTGATGCTATGAATATGAGTGATGCCCTTTGCAGAGTAAAGTTGTATTTCTGAAATGTCAACATCTATATTCCTGTATAGCTTCAAATGTTTTTTGTTTGCTTGTTTGTTTTACTTTTAGCCAAGATATTGATGCCAGGATAAAGAGAGAGACTAGAGCCTCAGTTTTCTAATTTAGTAGTTGTACAATAGCAAATTTTAACCTAATATCAAACTAAACTACAAAGCCATTGTAATCAAGACAGCCTGGTGCTAGCATAAGAACAGGCATATAGATCAGTGGAAAAAACAGAGAGCTGACAAATAAACCCACAACTTTATGGTCAATTAATGTTTGACAAAGGAGGCCAGAGCCTACAATGGAATAAAGATAGATTCTTCAAAAAAATAGTGTTGGGATCATTGGACAGGTACAAGGAAAAGAAATGAAACTAGACCACCAACTTTCACTATACACAAGAATGAATTCAAGACGAATAAAAATTTAAATGTAGGTCTCAAAATGATAAAAATCCTAGAAGAAAATATAGACAGTGAAATCTCAGACATCTGTCATAGCAATATTTTTGCCAATAGATCTCATATGGCAAGGAAATAGGAAAAATAAATAAATGGAACTGCATCAAACTAGAAAAATTCTACACATCAAAAGGAACCATCAATAAAATGAAAGGGAACCGAATGCATGGAAGAACATATTTGCCAATGATACTTATGGTAAATGGGTACTTTCCAAAATATGTAAATAATTTATACAACCCAACACCAAGAAAACAAACAACCAAATTAAAAAATGGACAAAGGACCTAAATAAACACTTCTTCAAAGAGGACATACAGATGGCCAATAGACATATGAAAAAATGCTCAAGATCACTAATTATCAGAAAGATGCAAATTAAAACCATACTGAGGTATCACCTCACACCTGTCAGAATGACTACTATCTATAAATCAACAAACAACAAGTGCTGGCAAGGATGTGGAGAAAAGGGCATAACCAATGGATACAGACACCGGGGGATGACGGCATGAGTAGGGGGATGGAGGGACAATAGGGGGATAAGGACATATTTGTAGTACCTTAATCAATAAAGGGAAAAAAGACAGTAAATAAAAACATTTACTGTTCTAAAAAAAAGAAAAAGAAAGAAAAGGGAACCCTAATACACTGCTGGTGAGAATGCAGACTGGTGCAGCCACTGTGGAAAACAGTGTGGCGTTTCCTCAAAAAATTAAAAATAAAAACTTCCTTTTAACCCATGATCTGCTTCTGGTAATATTTCCTAAGAATCCCAAAATCTAATAAGAGAGTATATATACACCCCTATGTTCATAGCATCATCAAGATTTGGAAACAGCCAAAGTGTCTATCAATAGATGAGTGGATACAGGGAATTCATACAACTTAACAAAAGGAAGATAAACAACCCAATCAATAAATGGGCAACAGACCTAAATAGAGACTTTTTGAAAGAGGACATATGGAAGGCCAACAGACAAATGAAAACATGCTCAAAGTCACTAATCATCCAAGAGATGCAAATCAAAACAGCAATGAGGTACCATCTCACACCTTTCAGAATGGCTATCATCAACAAATCAACAAATGCCAAGTGCTGGCGAGGATGTGGAGAAAAAGGAACCCTTGTGCACTGCTGGTGGGAATGCAGACTGGGGCAGCCACTGTGGAGAACAGTATGGAGTTTCCCCAAAAAACTAAAAATGGAACTCCCATTTGACCCAGTGATCCCACTTCTAGGAATAAATATATCCCAAGAAACTAGAAACACCACTCAGAAAGGGTATATATGCATCCCTATGTTCACAGCAGCACAATTTACAACAGCAATCATTTGGAAACAGATTCAGTGCCCATCAGCAGATGAGTGGATTAAAAACGGTGGTACATCTACACAATGAATACTATGCTGCTATTATAAGGAGGTAACTCCTAACTTTTGCAACAGCATGGATTGACCTGGAGATCTTTATACTAAGTGAAATTAGTCATTCAGAGAAAGATACATATCACATAATCTCACTCACTTGTGGAATATAATGAACAACATAAACTGATGAACAAAAACAGATCTAGAGACAGAGAAGAATTGATCAGACCGTCAAACTTCAGAGGGAAGGTAGGGGAGGGTGGGGGTAAGGGGGAGAGATCAAAGGAATTGAGTGCATGCCTATAAGTATAACCAATGAACACAGACACCAGGGTGGTGAGGGCATGAGCGGGGGGAGGGGAGGGCAATGGGTGGATAAGGACACATATGTAATACCTTAATCAATAAAGAAAAATGTTAAAATCCTTAATCATTTGATATTCTTTTGATAAATCACTTACCACTAAAAATATTAAAAAAAAAAACTAAAATTGCTATTTTAGAGATGAATTGAATAAGAAAAAAAACTATCTCATTTTTACACAATTTTTACACTATTTTACCATCACTTTTATTTGTAAGGAAATCAAGAAAATGGAAGAAAGGTGAATTACCCAGGGAGAAGAGGTCAGTGATTTACAAATTATATACTATTGATAAAATAGAGGTGATGGTCATGTGAAAGTGACTATTAACAATCATGTCATTTTCAGTCCTAGGTCACAGATGAAAGTTGAAAGAGGTAAGGTTTGGCAAAGCAAATTAATAGCTCCATCCAAGGGCTGGACATAAGTCCAGGTAGAACTAGTGATCTGAAGCCTTGAGAATAGAACAAAGTAAGTACACATGGAATGTCCAATAATCAGAATCAAATAGCAAGGCCCAAATTATAGGTAGTCAGGGAAATCATGAAAGGTTAGACATGTAACAGAAGTCACAGCAGGTAACATTCTGGATTCAGAGGTGTCAGACTGGGTTACAGAAAACAAGAACTCAGTTAAAGAAAATAACCATTAGAAATTAGGGAAAATAGCATTAGGCTATAAACTGAAAAGTGAATTAATGTTTGGAAGGAGTGAAAACATTTCATTGTATTTTTGCCTTACAAATTTACTTTTATAATTTTAAATAGAATAACTTACTTAGCAAGTAAATTGAATTTAATTTACTCTTTTGGCATATTACTGTCCAATAGTTAAGTTATTAAGTAATGATAATATTTTAATTTATCCTATTTTTTTTTACCTTTAACATTATAAAAAATAATCAAAAGCATCCTTAAATAATTTGAAGCCAGGGATAGCAGTTATATCTTCTAAGGAAGTCCATTTGAGTTGGGTAAATTAGCAGAAGAGAGTTTTAAATTTAAGCTGAGTCTCACAAAGACTGTATGAAATATGCCAAGGTTGTCACTGAAAGTCTAAAACAAACTGCAGAAACAGAGGTGGATGCTAAAATAATGTGTAAAATATTATGGACCTAAAAGTAATGCTTGTTCAAAATGGGTATTAAGATTGCCACAAGTCAGGCAAACTCTGTTTTAGAGACACAATGGTTAGACCTATTTTTTATTAGTGCCTTCTTTATTCTGAACAAACTCACCTAGAGATAATGGCCAATAACTTCAAATCTTAAGGATGATCTTTACCTGGACACACATCATCATTGGTATTCTAATATTAGAATTACAGGTCTCCCAAGGATCAAAAGTAGTCATATAGTCACATCCCTTCTTTCTAAGTAAAAATGTTCCTAAGCAACACTCTGGTAAAATTTTTAATCCGTGTACATCATGAGCAATAAACTATGATGAAGACTCAGCATACATGAATAATTTAGTGTGGTAATCGAATAAAACTTATAAATCACACATTTTAAGTCTCATATCTATTTCACATTTATTAAGTTCCCACAATATTGAACACTGTACAATTCCCATATGTTGTTTCATTTAGTTTCCTAGAGAGGAGGGATTTAACTCTGTTTTAAGATGAGAATATAAATTATGAATAATAAATATTGTACTGATAGCAATGAAAAAATTGCAAACATTTTATTTAAATGACCTTTATTAGCTTGAGTTTTATATAGTCAACTGATCTGGGTGTTGGGGACTGATCAGAGGTGGGGCCAGCCAGGGGGAAGGGCCATGCCAGCTGGGGGAAGGGTCTTCAGGCTGTTGGCGGCTGGCCCTGCACCCCATCAGGCTGGTTGGCTGCCGTGGTTCATGTCATAGCCACCGGTCATTCTGATCATTCTGGTCATTCTGCCATTATGGTCTCTGGGCTTTATTATATATAAATAACCTCATACCATATACCAAATAAATTATTTATGCATATTCTCTCATTTAAGCTTCACAGCAGTGCTTTGAGAGATCATTATCCCCATTTTCAGAGGAAGAACCTAGTCACAAGAGGATAACCTCACAAAACTTGTTTGAGAAAAAGAGACAGGATTCAAATGTAATTGTGCCTAACTTTAAAGCCCAATATTTAAAAGCCCTTTTTTATATTTCCTTCTATGTTTATGTGATATCCATGTTTTTTAAAAACAGGTCATACTGGGGGGAATTTGGTTATGGACTGCAATATAGATCTCACACACACACACACACACACACACACACACACACACACACACAAAGCAAAAAACCCCAACATTTTACTTTTGTTAGGAGTGTTAACAGTGATTATGTAAAAAAAAAAATCCATTCTTACAGAGATGTATACCAAAATATATAGATGTGGAAAGAAGTGATATCTGGGTTTGCTTTTAAATATTTCAGCAAAAGAAAAGGTTTAGATAAAACAACATGGCAAAATGATGATTGTTGAATATGAGTTATGGATGTATGTGGTCTTCATCATTCTCTCTTTATGTTTGTGTGTATTAAACATCTTCATAATTATCACAATAGAGAAGTCATGAACCTAATATAACAAGCCCTCTATGGATAATTCTTCCTTAGTTTCACCTCAGTGCCCAAGGACAGATGTTTTCATATTCTTACCTTCTATCCAAGGGGTCCTGCACAGTGGAACTGACTGATGCGTACTCCTTATTTCCTTCCAGAAATGAGCTACTTTATATCTTTAGCATCAAAAAGTCTTGAAGGTAGTAAATTCATGACTACAAGAAGTTATAATATGCTCATTATGTCATGTCCATCTTACTAAAAATGTTACACTCCCTTCTGAAACTCTATACATTATCCTGTGGAATTCCTTATTATCTTTTTCTTTCCCCTTATACTGTTAGTTTCAAGAGAAAAACTATCTTGTCTGTATTATTTATAGCTATATTCCAAGAAGGTGGAACACATAGTAAACACTCAATAAACATTTATTTGAATGAATTAACATGAATTAAGGGCTAGCTTAAAATTTTGGGGATTTCTACATCTATGAAAGAAAATAATTAATACATTAAGATTATTTACTATATGCTTAACTAGGAAAAGTTAAGTTTAGGGCTCAGGAAGAAGTAGCTTTACTGCGATGGCCAGGTGTTGGTACAAATGTGCCCAGGAGTTAGGAGTCCATAGTTGGCTTGAATAATATATTACTTATTTCCACTGTGAGCAATAGTTAAGGTAATGAGGATCACTAACCATCTATCTTGATATAGGGGCTTGCATGGACCAAAGCTAAGAACATTGAGTCAAACCATTATAGACTTTAGAATCTCAGAGTTTCTGAAGTATCTATAATTATTTGAGGTCACTGAAAGGTTGTTAAGAGAGCCCTAGGTCCCTTGTGCCTCAGGTAGATCAAGGTTCTTTACTCAGAATTCATTGTTGTACATTTATTAACTGGGTCTAGGGCTGGGATTGACACCCTGCTTCAGCTTTGTTTATCCTGTCCCAAAGAAAGCAGAAAAAAAAAAGAAAGAGATATAGACAAAATGGTGGCAGAATAGACGGACATGTCCTGAGCCTTGTCCCAGAGCAGACAGAAAGAACAACTAAATAAAATAACATACATCCGTAATTGGTGACATAGACACAGCTAGTGAGACAAGTCACAGCCAGGAAGGGCAGAGGACACCTGGAGAATGATAAAATTCAGGGATCTGGGCTAGGGAGAGGTGCAGAACCTCCAATCCCGGGGGGGGGATGGGGGGGACCACATGTCACTGAGGCTTGTCCCTTGGGTCAGGCACAACGTCTGACTGTGTAAAGGAGGTCCACGGGACTGCTAGTGGCAGGGGATTCTAGACCTGGGTCCACAGTCACCACAGACTGAGTTCAGAGGGGGCATTAAGGATGGCTGCCTAGACCACGCAAAGCAGGGAAGAGAGGGGCTTGCAGAGGTGAAGCTCTTTCTCATCTTTGTGGTCTTTGCTTTTCTTCACTGAAGCTAGTTCATAGGACGTTTTGGATACAGACATTCACCCATGGCTGGGGTGCAGGAGGAAGTGCGGAGTTATGGAGTCTAGGGAGAGGCTGGAATGAGGAGAGGACGCAAGAGAGGTGGCCGCAAATCTGGAGCTGAATCATACCTGATACACTGAACCTGGGTAGCCATTTTCTGCTGAAGAGATAGCCCCTCCCTGCAGTCTCCAGGCAACCAATACAGCCACACCCAGAATGCACCCTGAGTGATACAAAGGAAAAACAAATCTGAATAGTCCCTGAGAGTCCATAAGGACTGGTCTAAAGAGAGGCCTTCAGTCCCAGCAACAGGAAACTGAGAAGCCACAAACAGTACAGAAAAGTGGGATCTTAAACCAGCCAAAGGAATGACACTTCACTTTTTCATTTTTATTTTTGATTTTATTTTATTATTATTTTGTTATCTCTTTTTTACCTTTATTTTCCTTTTTTCATTTGTTTCTTTATTTTCTATTTTCACATTATTTTTCCATAATTCTAAATTATTTTATTTGTTTTATCCAATTTTTTAATCCATATTTTTAAAAATGTTATTATTATTATTTTATTCTCTTTCTCTTCTTATCCACTCATCCTCTTTCTACTTCCTCTATACTAAACTGAGGTCCTCCCCATATACATCCAATTCTTAAACTTACTTTCTGTAAATAAAATTCTGCCCCCACACTCTTTACTGGGAATTTGGTGTTTATATAGTTTGGTTTACCTGTTTGATCTCTGGTTTCTCTCTCTCTCTGTCTCTCTCTGTCTCTCTGTCTCTCTGTATCTCTGTCTCTCTCTGTCTCTCTCTGTCTCTCTCTCTCTCTCTCTCTCTCTCTCTCTCTATATATATATATATATATATATATATATATATATATATATACATATATATATATATATATATATATATATATATATATCCTATCTAATAAAAGAGAAACATGGTAATTAGCTACCCTTCCCATTGGCTAATGAGGGCAATATGCAAATTAACTGCCAGCCAAGATGGCAGCCGGAAACCAGGCAGCTGGAAGCAAACATGAGGCTTGCTTGCTTCAGTGACAGAGGACTCTAACGTTCCCCACCTGCCACTGCCGGCCAATAAGCTGCAACTCTAAGCAACTATGTTACAAATATAGAAGCTAAACAAAACCCCAGAAACCTGCTTTAGTCGCCAGGCTTCAGCCAGCAGGATTGCAACATTGTTTCAAATACAGAAGGTAAACAAAGGCCAGAAACCTGCTTTCAACAGCAGAGTCCTAAGAGCTGGAGCCTCAAAGCTAAAGCTGGCCCAGAATAAAAAATAAAAAAAAAAGAAAGAAAAAAGGAGCAGTTGGGAGCTTAAGTCACCCGCCAGCCTGAAAACAGCCCTCAGCCCCTCACCCAGACTGGCCAGGCACCTCAGTGGGGACCCCCACCCTGAAGGGTGTGTGACCAGCTGCAAACAGCCATCATCCCCTCATCCAGGCTGGCCAGGCACCCCAGTGGGGACCCCCACCCTGATCCAGGACACCCTTCAGGGCAAACCAGCCAGCCCCCACCTGTGCACCAGGCCTCTATCCTATATAGTAAAAGGGTAAAACGCCTCCCGGCACTGGGATCAGCATGACAGAGGGCAGCGCCCAAACCCCCTGATCACCCTGTGGCTCTGTGTGTGACAGGGGGCGGGGCCACAACCTCCATATCTGCCCTGCTCTGTTCGTTACAAGGGAAGGCACCCCAACCCCCTGATCAGCCCTGTTCTGTGCCTGATAGGGGGGAGCTCCCCAACCCCCTGATTGCCCTGCAGCTCTGTGTGTGACAGGCTGCGGTGCCCCAACCCCCTGATCGGCCCTGCTCTGGGTGTGACAGAGTGCGGTGCCCCAACCCCCCCCTCCCAACAAGCCCTGCTCTGTGTGTGATGGTGTAGAGCCATAACCTCCCCATTGGCCCTGCCCTGAGTGTGACAGGGGTCGGTGCCCCAACTCCCCTATCGGCCCTGCTCTGTGCATGACAGGGGGAAGCTCCCCAACCCCCTGATCGGCCCTGCTCTGTGTGTGACAGTGGGGAGGTCCCCAACCCCCTGATGGGCCCTGCTCTGTGCGTGACAGGGGCGAGCTCCCCAACCCCCTGATTGACCCTGCTCTGTGCGTGACAGGGTACGGAGCCCCAAACCCCCTGATAGGCCCTGCTCTGTGAGTGACAGGGGGCAGCACTGCAACCCCCTGATTGTCCCTGCCCTGTGCGCGACAGGGGCGGTGCCCCAACTCCCCAATTAACCCTGCTCTGAACCCGACCAGGGGCTGCACCTAGGGATTGGGCCTGCCCTCTGCCATCCGGGAGCAGGCCTAAGCCAGCAGGTCGTTATCTCCTGAGGGGTCCCAGACTGTGAGAGGGCACAGGCCGGGCTGAGGAACCCCCCTTCCCCCTTCCCCCGAGTGCTCAAATTTTTGTGCACCGTGCCTCTAATATATATATATATATATATTTCCTTCTTTCTTTTTCCTCTGTTTATTTTCTCTTATAACATTTTTTCACTCTTTGATATCATTTGTATTATCTTTTCTCTCCCCTAATTCTATTTTCTCTGGTGGTCACTTATATTGGGGCTATCAGTGTTGTGAGTACATTTGTGTTTTGTTCTCTTTAGGTCATGTCTTGTCAAGCTGAATTTTTTCCTATTGGGCCAATGTGGTAGAGAGCAAGCCACATAACCAGACACCTGGAGAGAAGACTCCATTCACGAACGGGTGAATAACACTCCAGGCCCAACTACAGAGGCAGAAAGAAGGCAGCAGTGAGGGAGAGAGCATGAGTGAATGAGGGAGCAAAAGAGGAGTGTGTGGTCATGTGGGGTGTGTGTGTGTGTATGTGAGTGAGGCACAGTTAGATCCCGCAGGACTTTCAGGGGCAGGCTGCCTGGGCTCTCCTAACTAGGCAGCATCTGCTACCATTGCAAACACTCCCGGAGCAGCTGGCTATTCCTCAGAGAGTTCATCTTTTTTAAAAATATATATTTTATTCATTTTTTACAGAGAAGAAGGGAGAGGGATAGAGAGTTAGAAACATTGATGAGAGAGAAACATCAATCAGCTGCCTCCTGCACACCCCATACTGGGGTACACAACCGAGGTACATGCCAATGACCGAAATCGAACCTGGGACCCTTCAGTCCACAAGCTGACACTCTATCCACTGAGCCAAACCAGTTAGGTCGAGGCCTCATCTTTTTGAATGAGAGAGCTACTGTGACTGGGAGCCCAGCCTCACCTCCACCCAGGGTGCCCTCAGATAACACCTGGGACTCTACAGCCACCCCTGCCAGGGACCTGCTACCTCGGCTGTGGTCCCATGGTCACTGAGACGCCAGCCACCCTGGGCACAGGCTCCTGTGAGTTCCAGAGGGCATTCCCCTCTGATTGGCCCAATGCTTTAGCCCAGAGCACTTTGATCATGTATGTGAGCAGCAGACACGTGAGCAGCCCATTCCTCTCTGAGGAGAAGCAACCCTGAGAGCAGCCTACCCCAGCCCGAGGAGTGGCAGCCTCACGAGGCCTGCCCCCATCCAAGGAGCAGCAGCTGTGCATGTGGCCTGCCCCCTATCCTAGGAGCAGCAGCCGCATGAGCAGCCCACCCTCCATCTGAGGAGCAGCAGCTGTGCATGCAGCCTATGCCCATCTTAGGAGCAGCAGCCATACAAGCAGCCCACCCACCTCTGAGGAGGACAGCCACACGCAGCCCACACCTGTCTGAGGAGAATCAGCCACATGAGCAGCCTATCCCCATCTGAGGAGCAGCAGCCTCACACGCAGCTCACTCCTATCCAAGGATCAGCAACCTTGCAAGCAATCTGCTCCCTTCCAAGAATCAGCAGCCATGTGAGCAGCCTGACCATCAGAGGAGCAACAGCTGCACAAGCATCTCACCCCAGTCCAAGGATCAGAAGCCATGTGGGCAGCCCACACCCATGTGAGGAGCAGCAGCTCCACGAGCAGTGTGCCCCCATTTGAGGAACAGCAGTTGCTCAAGCAGCCTGTCCACAGCTGAGGAGCAGCAGCTGTGTGAGCAGTCTGAGCCCATATAAGGAGCAGCAGCCTTGTGAGCAACCTTCTTCTGTCCAAGGAACAGCATCCTCACAAGCAACCCACCCCTGTTCAAAGAGTAGCAGTCCCTGCAAGCATCCCACACCCATCTGAGGAGCAGCTCATAAGTAGTCAACCCCCGTCCTAGGAGCAGCAGCCGCACAAGCAGCCTGCCCCTGTCCAAGGAACAGCAGCCCCTGAGCAGCCCACTCCATCTGTGGAGAAGCAGCCATACAAGCAGCCTGCCCCCATCTGAGGAGCAGCAGCCCTGTGAGCAGCCTGCCCCTATCTGTGGAAAAGAAGCCGCATTAGCAGCCCACCCCCATCCGAGGAGCAGCAGCTTGTGAGCAGCCTCCCCCCAACAAGAAGAGGAGCCACCACTGCTGCAAATAGCACCCACCAGAGGAGCCACTGCCAGCAGAGGAGCAGCTCCTGCTGCAACCGCCCAAGGAGAAGCTACCGACCAAGGAGCCATTGCCACCCAAGGAGCAGCCCCTGCACGACTCAAAACCTAGGTCCTTTGGTGAGAACAAAAAGGGGTAGACAAAGAAACCCCCAAAGGAAAGAAAAAGAGGAATCCTCAGAAAAGCAGCTAAGTGAAATAGAGGCATGCAATATGTCAGAAAAAGAATTCAGAATAAGGGTCATACAGTTCATAAACCAGATGGATGAAAAAAATCAACAACTTATGTAAGAATCAAGAAGAAATAGTGATATAGCTGCAATAAAAAACACCATGGAAACTTTCAACAGTAGACTAGGAGAAGCGGCAGACCGAATTAGTGAAAGACAGGGAAGCAAAACACACACAAACTGAACTATAATTGGAGAAAAAGAATTAAAAGACAGGAGGAGAGCCTAAGGGAACTTTGGAACAACATGAAACAAAGCAACATACGAATAATAGGGGTTCCAGAATGACAGGAAGAGGAACAAGGGTTAGAAAACATATTTGAAGAAATTATGTCAGAAAACTTCCCTGATGTGGAGAAGAAAAAAGTCACATAAGCACAGAGTCCCAAATAAGATGAATCTGAAAGACTCACACCAAGACACATCATAATTATGATGGCAAATGTTCAAGACAGAGAATCTTAAAGGCTGCAAGAGAGAGACAGAAAGTTATGCACAGGGATCGCCCATTAGATTATCAATTGATTTCTCAACAGAAACACATCAGGCCAGAAAAGAATGGAAGTAAATTTACAAACTGATGCAAAGCAAGGGACTGAATCCACAAATACTTTATCCAGCAAGGCTATCATTCAAAATTGAAGGGGAAATAAGGAGCTTCACAGACAGAAAAAAAAAAAAAAAAGGCTAAGGGAGATTATCACTACCAATCCAGCAGTGCAAGAAATGCAAAAGGGACTATTATAAAAATATAAATAAATAAAAGGGAAGAAGAAACAGGCACAAGAAAATTAAAATGGATACAAACAATTACCTATAAATAATAACTTTAACATAGATGGAATAAATGTTCCAATCAAAAGACATTGAGTGGCTGAATGGATAAAAAAAAAAACATGACCCATATATATATACTGTCTACAAAAGACCCACCTCAGAAAAAGGGACTCACACAGACTAAAAGTGAAGGGATGGAAAATTATCTTTCAGGAAATTGGAAATGAAAAAAAAAAATCTGGGGTAGCAATACATATGTCTGAAAAAATAGACCTCAAAGTGAAAGCCATAACAAGAGATAAGGAAGGTCACTTCATAATACTAAAGGAATCAATACAATGAGAAGATATAACTCTGATAAACATATATGCACCCAATGCAGGAGCACGCAAAAACATAAAAATACTCCGGGAAGACTTCAAGGCAGAGATCGACAACAATACAATCATAGTAGGAGACTTTAATACACCACTGACATCACTGGATAAATCCTCTAGACAAGAAATTAGCAAAGAAACAGCAATCCTAAATGACTCACTAGATTAGATGGACTTAATTGACATCTTCAGAACATTTCACCCGAAAGCTATGGAATATATGTTCTTCTCAACTGCACATGGGACATTTTCAAAGATAGACAACATATTGGGTCACAGGAAAAAGCTCTCCAAATTCAAGAAGATTGAAATCATATCAAGCATCTTCTCAGACCACAATAGCATAATATTAAAAATAAACTACAATAAAAACAATCCAAAAATTCAAACACTTGAAAGCTGAATAGCATGCTATTTAACAACGATTGGGTTACCAAAGAGATCAAAGAACAAATGAAAAACATCCTGGAAATGAATGACAATGAAAACACAGCAATCCAAAATCTATTGGATGCAATGAAGGCAGTCTTCAGAGGGAAGATTATAGCTCTACAGGTCTACATCAAAAAACAAGAAAAAATGGAAGTGAATCATCTAACCCTACAGCTCAAGGAATTAGAAAGAGAGCAAAAATAAAAACCCAGAGTGAGCAGAAGGAAGGAGATACTAAAGATCAGAGCAGAAATAAATGACACAGGGACCAAAAAACAAACAAAAAAAATACAAAAGATCAATGAAATCAAGAGTTTGATATTTGACAGGATAAACAATATTGATGAAACACCAGCCAGGCTCACCAATAAGCAAAGAGAGATGACCCAAATAAACAAAATCAGAAATGAAAAAGGCAAAATAACAACAGACCCCACATAAATACAAAGGATTGTTAAAAGTAATATGAACAACTCTATTCCAACAAACTAGACAACATGGAAGAAATGGACATGTTCCTAGAAAAATACAACCTTCCAAAACTCAATCAGGAAGAATCTAAAAATCTCAATGGGCCTATAACTATGGAAGAAATTGAAGCAGTCATCAAAAAGCTTCCAGCAAACAAAAGCTCAGGGCAAGAAGGTTTCACTGGGGAGTTTTAACAAACATTCAAGGAAGAACTAAAACCTATCTTCTTCAGACTATTCCAAAAAATTCAAGAGGAAGGAAGACTTCCAAGCTCATTCATGAAGCCAGCATTACCTTAATACATAAACCAGATATTATACAAGGCAATGAAAGAGAATTGTAGGCCAATATCTCTCATGAATATAGATGCCAAAATCCTCAACAAAATTCTAGCAAATTGGATCCAGCATTACATCAGAAACATCATGCACAATGACCAAGTAGGATTTGTCCCAGGGATGCAAGGATGGCAGAATATCCACAAATCAAGAAATGGGATACATCACATAAACAAATTGAGTGATAAAAATCACATCATCATATAAATTGATGCAGAAAAAGCATTAGACAAAGTCCAACGTCCTTTCTTGATAAAAACTCTCAGCAAAGTGGGAATAGAAGGATCATACCTCAACATAATAAAAGCCTTATATTACAAACCCACAGC
This sequence comes from Myotis daubentonii, assembly GCF_963259705.1. Lineage (NCBI taxonomy): Eukaryota > Metazoa > Chordata > Mammalia > Chiroptera > Vespertilionidae > Myotis > Myotis daubentonii. The sequence goes on from NC_081861.1 coordinate 106,889,442, forward strand.
CAACATCATACTCATTGGGAAAAATCTAAAACCATTTCCCCAAAGAACACGAACAGAACAGGGATGCCCACTCTCACCACTCTTGTTCTACATAGTACTAGAAGTACTAGCCATCGTGATCAGACAATAAAAAGAAATAAAAGGCATACAAATTGGAAAAGAAGAAGTAAAACTGTCTTTATTCGCAGATGACATGATGCTGTACATAGAAGCCCAAAAGATTCCATCAAAAAATTTTAGACTTATTAAATGAATTTGCCAATGTAGCAGGATACAAATATAATGCCAAGAAATACATGGCATTTTTATACACCAAAAGTAAACTTACAAAAATAGAGACTAAAAAACAATCCCATTTACCATCGCACCAAAAAAATTAAGATACCTAGGAATGAACTTAACTAAGGAGGTAAAAGACATGTACTCAGAAAATTACAGGACTCTTAAAAAAAGAAATAGATGAAGACATAAGCCAATGGAAGAACATACTGTGTTCATGGATGGAAGAATCAACATCATTAAAATGTCCACACTACCCAAAGCAATCTATATATTCAGTGCACTCCCCATTAAAATACCAATGGCACATTTCACAGACCTAGAACAAACTCTTCAAAAATTCATCTGGAATAAAAAAATACCCCAAATAGCTGCAGCAGAACCCTCGTGCACTGCTGGTGGGAATGCAGACTGGGGCAGCCACTGTGGAGAACAGTATGGATTTTTCTCAAAAAACTAAAAATGGAACTCCCATTTGACCCAGTGATCCCACTTCTAGGAATATATCCCAAGAAACTAGAAACACCAATCAGAGAGGATATATGCACCCCTATATTCATAGCAGCACAATTTACCATAGCTAAGATTTGGAAACAGCCTAAGTGCCCATCAGCAAATGAGTGGATTAAAAAGCTGTGGTACATCTACACAATGGAATACTATGTTGTAGTACAGAAGAAGGAATTCTTACCATTTGCAACAGCATGAATGGAACTGGAGAGCATTATGATAAGCAAAATAAGCCAGCCAGAGAAAGATAAATATCACATGATTTCACTCAGTTATGGAATATAATGAGAACCATAAACTGATGAACAAAAACAGATCCAGATACAGAGAAGCATCTTTCAGACTGTCCAACCTCAGAGGGAAAGTAGAGTAGGGTTGGGGAGAGGGGGAGAGAGCAATCAAAGGACTTGTACTCATGCATATGAGCCTAACCAATGGACACAGACAACAGGGGAGTGAGGGCATGAATGAGGGAGTTGGGGGGTAATGGGGAGATAAGGACACATATGTAATGGCTTAAACAATAATAAATAAATACATAAATAAGTAAATAAATAAATAAATAAACATTGTATATTTGCAACATGGAATACTATGCAGCTGTAAAAGAGAATAATATCTTACTCTTTGAGACAGCATGGAGAGACCTGGAGAATATTATGCTAAGCCAAATAAGCCAGTCAGAGAAAGACAATTATCATATGATCTCACTCATATTTGGAATCTAATGAATAAAATATACTGATGTTCAAAATAGATCCAGAGAAATGGAACAGACTGATGAATCTCAGAGGAAGCTGGGGGTGGGTGAGGAGAGATTAATCAAAGAATTTATATGCATATATGCATAACCCATGGACACAGACAATAGTGTGGTGAAGACCTGGGCTGGGAGGGGGGATGGGTGCAGGGTGGAGGGGATCAATGAGGAAAAATGGAACATCTGTGATACTTTTAACAATAAAGATAAATTTAAAAATAAAAAATATTTTTTTCTTTATTGATTAAGGTATTACATATGGGTCCTTATCTCCCCATTACCTCACTCATGCCCTCAACCCCTGGTGTCTGTGTCCATTGGTTAGGCTTATATGCATGCATACAAGTCCTTTTGTTGATCTCTCCTCCTCCTTACCCCCACCCTCCCCCACCTTCCCTCTGAGGTTTGACAGTCTGATCAATGCTTCTGTGTCTCTAGTTCTGTTTTTGTTCATCAACAATTTCTAATATTGCTATCCAATGCTCTAGAAAATTTTAATGCTAAAGTGTACTTTATCAACAGCAAATCAGTCCCTTTAGTGGACTGAGGTAGAGGTAGAAAACACGTAGGCACTGAGACCATGATAAGGATAGAAGATAAAGAGGATTGGGCATTACAGAGAAAGGGCGAAAGCAAAGACACATTTTGACTATATTTCAATTTAAGGCATGAGTAATCCAGTTCCTACATGATTGCACTCTTAAGTATCTCTCTAAAATGTTGCACTTTCAATCTCTATGACAAATATTAACATTGAAGAAAAATAAACTTTTAATAAATAATAGGTAAAGTTCTTAAGAAAAGTTACCTGACATTGGAGGAGCTAGAATAGGAATAGAGTATGTTACTTGTTTTATTTATTTATTTATTTATTTATTTATTTATTTATTTATTTATTTATTTATTTTTAAATTCTTAATTGTTTAAAGTATTACATAAGTCTCCTTTCCCCCCCATTGACCTCTCCCCAACTGCTCCCACACCCAGCACATGCCCTCACCACCCTACTGTCTGTCCACATTGGTTATGCTCATATACAAGCATGCAAGTCCTTTGGTTGATCTCTTACCCCCTCCTCCATGCCTTACCTCTTAGGTTGTATGGTGTGTTCAATGCTTCTATGACTCTGGCTCTATTTTTTTCATCAGTTTATGTTGTTCATTACATTTTCACAAATGAGCCAGTTAGAGACAGATAAATATCACGTGATCTCACTCATTTGTGGAATGTTACTTGTTTTAGAAGGATGAAGTGAACATGCTACCACAACACCTGAAATGTCTTATAGGTGTGGAGAAACTGTTAGATCATGTGAAAAAAGTATTAGGCGTACTTCTTTGTAAGTAACTCATTTTTAATTAATATATAAATTTAATGAATGACTAGTGCTAATGTATGGAAAGTATTTTTAAAGCCTATGTTCTTTAAATGAAGGCATGTTCTTTTAAATTAAATCATATGTTAGTTATTGACACTACCTTGCAAGCCACAACTCTATAAAAATGAATATCATACCTTCACAAAATAAGAAAGGCAAGAATATTATAGGCACCTTAAACCTATAGTGAAGGAATTTCTAAAAATAAGAAAAAAATATAATAAGTAATGATATGCTAGAAAGAAGGAGGAGGAGGAGGAGGAGGAGGAGGAGGAGGAGGAGAAGGAGAAGAGAAGAAGAAGAAGAAGAAGAAGAAGAAGAAGAAGAAGAAGAAGAAGAAGAAGAAGAAGAAGAAGAAGAAGAAGAAGAAGAAGAAGAAGAAGGAGAAAGAAAGTAAGATAGTAAATCCCAGATCCAGGAGGTGCTACATAGGGAAGAATAAATTGGGAGGGAACTACAAAATTCTATCAGGCATGCCATTGGTGAAATACTACAAATGTCCCAAGGGCCTTGAAATGGGCTACTGTTTTCACTGTAGTTAAGCTTATTAATGTAAATTTTCCAAGCTACAAGACAAAATTAATTTGGTTACACTCACCTTAAAGTAATTAAATGCTTAAATGTCTCCATCTCCACCACTACAATCATTCACTCACTCCCTGCCTTATACTCCCCAGTAAGAGAAATAATAATGACTAAGACAAAATGGAGTTCTTAAAGCCATACAATTAGGCATGTACATAATTCCATGAGATGGGGCTTTTATCAGATCAGGTCAAAGAAATATAAATAGTAGTAGACTAATACAATATCCCTTTTCTTGTCAAGTGGTTGATGTGGTAAGATAGGACTGAGAAACATCGGACCAGGATAAAGCAAAAGGAAAAGTTGATGTGGGCAATTTAGAAAATTCTGTTGCAGAAAGAAGACTCAGGGAAAGGGAGACACAGAACAGGTACTTCAAACTTCTCTTTAACCTGAACACTGGGCTGGAGGAGCAAGAGTGGCCTTGAGGCTCATATATAGTTTGGCCCAGCTTTTTGGAACATCTTAACTGTGTATATTTATTAATATAAACTTGGGAGACTCCTAGTTCCAATATTATTGTCACAAAAATGAAACTCTCTCACTATGGTGCAACTAGAAGTGCTGGAAAAATAATCGCATCCTTTTAAATGCATAAATGAGTTTGCAAAAATGCAAGGAAATGATGTCCATTGCCATAATGAGAGGTTAGGTTATTCTCAACAACATTTACTAAGAAAATGAATTAAAATACTGTATAAAATATTGGTATTTGGAATCTCTTTAGAAGAAACAAAGAAATGATAAGATAGGAACTGTCAGACAAAATTTAAAGGAAAAGTGATAATCTAGAGAGGTAAAAACACAGGCCATTTGACCTTGAGAGTATTTGGTAGTCCAGGAAAATTTGAACTTTGTAAACTGGGTCCTCTAAGTATAGACTCTCAGGGTAATAGTAAACCACAAGGATATTATTTTTTGTTATACAAATACACATTACCTGAATCACCCAGATAACCTCAAGCTATAAATTTAGTTTAACAAGTTAACAGACATATAGTGTCTCTAAACATCCAGAAGCATATGCTAATTCTCGCTTGGTGAAGTTACCTTTATTCTAGGTCAGTGGTCGGCAAACCGCGGCTTGCGAGCCACATGCGGCTCTTTGGCCCCTTGAGTGTGGCTCTTCCACAAAATACCACGTGCGGGCACACACTTACAGTGCGATTGAAACTTCATGGCCCATGCGCAAAAGTCGGTTTTCGGAAAGGAGATAGACAAAACAAGTATACAAGATGAGTGTGGATGGGAGAGTTGGAAGAGATCGACCTCAGGGAAAGTACCTCAATCAGATTGAGGACGTTTTTAGCAAAGGCCAGCTTAGGAGTACCCTAATTAAGTTAATAACAATGTACCTACCTATATAGTTTAAGTTTAAAAAATTTGGCTCTCAAAAGAAATTTTAATCATTGTACTGTTGATATTTGGCTCTGTTGACTAACGAGTTTGCTGACCACTGTTCTAGGTGAACAACACAAAATGATAATAACCCAGGTACTGACAGTGAAAACCAATGGAAAAAATAATAAATCCACAAGAAAGCTTAAGTTATTAAAGTTATCAGAAATACAATTATAATAACTATTTACTAGGCTCAAAATATTAAAAGAGAATTATTAACAATTTTGGAGGGAACAAGACACTATAAAATGTGGCAAAGCAGATTTGACAAAGCAGATTTGATTGAATTTATTGTAAAAAGTACAATAGAAAAAAATGTAAAAACAAATAAAATATAGGGCATTTGTGGGATATTAGACATAACTAAAGAAAGAATTTGTACTGTAACATAAGAATGAAGAAATGAGCTATGATGCACACATAAAGAGATTGAAAATATGAAAGAAAGGTATAAGGCAAAAACCAAACAAACCAGAAAACAACAAAAAACAATAAGAAGGTCTAACATGGTTAATTAGAGTCCCAGAAGGAGGTAAGATAAAGAAAAGGTAGAAGCAATTTGAAATAGGTATCGGTTATGAGTTTCCCAGGAATGGCAAAATAAACCAAAGATTCAAGAGGCTTAATGAAACCTAAAAAAAAGATAAATGAAGAAAAACAACACCACTTCATAAATGGTATAATTATTTATTCACTACACAGTAAAACTCAAATAAATATAAAATAAAAAAGAAGCAAAATAAAGTAAATATTTTTGCTATGAAAAAAAAGAGAAAGAAACACACACGTAGATGTCATAATAAACAGCCAAATACCAAAGAGAACATGTTAGTGACAGTCTAAGAAAAAAGGGACTATCATCAAAGGAGTGGCAGCCCTGACCAGTTTGGCTCAGTGGATAGAGCGTTGGCCTGTGGACTGAGGGGTCCCAGGTTTGATTCTGGTCAAGGGCATGTACCTTGGTTGCAGGCACATCCCCAGTAGGAGGTGTGCAGTAGGCAGCTGATCGATGTTTCTCTCTCATCAATGTTTCTGGCTCTCTATCTCTCTCTCTTCCTCTCTGTAAAAAAAATCAATATAATATATATTTTTTTAAAAAAAGGAGTGGCAGATTAACTGATTATGGCTTTTCAATAACAACAATGGAAATCAAGACAATGGGATAATATAGAAATTGTTCTGAAAATTAAAAATAAAAACACTGCCAATTTAGAACTCTATATCCAGTAAAATATATCTTTCAAGGAGAGTGTAAAATGAAAATATTATCAGACAAAAGTAAACTGAGTTATCACACACCAACCCTCACAACGAAATATTTAAGGAATGATTTTAAGGCAGAAAGATAAATAATCGTAAATAGAAGAAATAAAGAGAAAATAAAGTACTAAACATATGCATAATTTTAAATGAATATTTACAGCACAAAACAGTAATAATGTCTTGTGCAATTCAATTCTTAAGAAGGTTTCAAATTAAAATATGTGAAATCAATAACATAAGTTGAAAGGGAATAACTAAAATTAAAGCACTGCAAAGTTTTTTTTAAATTGCTTGGGAGGAGAATAAATATTTTTGCTTTGCAATAACTTAAAAGATAAAAACAAAATCAATGATAAAATGTATATAAGGTTGAAAAAAAATTGTCAGGCAAAACACAAAGCACTATACATACGTATCTATCTATCTATCTATCTATCTATTCAAATATATCAATGATTACATTAAATGTAGTGAATTTATACTCCATTTCAAATGTAAAGATTGTAAATTTGTGGGGAAAAATCTAAATATGTGATGTAAAAGAGGGCCATATAAATTCTAAGGCTAAGGAAAATTTGTAAGTTAGAAAACAGAAAAATGTAAACTGTGAAAATTTTAATTTTTAAAAAGAACAATAAATTTATTTATTTATTTATTTACCAGAGGCCTGGTGCACGGATTCATGCACATTGAAAGAAAATTAATTAGAAGAAATATTTTATTTTATTTTTTTATATATTTTATTGACTTTTTACAGAGAGGAAGGGAGAGGGATAGAGAGTTAGAAACATCGATGAGAGAGAAACATCGACCAGCCGCCTCCTGCACACACCCCACTGGGGTTGTGCCCACAACCAAGATCGACGCTCTATCCACTGAGCCAAACCGGTTACGGCTAGACGAAATATTTTAGAGGCCTGGGAGGGGCTGCAGGAGATTGGCTCCAGGGTGTTTCTGGCCCCCCCTTGCCCAGTCCCAATTGGCGAGACCCCAGCGGAAAGCTAACCTACCAGTAGCAGTGTCTGCCCCCTGGTGGTCAGTGTGCATCACGGCAACTGGTCGAACAGTTGAAAGGTCAGACACTTAGCATATTAGTCTTTTACTATATAGGATAATTTTATTTATTTTTTCCTTTTTATTTTCATTGAATGTATTGGGGTGATGTTGGTTTATACAAATATATATATATATTTGTAAACCAGCAGTCGGACATCTCTCTCAATCCAGGACTGCTAACTCCTAACTGCTCACCTGCCTGCTGGCCTGCTCACCCACACCTGCATCCCCTGCCAACCTGAATTCCCCCAACTGCCCCCCGAGCCATCCTGCTTGCCCCCAACTGTCCCCCCCCCCTGCCGGCCTGCTCACTCCCAACTGCCCTCCCCTGCTAACCTGATGTCCCCTAACGACCTCTGCCTCTACCCCGCCACCATGGCTTTGTCAGGAAGGTCTCCTGGTCTAATTAGCATATTACAATTTTATTAGTATAGATATTTCTTGTGTACAATTATATAATACATCATCTGTATATTGTATTTGTCCACTAAGTAAAATCTCCTTTAGTCACTGTTTATACCCATTTTACACTCTTCTATCTCCCCTGATCTTCCTTTCTTTCTGGTAATCATCATACTGTTATCTCTATGAGATTATTTTTGTTTTTTGTGGGTTTTCTTTGTGTGTGTGTGTGCTTAATCCCTTTACCTTTTACACCCAGCTTCCCAACACCCTTTGCATCTAACGGCATCAGTCTGTTCTGTGTGTCTAAGGGTCTGTTTCTATTTTGTTTGTTAGTGTATTTTGTTTGTTAGATTCCAAATATAAGTGACATCATATGGCCATTATGTTTCTCTGGCTGGCTTATTTCACTTAGCATATTAATCTCCAGGTCCAATGCAAAAGGTAAGATTTCCTTCTTTTCCACAGCCAAGTAGTATTCCATTATGCACATCTTTTTTATCCACTCTGGGAAGCTTCCAAATCTTGGCTATTGTAAATTATACTGCAATGAACATAGGGATGCATATATTCTTTCCAATTAGTATTTCAAGTTTCTTTGGATATATTCCCAAAAGTGATATCACTGGGTCATACAATGGAGCCAGTTTTAATTTTTTGAGGTAACTCCATACAGCTGCACAAGTCTGCATTCCCACGTACAGTGACAGAGGGTTCCATGTTCTCCACATCTGCACCAACCCTTGTTCTTTGTTCATTTAGTGATAATAGCCATTCTGACAAGTGTGAGGTGATATCTCATTGTGATTTTAATTAGCATTTCTCTATTAGTGACATCAAGCATCTTTCCTATATCTATTGACCATATGTATGTCATCTTTGAAGAAGTTTGTGTTCAGGCCCATTGCACATTTTTAATTGATTGTTTTGTTTTTCCTAGTGTTGCGCTGTATAAATTTTGGAAATTAACCCCTTATTAGATGTATCATTGGTGAATATGTCCTCTCATTCAGTGGGATTTCTTTTCATTTTGATGTGGTTTCTTTGTTGTGCAAAAGTGTTTTATTAGTTTATTTTTCTTTTGTTTCCCTTGCCCAAAGATATATATCAGCAAAAAATATTGCTACAAGAAATGTCCAGTAGTTTACTACCTTTTTTCTACTAACATTTTTGTGGTTTTGAGTCTCACAATTAACTCTGTAATCTACATTGAGTTCATTCTTGTGTATGATGTAAGAAAGTAGTCTAATTTTATTTGTTTGCACATATATACCCAATTTCCAAGCACATTTTATTGAATAAACTATCTTTACCCTATTTTATTTTCTTGCATACTTTGTCACATATTAATTAACCATAAAGGCATAGGTTTATTTCTGGGCTCTCTCTTCTGTTCCATTGATCGATATGTCTGTTTTAATGCCAGTACCATGCTGTTTTGATTACTATGGCCTTTAAGTATAGTTTGATATCAGGTAGTGTGATTCTTCCAACTTTGTTCTTCTTTCTCAATATTGCTGTTAACTATTCGAGTTTATTTTTGTGGTTCCATACAAACTTTTATCTTTTTTTGTCCAGATGCACACACTTTTAATTTTATTTATTGTTGACAATTATTACAGATATCTGCCATTAACCCCCTCCTTTGCCTCACTTCAGCCAGCCCCTGCCTCAACCCAGGCCTTTACCCCACTATTGTCTGTGTCCAAGCATATAAGTTATTTAATTGATCTCTTTCCTCCCTCTCCATTCCCTTGGGGAATCCTCAGTCTGTTGCATGATTCCATTTCTCTGGATCTATTTTTTTTAGTTTATTTTGTTCATTAGATTCAACATATAAGTAAGGTCATGTGATACGTGTCTTTCTCTGTCTGGCTTATTTCTCTTAGCATAATACTCTAGGTCCCTCCAGTCTGTCTCAAAGGGTAACATACCCTGCTTTTTCATAGCTGCCATAGTATTCCATTGTGTAAATGTACCACAAATGTTTTAACCACTCATTTACTGATTGGAAATTGTGCTGTTTCCAGATCTTCACTATTACAAATAATGATGCTATGAACATTGGGTTACATATATTCTTTCTGATTGGTGTTTCAGGATAATTGGGATATATTCCCAGAAGTAAGATCACTATGTCAAACAATAGTCCCAGATATAATTTTTTTGAGGAAACTCCATACTGTTTTCCATAGAGGCTGCACCAGTATGCATGCCCACCAGCAGTGTACTAAGGTTGCCTTTTCTCCACATCCTTGCCAGCACTTGTTTGTTGATATATTGATGGTAGCCATTCTGGCAATTATGAGGAGATACTTCATTGTAGTTTTAATTTGTAACTCTATGATGATTAGTGATATTGAGTATGTTTTCATATGTCTGCTGGCCATCTGTATGTCTTCTTTGAAGAAGTGTATATTCAGGCCTTTGTAAATTTTTTAATTGTATTCTCTTTCTTGCTGATGTTGAGATGTATGAGTTCTTTGTATATTTTGGAAATTAACCCTTTATCAGATGTGTCATGGGCAAATATGTGCTTCCATACAGTGGGTTTCATTTTAATTTTAATGATGCTTTCTTTTACAGTGCAGAAGTTTGTAAGTTTGATATAGTACCATTTGTTTATTATTTACTCAGAGTTGTACCTGTAAAAATACTGCTACATGAGATGTCTGAGATATCACTGCCTATGTTTTCTTCTAAGATTTTATGGTTTCACAACTTGCATTTAAATCTTTTATCCATTTTGAGTTTATTCCTATTTATGGTGTAAGTTGGTGGTCTAGTTTCATTCTTGCATTTTTGTATGTACTTGACCAAGTTTCCTAACACGTTTATTGAAGAGACTATGTTTTCTCCCTTGTATGCTTTTTCCTTCTTTGTCAAATATTATTTGACCAGATTGGCATAAATCAATATCTGGGGTCTCAGTTCTGTTCAATTAGTCTATATGTCTGTACTTGTGCCAATACCAGGTTCTTTTTATTTCAATCGCTATGTAGTATAGTTTTATATCCAGTATTGTGATCCCTTCAACTTTGTTCTTCCTCAAGAATGCTGTGGCTATTCTGGGTCATTTTTGGTTCCATATAAATTTTTGAAATATTTGTTCTAGAGTTTTGAAATATGCCTTTGGTATTTTAATTGGAAATGTGTTGAATCTGTAGATAGCTTTGGGTAGTAGGGCAAAGCATTTTTTTTAATTTTATTGGGGTGACATTAGTTAACATGAACATATAGGTTTCATGTATGGGTTACTAATTTATAAAATCTGTATATAGGACCATGTGTCCACCACCCAAAGTCAAATCTTCTCCTGTCACCTCATATTAGGACCCCTTTCTTCCCCCACCCCACTGTTTATAAGTTTCAGTTTTACATTCCATATATGAGTAAAATCATATAACTCTTAGCTTTTTCTGTTTGACTTATTTCATTTCACATAATGTTCTCAAGGTCCATTCATGTTATTGTAAATGACACTATTTCATCCTTTCTTATGGCCATGTAAGAACTCCATTGTGTATATATACCACATCTTCTTTATCCAGTCCTCTATCATAGGGCACGTTGGCTATTTACAACTCTTGGCCACTGTGAATAATGCTGCTATTAACATAGGGGTGCATATAACTTTGCATATAAATGATTTGGAGGTTTTGGGTATTCAGGGGTGGGGCTGTTGGGTCATATGGTAGCTCTATTTTTAATTTTTTGAGGAGTCACCAGACTGCTCTGTATAGTGGTTGTATCAGTCTATATTCCCACCATCAGTGAATGAGGGTTCCCTTTTTCCCACAACCTCTCCAACACTTGTTGTTTGTCTTGTTGATAATGGCCACCCTAACTGGTGTAAGGTAGTATCTCATTGTAGGTTTAATTTGCATTTCCCTGATTGTCAGTGAAGTTGAACATCTTTTCATATATCTATTGGCTGTTTGCACGTCTTCTTGGAAGAGGTGTATTTTCAGGTCTTCTGCCAACTTTTTTTATTGCATTGTTTATTTGTTGGTGTTGAGTTTTATGAGTTCTTTATATATTTTGGAAATTAAACCTTTGTCAGAGCTACTGTTTGAAAATATCATCTCCCATCTGGTTGGCTGCCAAAAATCATATGATCTTGTCAATAGATTCAGAAAAAGCATTTGATAAGATATAACATACATTTATTATTAAAACAATAACATAAGAATAGAAGGAAAGTACCTCAATGTAATAAAAGCCATATATGATAAACCCTCAGCCAATGTCATACTCAGTGGTGAAAAACTGAAAGCTTTTCCCCTAAGATCAGGAACAAGACAAGGATGTCCACCCTCACCTCTCTTATTCAACATAGTACTGGCATTACTAACCAGAGCAATAAGGCAAGAGGAAAAAATAAAAGGTATCCAAAAAGGGAAGGAAGAAGTCACACTGTCATTTTTTGTGGATGATATGATGTTGTATATAGAAAACCCTAAATACTCTACCAAAAACTACTGGAAACAATAAGCAAATACAGTCAAGTTGCAATATACCAAATCAATGTGCAAAAAACATTGCCTTCCTGTATACCAACAACAAAACTTCAGAAAAAGAAATGGAGAAAATAATTCCTTTTGAAATTTCAACCCAAAGAATAAAATACCTAGACATAAACTTAACAAAGAATGTGAAAGACCTATATGCTAAAAATTACAAAACATTATTAAAAGAGATTGCGAAAGACACAACAAAATGGAAAAATATCCCATGTTCATGGATTGGAAGAATCAACATAGTTAAAATGGCCATTTTACCCAGAGCAATATACAGATTTAATGCAATCCTCATCAAAATCCCAATGTCATTTTTTAAAGAAATAGAATGGGAAATCATCAGATTTGTATGGAACCACAAAAGACCCAGAATAGCCAAAGCAATCCTGAAAAAAAGAAAGAAAGAAAAGAAAAGGACAACACTGGAGGTAACATGCTATCTGACTTCAAAATATACTACAGAGCTACAATAATCAAAACAACATGGTATTGGCAGAGAAACAGATACACAGATCCATGGAACAGAACAGAGCCCAGCTATAAAACCACACATATATGGATAGATAATTTTTGACAAAGGAACCAGAAATGCACATTGGAGTAAAGGTAGTCTCTTCAATAAATGATGCTGAGAAAACTGGAAAGCCACATGAAAATGAATGACACTGGATTGCAGTTTGTCCCCATGTACAAAAAATTAATTCAAAATAGATCAAAGACTTAAACATAAGACCCAAAACTATAAGTCACATTGAAAAAATATAGGTACCAAACATGGATCTGGGTGGTAGAGAACATTATATAGACTTGATCCCAAAGGCTAGGGAGGTAAAGGCAAAAATAAATGAAAGGGATTATATCAAACTGAAGAGCTTCTGCACAGCAAAAGAAATGGACAACAAAAGGCAAAGTATTTTAATGATGTTAATTCTTCCAATCCATGAACATAGTACAGTATATGCTTGCACTTGCTTGTATTCCTCTATTTCCTCTTTCAATGTACTAGTTTTCAGAATACAGGCATATATATATATGCCAGAGAGGAAGGGAGAGAGAGAGAGAAACATTGATGATGAGAGAGAATCATTGATTGGTGCCTCCTACACGCCCCCTACTGGGGATTGAGCCCACAACCCAGACATGTGCCTTTGACTCTAATCAAAACCAGGACCCCTCAGTCCATGGGCTGATGATATTCACTGAGCTAAACCAGTTAGGGCTGAATACAGGTCTTTTATGCCCCTGGTTACATTTAGTCCTTGGTATCTTATTTTTGTTGTTGTTGTTGCCATGGTAAATGGGATTGCTTTTTAGTATTTCTTTCTGAGAGAACATTATTGGTGTATAAAAATGCCACCAATTTCTGGATATTAATTTTTTATCCTACTACTTTGCCAAATTCATTGATTAAATCTAATAGTTTTTTGTTGGAGTCTTTATGGTTTTCTGTGTATGATATCATGTCATCTGCAAATAATGACAGTTTTACTCCCTCCTTTCCAATTTGGATGCCTTTAATTTTGTCTTCTTTTCTGATTGCTGTAGCTAGGACTTCTAGTACAATGTTGAATACAAGTGGTGAAAGAAGATAGCCCTCTCTTGTTCCGGATCTTAAGAGAAATGATTTTAGTTTCTGCCCATTGAATACGATATTGGCTGTAAGTTTGTCATATATGACTTTAATTATTTCATGGTATGATCCCTCCATTCCCACTTTGCTAAAAATTTTTATTATAAATCGATGCTCTATTTTGTTGAATGCTTTTTCTGCATCTGTTGATATAATCATGTGATCTTTATCCTTCATATGTTATGTAGTTTATCACATTAATTGATTTTCAGATATTGTTCCAATCTTGTATCTTAGAAATAAATTTCAGATTATCATTGAGTATCATCTTTTTTTTTTATTTTTGGATCTGGTTTTCAATATTTTGTTGAGAATTTTAGCACTTATGTTCATCAGAGATATTGGTATATAATTTTCTTCCTTTATAGAGTCTTTTCCTGGTGTTGGAATAAGGATAATTCCGTAAGCTCATTAAAAAAGCTTGGAAGACTTCCATTCTCTTGAATTTTTTTGGAATACTTTGAGGAGGATAAGTGTTACTTCTTTTTGAATATTTGGTAAAATGCACCTGTGAAGCCAACTGGTCCATGACTTTTATTTGCTCAAAGGTTTTTATTTATTATTATTGCTTCAATTTTTTTAGTTGCAGTTGGTCTATTCATGTTTTCTTATTTTTCTTAATTCAGTTTTAGAAGATTGTATGTTTCTAGGAATGTATCTGTTTTGCCCAGTTTGTCCAGTTTGTTGGCATATAGTTGTCCATAGCATTTTCTTACAATCCTTTGTATTTCTGTGGTGTCAGTTGTTACTTTTTCCATTTCATTTTTTTAATTTTATTTATTGGGTCATCTTGCTTTTAAAGATTTCTCAACTTTATTTATCATATCAAAAAACCAGCTCTTGGTTTTATTGATGATTTGCATTTTTTTGTCTCTGTCATTTATTTCTGCTCTGATCTTTATATTCATTTCCTCCTACTTAACTCTGGGCTTTGTTTGTTGTTTTATAATTAGTACTTTTAGGTGTAGGTTTCAATTCAATTGAAATTTTATTGTTTCTTAAGGTTGGCCTGTTATGTTATGAACTTCCTTCTAAGAACTGTTTTTGCACTTTCATATATTTGTTGTTGTTGTTGTTGTTGTTGTTGTTGTTGTGTGTGTGTGTGTGTGTGTGTTGTGTGTGTTTATTTTCATTTGTTTCCAGGTAACTTGATTTCTTCCATGATCTCATCGTTAACCCATTCATTGTTTAATAGGATGCTGTTTAGTCTATATGTGTTTAAATGTTTTCAATTTTTTGTAGTTGATTTCTAGTTTCATACCATTGTGCTTCGAGAAGATGCTTGATCTGATTTCAATCTTCATGAATTTATTAAGACTTATTTTCTGTCCTAATATGTGACCTATCTTTGAGAATGACCCACATGCACTTGAGAAGAACTTATATTCTGCTTCTTTGGGATAAAGTTCCGTAACAATCAATTAAATCCATCAAATCCAGTGCGTCATTTAAGGTTGCTGCTACCTTGTTGATTTTTTTTAATATATTTTATTGATTTTTCACAGAGAGGAAGGGAGAGAGATAGAGAGTTAGAAACATCGATGAGAGAGAAACATCGATCAGCTGCCTCCTGCACATCTGGGGATGTGCCCGCAACTCAGGTACATGCCCTTGGCCAGAATCGAACCTGGGACCCTTCAGTCCGCAGGCCGACGCTCTATCCACTGAGCAAAACCGGTTTCGGCTACCTTGTTGATTTTTTTGTCTGGAAGATTTATCCACTGATGTCAGTGGGGTATTAAAACCCCCTCCTATGAATATATTGCTGTTAATGTCTCCCTTAATTTCCACTAAGATTTTCTTTATATATTCAGTTGCTTCTATGTTGGGTGTATATATGTTTACAAGGGTTATATCCTCTTGATGGCTCCCTTTAGTATTATGTATTGTCTCTTAATATGTCTTTTGTTTTAAAGTCTATTTTGTCAGATATAAGTATTGCTACCTCAGCTTTTATTTTTGTTTCCATTTGCATGGAATATTATTTTCCACCCCTTCACATTCAATCTGTGTATATGTTCTGTTCTGAGGTATGTCTCTTGTAGACATCATGCATATGGTTCATATTTTGTTTTTCATTAAGCTACCCTATGTCTATTGATGGGAGCATTTAATCTATTTATATGTAAGGTTATTATTGATAGGTACTTATTTATTGCTATTTTATTTTATGCCTATGTATTTCTATATTTCTTCTTCTTCTAAAAGCAGGCCCTTTAATATTTTTAGCAATACCAGTTAGGTGGTAATAAACCTCTTTAGCTTTGTTTTTTTTTTTTTGTTTTTTATTTTTTGGGTTTTTTTGGTCTGAGATATTTCACCTTTAATTTTAAATGATAGCCTTGCTGGATAGAGTAGTCTTGGTTGTAGGTTCTTGCTTTTCATCACTTTAAATATTTAATGCCAATCCCTTCTGGCCTGAAGAGATTCTGTTGAAAGATCAGGTAGCAGCCTTGTTGGTAACTAATTAACTCTCCCTTGATCCTTTTATGATTCTCTCTTTGTCTTTAACCTTTGCCATTTTAATTATGATGTGTGTTGGTGTGGGCCTTTGGGGTTCATCTTGATTGACACTTTCTGTGCTTCTTGAACTTGTGTGACTTCTCATCATAAGGTTAAGGAACTTTTTAGCCATTATTTTTTTAAAAAACAGGCGCTCTATTGCTTCCTTACTGTCTTTTACCTCTTCTGCTACTATGATGCCAATGCTATTATGTTTGCTGTTGTAGCAGTGGTCCGCCGTGTTATACTCATTTTTTAAAATTCTCTCTCTTTTTTATACTCTGTTTGGGTACTTATTGTTATCTTGTCCTCTAAATTGCTGATTCAATCCTCAGTTTCATCTAACCTGCTGTTGATTCCTTCTACTGTATTCTTCATTCAGATGTTATATTATTCATTTCTGTCTGGTTCTTTTTTATGGTATCTATGTACTTTTAAATGCTTACTATCTCTTAGTTAAAGTTCTCCCCAAGATTATCCATTCTTCCCCTGAGGTTGTTGAGCATCTTTATAACCATTGTTTTAAACCCTGCATCTGATATATTTTTTTGTTTCCATTTCATTTAATTCTTCTTCTGGGAACTTTTTTTGTTTGTTTTTTCATTAGGAGCATATTTCTTTGTTTTCCCATTTTGTCTGCCTTTTTGTGTTTGTCTCTGTTTATTAGGTAGATCTAGTATAACTCCCAAGCTTGTTATGAGGGCTTTCTGATGTAAGTGCCTTGCATGGCTAAGTTGTGTAATCTTCTAGGTCACCTGAGCTAGGTGCTCCAGAAATGTGTGGGCTAAGTACCCTCTCCTGTTGTAGTTGGGTCTTGAATGCTGTTCACACATTCATGGATAGAGTTAATTCTCAGCCTGACTGACTATAAATATAGACCTTGTTCACTGTGCATGAGTCACTGTTCAAGGGCTGACTTCTGAGGCAGAGTTGTTCTAACATGGTCTCCTGTCTGCCAGGGTCCCCGTTTCTCTGTACTCTTTGTGCAGCCAGTTGGGTCAAGCTCTGGTGTGATTTGAAGCCTACAATTGCTTGGGTTGGTTTGTGCCACCCTTGGCCAGAGCTCTAGTGCAGGTCAATGTGAGACATTGTGTCTAACTGGTCTTGGACTACCTGTTTGGAGCTACCACGTGATTCACTGTTTGTGATTGTGTCTATTGGGCCTTGGTGTGGGGGGAGGGGCCAAGCTCTGCATCAGGATTAGCTTCCTGAAGCTCTGGGCTAGGGGCAGATCAATACAATTAGAAGGCTTTCCTGAGTTCTGAATCCATCTATCAAGCACTCAATGGGGACAGTGTGGCCTCTACTCCAGAGTCATACCACTTAGTCCCTGCAAAATCTCCAAGGATAGCTCCCCAAGGAGATGCACACCACAGGTTCAGGTTGGGTGAAGCCAGCTGTCCCCACTGCACGATCATGTTTGGCAGAAGTGGTCCCTATGGGCTTGGGTAAACAGATCAAGAAAGCCTTCCATTGGGGTGACAGAAGCTGGGCCAAGGGAGAAGATCAAGGACCCTTGAACAGTGACTCATACACAGTGAACAAGGTCTATCCTTACTAGTATAGTCAGTCAGGCTGAGAGTTAACTCTACCCATGAATGGGTGAACAGCATTCACGACTCAACTACAATAGGAAAGAGCATATAACCTATACAGGAACCATTTCTGGAGCCCCTAGCTCAGGTGATCTAGAAGCTTATACAACTTAGACCCATAAGGCGACTTCACTCCTCTCCTTAGCTCTTTAGCCATGCTTGCTCAAGCCCTGGACTGGAGTCTGAGGAGGATTCACTCTAAATGTTCCAGCTATGAGAGAAGCCACCTTCTGCTTGCAGAATTGAGTACAGCAGGATGGGTCCTGCATGACTAGGAGGAGCAGATAGAGGCAGCCCTCTGATAGGATTTGTGCTGGCCCTTTGGAGGGGAGTGAGTTGTAAGCCTCCCCCTAGCTCTGCAGCTGTGCAGCCAGAGACCCTGGCAGGAGGCTCTGAGAGGATCCCACTAAAGGTACCTAACCTGCAGGACAGAAGAAAGATTGGCTCCTGTTCCAAAGTCACACAGTTCAATTACTATGTGAAATTCTGCCTATAGTTTCTCCAGAAAAAAAATAATGCACCTCATGTCCCTGTTGGGTGCAGCCAATAGTAGTTGCTGCCGAACTCAGGTTTAGTAGGGTAGTGTTGCCAGTATTTGGAGGACAGGGTTAGTGCACTCTCTCAGCTGGTACTATAAGAATAGGAGTGCCTGACCCTGGAAGGTGACACCTGCGTGCAGTGTGGGATGTTGACTCAGGATTGGGACCTCGATAAATGACCCTCCAGATCTCTCTCTGGAGTCATGCCACCTAGGTATTCTCTTTAGGACTCCCATATGCTCTGAGTCTCCTTTCCTCTACCAGAGTCGCCGGTGAGTGCTTAAGAGCGAGTTCCTGTGTGTTGCCTCTTTAGGAGAGCACCTGGGATTTTAGCTGACACCCTCCTTTTTTTCCAGCAGACAGAGCCCCCATTGATTTTCACTATGCAGGCTCCTTTTCTTGGCCCTGGTGCTCTGGTTTGGAAGTCCCAGCGTGAGACCCATTGCTCACTCCAGTTTCTCAGCTCCAGCACCTGAGTGCAGGGGTCAACCCTCTTCAGGTGTCTACCCTCCTTAACAATCTTTGTGTATCTTTTTTTAATAAATCCTTGGATATCATAATTCTGTTCAGCTGGTCATTCAGGTTAATTGCTCTATAATTTACCAGTAAATTTGGTTGGGACCCAGAAGGAGGTGTGAGTAGCTTCCATCTACTCTGCAGCCACCTTCTTAAATTTCATGATTTTTTTCTCTTAAATATATTTTTTATTGATTTCAGAGAGGAAGGGAGAGGGAGATAGAGAGAGAAACATCAATTATGAGAGAAAATCATTGATTGGCTGCCTCCTGCATGGCCCCTACTGAGAATCGAGCCACAACCAGGCATGTGCTCTGACTGGAAATCAAATCATGACCTCCTGGGTCATAGGTCAACATTCAACCACTGAGACACATCAACCAGGCTTAACTTTTATGTTTTTAGTATTATTTATTTATTTATTTATTTATTTGGAAAAAAACGGTTTAGCTATGGCAGACAAGATAGGTTTTATTGTAAAATGCACCACTGCAGAAGAAGCAAGTTACTTCATGGTGATAAAGTTTCAATTCACTAGGATAATGTAAAACAACAAACTTGTGCATATAATAGCATAGCCTTAAAATGTGTGAAGCAAAACTTCACAGAGCACAAGAGGAAATGACAAAGCCAGCTCATTCATTAATAGAACACATAGAAAAGAATCAGTAAACATGTAGAAGATTTTAATAAGCAGATTAAAAAAATCCCAACAAATTGAATAATAAAAAATGTTTTAAAAATCTACAGAATATATACTATTACACACACACACACACACACACACACACATTGTGCATTTTTAGCACAATCACATTTAATTATTTTATTAGTGTTAACTGAACACATATTTAATTGTCTATCTACATTATGCTCAGCACTTTGGTGGGATATGGAAACATAGAGATTACTGCCACATGCTTCCCAATAATAGCTATATGAATCTCATGCTTAAATGTGCCAAACTTGCTGTTAAGTACTTTATGTACGTTATCTCATTTAACTCTCAAAGCAACACTATGAGGAAATGAAAGTTCCAAGACATTAAGTGACCTGTCTGAGGTCACACAATAACAGGGACCAAGCTGCCTACTTCAAAGTCAGGGCTCTTCACCCTTATGACTGCTGCTGTTCAATGCTGCCTCCCAGATTCCTTAAGGACTTCTGCCCTCCCAAGAGCTCATAGTTTACTAAGACTTTATTGTTTTATATATTCTCTAATTTTTTCGTAAAGTAGTTTGATGCCCTTTTCTAAAAGTCTTTTTGCTTTTGCTAATATCAATTATGTACCAATGACCTCAATAGTTAATAAAGTGATTTTACAATTAAAAATGACTTTGGAAAGAGCCCTGTTAGCTGGAAATAGGCTGCATCTGGTGTTTGGGATCTGCGGGCCACTTGTAGACCTGGAGCTGCCATGGCTTATCACGAAGGTACATTTAGGATCATTGCTGATGAGGGCCAGGGATTCAGCTTGTTAGGTTCATTCAATTGCTCTAAAATCTCAGAAACTGCAATGTGAACAATTTCAATAGTCCATTTGCATTATTATTCATAAAATTAGAAAGTATACTGCAGTAACAAAGTTTCTCAGAAGAGGTTCCCTATTCTTTTAATCATGACACATTTTAATTTGCTTTTTCAAGGAGCCAGTTAAACACAATAGAATTTAAAACTTGGATATTACTGTGTTTCTATTCTGATTTAACTCTTCATTAATAATATCTACAAAAAACCTACCCCAAAACATCAGTATACTTATATTAATACAACTGTTATAATTCTGAAGTACAGTAATATTATAATTTTTATTTATTTAAAATCTCTATTGTTGAAAGTATTACATATGTCCCCTTTGTAGCCCCATTGACCTTTCTCAGCCTGCCCCCCCAGTATTCGCCATGCTGGATTATGCATATTTATATATATGAAAGGCTAATATGCTAAGTGTCTGACTGTCCAACTGGTCGCTATGACGCACACCAACCACAGGAGCTGCAGAGCTGTGGTGACTTGGCAGCAGCGGTTCTCGAGTGACACACCCCAAAACCAGAGAGGAGGGAGACCGATTCCTCAGGGTGCTGTGCAATTCCACCTTCGGCCATGGGTTATGATGTTGCTGTGGTACAGTTGGCCCCGAATCTGGTTAATTGCACACTTGCATTTATGTTCCACACCCTGTACAGCAGCAACTTTGCAGAGTGCCATCTTGCACTCCTGGACCCCTCTGGGGATGTTGGAGAACTGGTTTCTGCCTGATCCCCACAGGCAAGGCTGAGGAACCCTTCCTGCCGGAGGGAGCCCACTCACTCTGCAGACGCTGGGGAGGGACCACTGGAGGTTAGCTCAAGGGCGTGTCTGGTCCATCTCGTCCTGTCCAGCCCTGTCAGCCACCTTTTAATTAATTTCCTTTCAATGTGCACAAATCCATGCACCGGATCACTAGTATGCATATAAGTTCATTGGTTGATCATTTCCCACCCACCCTAACCTCCCCTACCTTTTCTCTAAGGTTTGACAGTCTGTACGGTGCTTCTATGTCTCCGGATGTATTTTTGTTCATCAGTTTATGCTGTTCATTATATTCCACGTATGAGTGAGATCATGTGATATCTATCTTTCTCTGACTGGCTTATTTCACTTAGCATAGTACTCTCCAGGGCCATTCATGCTGTTGCAAATGGTAAGAGTTCTTTCTTTTTTATAGCTGCATAATATTCCAATGTGTAGATGTACCACCATTTTTTTTTAATCTACTCATCTGCTGATGGGCACTTAGGCTGTTTTCTAATCTTAGCTATTCTAAATTGTGCTGCTATGAACATAGGGGTGCATATGTCCTTTCTGATTGGTGTTTACAGTTTCTTGGGATATAGTCCTAGAATTGGGATCACTGGGTCAAATGGGTGTTCCATTTTTAACTTTTTGAGAAAACTCCATACTGTTTTTCACAGTGGCTGCACCAATCTGCATTCCCACCAACAGTGTACTAGGGTTCCCTTTTCTCCACATCCTTGCCAACACTTGTTTGTTGATTTGTTGATGATAGCCATTCTGACAGATGTGAGGTGGTACTTCATTGTCATTTAGATTTGCATCATTCAATGATTATTGACTTTGAGCATTTTTTCATATGCATTTTGACCTTCTGTATGTCCACTTTGGAGAATTATCTATTTAGGGCCTTTGCCCAGGTTTTGATTGGATTATTTATCTTCCTTTTGTTAAGTTGTATGAGTTCCCTATAAATTTTGGACATTAAACCCTTATCAGATATAACATTGGCAAATATGTTCTCCCATGCAGTGGGCTGTCTTGTTTTGTTGATGGTTTATTTGGCTGTGCATAAGCTTTTTATTTTGATCTACTACAATTTGTTTCTTTTCTCCTTAGGTTCCATTGTCCTAGGACAGTGATGGCAAACCTATGACACGCATGTCAGAGGTGACACGCGAACTCATTTTTTTGGTTTATTTTTCTTTGCTAAATGACATTTAAAAATATATAAAATAAATATCAAAAATATAAGTCTTTGTTTTATTATGGTTGCAAATATCAAACAAATTTCTATATGTGGCATGGCACCAGAGTTAAGTTAGGGTTTTTCAAAATGCTGACACGCAGAGCTCAAAAGGTTCGCCATCACTTTCCTAGGAGATGCATCAGTAAATATATTGCTATGAGAGATGTGTGAGATTTGGTGCCTATGTTTTCTTCTAAGATTTTTATGGTTTCACATCTTACATTTAAGTATTTTATACATTTCAAGTTTATTTTTGTATGGTGTAAGTTTGTGGTCTAGTTTCATTTTTGTGTGTGTATATCTGTCCAAATTTTCCAACACCATTTATTGAAGAGACTGTCTTTACTCCATTGTATGCTCTTGCCTCCTTTGTCAAATATTAATTGAACATAAAGGCTTGGGTTGATTTCTGGGTTCTGTGTTCTGTTCCATTGGTCTATATATCTCTATATATCTGTTTTTTATACCAGTACCAGGTTGTTTTGAGTACAGTGGATTTGTAATATAACTTGATATCTGATATTGTGATCCCTCGAGCTTATTCTTCTTTCTCAAGATTTGTGCGGCTATTCAGGGTCTTATTTTACTCCATATAAATTTTTGGAGAGTATGTTCTAGGTCTGTGAAATATTCTCTTGGTATTTTAATAGGGATTACATTGAATCTATAGATTGCTTTGGTTAGTGTGAACATTTTAATGATGTTGATTCTATCAATCCATGAACACAGTAAATTCTTCCATTTGTTTATGTTTTCCTCTATCTCTTTTTTCAATGTCCTGTAGTTTTCCAAGTGCAGGTCTTTTATCTCCTTACTTAAGTTTATTCCAAAATATCTTAATTTTTTTTGTTGCAATCATAAGTGGGATTTTTTTTTTCTGTTTGTTTGTTTGTTTTTTAGTTTCTCTTTCTGAGAGTTCATTATTGGTGTATAAAAATGCCATAGATTTCTGGGTGTTAATTTTATATCCTTCTACCTTGCTGAATTTATTTATTAAATCTAGTAGTTTTTTTATGGAGCCTTTAGGGATTTTCATGTACAATACCATGTCATCTGCAAATAATGAGTTTTACTTCCTCCTTTGCAATTTGGATGCCTTTTATTTCTTTTGTCTCATCACTATGGCTAGCACTTCCAGTACTATATAACATATGAGTGGTGAAAATAGGCATCCCTGTCTTCTTCCTATTCTTAGGGGAAATAGTTTTAGTTGTTGCATACTGAGTATGATGTTGGCTGTAGGTTTGTCATATAAGGCTTTTATTATATTGAGGTATGATCTCTCTATTTCCAGTTTGCTCAAAGTTTTTATCAAAAAGGGGTATTGGATTTTGTTGAATGATTTTTCTGCATCAATTAATATGATCATGTCATTTTTGTCCTACAATCAGTAAATGTGCTGTATAACATTTATTGAATTGCACATATTCTACCATCCTTGAATCCCCAGAATAAATCTCCCTTGGTCATGGTGTATGATCTTTTTAATATATTGCTGGACCTGATTTGTTAAAATTTTATTGATGATTTTAGGATCTATGTTCATTAGGCATATTGCCCTGTAATTATCTTTCTTTGTCTGATTTTTGGATTAGGGTAATGCTAGCCCTATAGAAAGAGCTTGAAAATGTTCCTTCCTCTTAAGTTTTTTTTTTTTTTTTTGAATAGTCTGAGGAGGATGGGTGTTCTTCTTTGAATGTTTGGTAAAACTCCTCTTCGAAGTCCTCTTGACTAGGACTTTTGTTTGCTGGCAGTTTTTTTTTTTCCCCTTATCACTGCTTCAATATCATATGTAGTGACTGGCCTACTCAGGTTTCCTGATTTTTCCTGATTGAATTTTGAAGGTTTTATTTTTCTAAGAATGTGTCTATTTTGTCAAGGTTGCCCAGTTAGTTGGAATAGAGTTGTTTATAGTATTTTTTTAATGAGCCTTTGTATTTCTGTGGGGTCAGTTCTTATTTTACTTCTTTTGTTTCTGATTTTGTTTATTTGAGTCTTCTCTCTTTGTTTCTTGGTGAGTCTGGCTAGAGGTTCATCAACCTTTTTTATCCTTTCAAAGAAGCACTTCTTCGTTTTATTGATTTTTTTGTATTGCTCTTTTGTTGTTTCGGGTTTTTTTTTTTTGGTTTTTTTTTTTTGTCTCTATGTCATTTATTTCCACTGTGATCTATATTATTTCCTTCCTTCTACTTCCTCTGGGCTTTTCTTGTTGTTCTCTATTTAAGCTGTAGTGTTAGATAGCTTATTGCAAGTTTTTTTGTTTAATTAATTAATTAATTAATTAATTAACTTTTTTGAGGTGGACCTGTAGTGCTATGAACTTCTCTCTCAGGATTGATTTCACTGTGTCCCATAGATTTTGGATTGTTGTGTTTCCATTGTCATTTATTTCCAGGATATTTGGTAGCCCATTCATTATTTTAATAGCATGCTATTACCCCTCCATGTGTTTGATTATTTTTGACTGTTTTTATTGTAGTTGAGTTCTAATTTGATGCCATTTTGATCTGAGAAGATGCTTGATATGGTTTTAATCTTCTTGAATTTGTGGAGACTTATTCTCCACAAATTCAAGCCTGTTTCTTAACATGTGGTCTATCTTTGAAAATGTTCCATGTGTACTTCAGAAGAATGTATGTTCTGTAGCACTGGGGTGAAATGTTCTGAAGATGTCAATTAGTTCCATAGATCTATTGAATAATTTAGGATTGCTGTTTTCTTATTGATATTTTATCTAGAGATTTATCCAGTGATATAAATGAGGTATTACAGTCCTCTACTAGGACTGTATTGCTGTCCATCTCTCTCTTGTTATCTTCCAGAAATATATATATATATATATATATATATATATATATATATATATATATAGATAGATAGATTTACCTGTACTGGGTGCATATATGTTTACCAGAGTTATATCCTCTTGTTTTATCGGTATCTTTAGTATTATGAGGTGGCATTCATTGTCTATTATTAGGGCCTTCACTTTGAGATCTATTTTGTCATATATAAATATTGCTACCTCAGCTTTTATAAATTTCCATTTGCCTGAAGATTTTTTTTTCATCCATTCACTTTCAGTCTATGTGAGTCCTTTGTTCTGAGGTGGGTCTCTTGTAAACAGCATATATATGGGTCATGTTTCCTTATCCATTTGGTTACCCCAAGTCTTTTGATTGGAGCATTGAAAACATTTACATTTAAGGTTATTATTGATAGGTATTTGTTTGTTGTCACTTTTATTTTTATGCTTGTGTTTCTCCATCTCTTTCTACTTCTTCTTCTTACTATAGTCCCTTTAGTATTTCTTGCATTGCTGATTTGGTGGTAATAAACTCCTTTAGTTTTTTGTTTTTGTTTTTTTGTCTGTGAACCTCCTTATTTCCCCTTCAGTTTTGAATGATAACCTTGCTAGATAGAGTATTCTTGGATTCAGTCCCTTGCTTTTCATTACATTGTATACTTCATGGCACTCCATCCTGGCCTACTGTACTTCTGTTGAGACAGCAGCTGATAGTCTAATGGGAGATCCCTTGTAGGTAACTTTCTGTTTTCCTCTTGCAGCCTTTAAGATTCTTTATTTCTCTTTATTGTTTGCCATTTTAATTATGATGCACCTCAGTGTGGTTTTTTTGAGGGGCTCATTCTTGTTTGGGACTCTTTGTGCAACCTGCTCCTATGTGGTTTTTTTCTTCCACAACTCAGGGAAGTTTTCTGTCATTATTTCTTTAAACTGGTTTTGTATTCCTCTCTAGCTTCTTCTCCTTCTGCCATCCATATTATGCAGATGTTGTTTGGTTTCATGTTGTCCAATAGCTTCTTTAAATTCTCCTGATTTTAAATTATTTTTTTCTATTGCTGCTCTGACAGGGTTTTTTTTTATACCCTGTCTTCTAAAGCCCTGATTCGGTAGTCAGCTTCTTCTAGTCTAGTGTTGAATCCTTCCAGGGTGTTCTTTCTGCAGCTATGTCATTTTTCATTCTCTCTTGTTTCTTATCCATGTTGATGTTTTTCTAATTCATCTCCTTATAATTCTCCCTTAGTTGTTTGTAATTCTCAGTCAGGTGTTTCAGCATCCTTATAACCATTACTTTGAATTCTTTATGTGACAAATTACTTGCCTCCATTTCATTTAGTTCCTTTTCTGGTGATTCCTCCTATTCTTGCCTTTAGGGATTAATTATTTGTCTCCCCATTTTTGCAGTCCCTTTGTATTTCTATGTCTTAGATCAAACTGTTATGCTACCCAGATTTTTCAGGATTGATCCTATGTAGTAGGTGTTTTGCGATACCCAGTGGTGCAACCTCTCAGATCTCCTGAGCAGGGTATTCTAGGAAAACCCCCAACTTGAATTATTTGGGTTTTTCTGATGTAGTTGAGTCTTGAATGTAATTGTCCCATTCATGGATGGAGTCTCCTCACATGTTGTCTGACTATGTGTGCCTAAACCCTGACCTTGTCATGCAAACTGTTGTGAATGTGCTCAAGGTCACAACTCTTGTGGTGAGAGTTGCCTGCGAGGTCCTGCTGGTGTGCAACTCACTATCCAGTCCCAGAAACTATAGCAGGGGTGGCATGGGACTCATTTCGGGTGTCCAGGGACCTATGGCAAGGTTTGTTTCAAGGTACCAGTGGAATACAGCTCCCTACATGTGTCCTGGATGGTGTCCAAGGCCAGTTTGGGTGGAGGTAAGGCTACACTCCTTGCCGTGCTGCTCTCCTCTTCAAAATAGTGTGGCTTCGAGGAGAGAAAGATGGCAACTGGCAAAAAGGTAGGGAGGGAGAGTGTGTGAGAGAGTGAGGGAGTGATAGAGGAGTGTGTGGACATCTGTGGTGTGTGTGAGAGCTATGGACAGCTATATCTTACAGGTCTCCAAAGGGGCTTCCAAACCAGGCAGTCTTAGATAGTGAAACACTGCAAACACTCTAGGGAGGACACTACCAGCACAGAGACCACACCATCTTGAAGAACAGAACTGCTTGAGACTAGGATCCTAGCCTCATTACTACCCAATCTGGTCTCAATTGCAAACCAGGACCCTACAGCCACTCAGGTAAAATACCTGTGGCCACAGCTGTAAACCCATAGACACCAAGACCCCAGGCAACCTGACCGCAGATTTCTGTGAGTCATAGAGCCAATCCCGGTACCTGCTGGCCCATGGCAGTGGCATAGGAACTGCCAGACCATCTCCATACAAACAGGCCTCCTGCCCACACACAGCAGTGGCGGCTCTATCTGAATTTGAGCCTGGGTGTGTAGACACAGGAAGTTTGTTTCCCGTGACCAGAATCCATGCCCAGACAGGGAGGCTGCGCTGAATTTGAACCTGGAAATGAGAACTTGGGGAGTTTGTTTCCCATGACCAGACCCTGCACCCAAGCAGGGAAGCTGCTCTGAATTTGAGCCTAGGTGCATGATCTTGGGGAGTTTGTTTTCCATTACCAGACCCTCTGCCCACACAGGGAGGCAGTGCTGAATTTGGGCCTGAGTGCATTGACATAGGGAGTTTGTTTCCTACAGTGCACACACACATGACCAGATCCCACACCTACACTGAACGGCAGTACCACCTGACTTTGATTCAGGGCAAGTGCACACGGAAGGCTGTTTTCTGCACGGCAGGGGTGGACCTCCTGCTGATACAGTGCAACTGTGCAACCCGATCCCCCAAGTAGACCGGGGACCCCAATTATCCACTCAAGAGGCAGCACTGAGCACCAGTGACTTGACTCTGTTTCTCATTGTGCATGCCTGGGGTCCCTGATTCCCAGTGCATTCACACTAAGAGTCAGTGACTCCAATTCTTGGTTCATGCACACACAGGGATCGTGATTCTCACACGAGACCACACCAAGCAACAGAGACTCTGATACTTGATTTTTGGCGTGGACACAGGGGGTCTTTGAATCTTGACACACTCTAAGGGACTCTGATTTTTGGCACATGCTATCCAGGTCTCTGTTTCAGCATGGCGCATTCAGGGTCCCTGATTCTAGTTGTGCACATGAAGCCACACTAGGCACTTGTGACTCTGATCCTGGGCGAGCGTGGCTTCCACCAACCCACAGCAACCACAAGTCTTGATGTAAGAGCTCTTCAGTGACACTCAGGGTGTGCAAAGCTCTCACTGCACATGGACCAGGCCCCCACAACTCGATATTTGAACCTTCTGGTGATAGTCAGAATGGGGAGACAACAAAACAATCCCCAGAGGAAAGAAAAAGAGAAATCGCCAAGAAAGGAAATAAGTGAAATGGAAGCATGCAACATGACAGAAAAAGAACTCAGAGTAATGGTCGTACAGTTCATACACAAGATGGACAAGAAAATCAGCAACCTATGCATAAACCAGGTAGAAACCCAAAGTGATATAGCTACAATCAAAAACACCATGGAAGGTTTCAACGGTAGACTAGAAGAAGCAGAGGACCAAATTAGTGAGTTAGAAGATAAAGTACAGAAACAAGCCCAATCTGAATAGCAACTGGAGAAAAAAAATTAAAAAGCAGGATGAGAACCTAAGGGAGCTTTGGGACAATGAAAAATGAAACAACAGATGTACAAAAGGGCTACCAGGAGGACAAGAAGAGCAGAAAAGAATAGAAAATCTATTTGAAGAAATTATGACAGAAAACTTTCCTGATATGGGGAAGAATAAAGTTAAACAAGTACAGAGTCCCAAGCAAGATGAATCCCAAAAGACCCACACTAAGACACATCATAATTACAATGGCAAATGATAATGACAAAGAAATAATCTTAAAGGATGCAAAAGAGAGGCAGAGTTCCCTACAAAGGATCCCCCATCAGATTATCAAATGATTTCTCAACAGAAACACATAAAGCTAGAAGGGAATGGAAGGAGGTATACAAAGTGATGCAAAGCAAAAGACTGAATCCAAGAATACTCTATCCAGAAAGACTACCAATCAAAATTGAAGGGCAAATCAAGAGCTCCACAGACCAAAAAAAAAAAAAAGGGCTAAGGGAGTTTATCATTACCAAGCCAGCAATGCAAGAAATACTAAAAGGAATGCAGTAAAAAGAAGAAATAAAAAGGTAAGTAGGAACACAGGCACAAAAAATAGAAATGCTACAAACAAGTACCTTTCAATAATAACTTTAAACATAAAAGAACTAAATGCTCTAATCAAAAGACATTGAATGGCTGACTGGATAAAAACAAAACAAAACATGATCCATATATATGCTGCCTACAAGAGACCCACCTCAAAACAAGGACTCACACAGACTGAAAGTAAAGGGATGGAAAAATATCTTTCAAGCAAATGGAAATGAAAAAAAACAACAACAACCTGGAGTACAATACTTATATCTGACTAATAGACCTCAAAGTGAAGGCCATAACAAGAGATAAAGAAGGCCACTTCATAATACTAAAGGGACTGACACAACAAGAGGATATAACCCTGATAAACATATATGCACCCAATGCAGGAGCACTCAAATACATTAAAAAAAAAACTCCTGGAAGATAAAAAGAGAGAGATTGACAACAATACAGTCATAGTAAGAGACTTTAATACACCACTGACATCACTGGATAAATCCTCTAGACAAAATATTAGCAAAGGAATAGCAATCCTAAACAATTCACTAGATCAGATGGACTTAATTGACATCTTCAGAACATTTCACCCCAAAGACACAGAATATACATTCTTCTATAGTGCACATGGGACATTTTAAAAAAATAGACCACATATTGGGTCACAAGCAAAGTCTTCACAAGTTCAAGAAGATTCAGATAATACCAAGCATCTTATCAGACCACAATGGCATAATATTAGAAATAAACTACAATAAAAACAATAAAAAAATTCAAGCACTTGAAAGCTGAAGAGCATGCTATTAAACAATGATTGGGTTACCAAAAATATCAAAGAATAAATTAAAAACATCCTGGAAATGAATGACAATAAAAACACAAGAATCCAAAATCTACGGGATACAGTGAAAGAAGTCCAAAGAGGGAAGTTCCCAGCTCTACAGGATTACCTGTAAAAACAAGAGAAAATGGTAATAAGTCATATAATTCTACAAAATAAATAATTAGAAAGATAGCAACAAGAAAAGCCCAGAGTGAGCAGAAGGAAGGAGACAATAAAGATCAGAGTAAAAATAAATGAAATAAAGACCAAAAAAAAAAAACCACACAAAAAAACAAAAACAAAACAAAACAAAACAAAAACCAAAAAACCCAAAAACAAACAAACAAAAATAAAACAAAACAAAGAAACCAATAGATAGTTCTTTGAAAGGATAAACAAGATTGACGAACCTCTAACCAAGCTTGCCAAGAAGTAAAGCGAGAGGACCTAAATAAACAAAATCAGAAATGAAAGAGGTGAAATAACAACAGATGCCAAAGAAATACAAGGGATTGTTAAAAAAAAAAATACTATGAACAATTTTACTCCAAAAAACAAGTCAACCTAGAGGAAATGAACTTATTCCTAGAAAAATACAACCTTCCAAAACTCAATCAGGAAGAATCTAAAAATCTCAATAGTCCAATAACTATGGAAGAAATTGAAGCAGTCATCAAAAAGCTCCCAGCAAACAAAAGCCCGGGGCCAGATGGCTTCACAGGGGAGTTTTACCAAACATTCAAGGAAGAGCTAAAACCTATCCTCCTCAGACTATTCCAAAAAATTCAAGAGGAAGGAACACTTCCAAGCTCATTCTATGAAGCCAGAATTACCTTAATATCAAAACCAGATAAAGACAACAGAATGAAAGAGAATTACAGGCCAATATCCCACATGAACAAAGATGCAAAAATTCTCAACAAAATTCTAGCATAACAGATACAGCATTACATTAGAAATATACAACATGACTAAGTAAGATTTATCCTGGGGATGCAAGGAAGGTACAATATCCACAAATCAAGAAACGGGATACATCACATAAACAAATTGAGAGATAAAAATCATAGAGTCATATAAATTGATGCAGAGAAAGCATTTGACAAAATCCAACACCCTTTCCTGATAAAAAACCCTCAACAAAATGGGAATAGAGGGATCATACCTCAACATAATAAAAGCCTTATATTACAAACTTACAGCTAACATCATACTCAATGGGCAAATACTAAAATCATTTCAACTAAGAAGAGGAACAAGACAGGGATGCCCACTCTCACCACTCCTGTTTGACATAGTATTGCAAGTGCTAGCCATAGCAGTTAGACAAGAAGAAGAAATAAAAGGTATACAAGTTGGAAGAGAAGAAGAAAAAATTCATTATTCCCAGATGACATGATACTGTACATAGAAAACACTAAAGACTCCGTCAAAAAATTATTAGGCTTAATAAATGAATTTGGTAATGTACAATGATACAAAATTAATGCCAAGAAATCTATGGAATTTTTATACACCAATATTGAACTTACAGAAATAGAGATTTTAAAAAAAATCCCATTTACTATCTCACTGAAAAATTTAAGATACCTAGGAATAAATTTAACTAAGGAGATAAAAGACCTGTACTCAGAAAACTACAGGACACTGAAAAAAGAGATAGAGGAAGACATAAACAGATGGAAGAACATACCATGTTCACGGATTTGTAGACTCAACATCAATAAAATGTCCATACTACCCAAAGCAATCTATAGATTCAATGCACTCCCCATTAAAATACCAACAGCATGTTTCACAGACCGAGAATGAACTTTCCAAAAATTCATCTGGAATCAAAAAAGACCCCGATTTGCTGCAGCAATCCTGAGAAAGAAGAACAAAGTAGGAGGGAATCTCAATACCAGATATCAAGCTGTATTACAAATCCACTGTTTTCAAAACTGCCTGGTACTGGCACAAGAACAGACATATAGATCAATGGAATAGAATGGAGAGCCCAGAAATCGGCCCGAACCACTATGCTCAATTAATATTTGACAAAGGAGGCAAGAACATACAATGGAGTCAAGAGAGTTTCTTCAATAAATGGTGTTGGGAAAATTGGACAGATACAGGCAAAAAAATGAAACTAGACCACCAACTTACACCATTCACAAAAATAAACTCAAAACGGATAAAGGTCTTAAACATAAGATGGGAAACCATAAAAATACTAGAGGAATCCACAGGCATCAAAATCTCAGACATGTTCCGAAGGAATTTCTTTACCAATACAGCTCCTAGGACAATGGAAACTAAAGAGAAAATAAACAAATAGAACTACATCAAAATAAAAAGCTTCTGTATATCAAAAGAAACCATCAACAAAACAACAAGAAAGCCCACTGTATGGGAGAACATATTTGCCAATGTTATCACCAATAAGGGTTTAATCTCCGACATTTTCATGGAACTCATACAACTTATCAAAAGAAAGATAAACAACCAAATCAAACAATAGGCAACGGATCCACATAGATAGTTTTCAAAAGAAGACATAAGGAAGGCCAAGAGACATGACGACATGCTCAAAGTCACTAATCATCTGAGAGATGCAAATCAAAATGACAATGAGGTACCTTCTCACACCTGTCAGAACGGTTATCATCAACAAATCAACAAATGACAAGTTCTGGTGAGAATGAGGAGAAAAAGGAACCTTCCTTCACTGCTGGTGGGAACGCAGACTGGTGCAGCCACTGTGGAGAATAGTATGGAATTTCCTTAAAAAACTAAAAATGGAACTCTCAATTGACCCAGTAATCCCACGAAAATAGAAACACCAATCAGAAAGGATGGATGCACCCCTATGTTCATAGAAGTGCAATTTACCACAGCTAAGATTTGGAAACAGCCTAAGTGCCCATCAGCATATGAGTGGATTACATGTACAAAATGGAATATTATGCTGCAGTATAGAAGAAGGAACTCTTACCATTTGCAACAGCATGGATGGAACTGGAAAGTATTATGCTAAGTGAAATATGCCAGTCAGAGAAATATAAATATCGCATGATCTCATTAATTTGTGGAATATAATGAACATCATAAACTGATTAATGAAAAAAGATCCAGACACAGAGATGCATTGATCAGATGGTCATACCTTAGAGGGAACTTAGGGGAGGGCGGGGATAAGAGGAGGAGATCAGCCAACGGACTTGTATGCATGCCTATAAGCCTAACCAATGGACACAGACAACAGGGGTGAGGGGGGATGAGTGGGAAGGATGGGGGGCAATGGGCAGATAAGGAAACATATGTAATACCTTAATCAGTAAAAAAATCTAATGACAAAATATAGAAAATATATACCTTTAGCTAAGAGGCTAGGAATTGGATGGTAAGAAAAATTAGAGCTTAGGATGATGGTGATTCATATAAGTAAGTTCAAAGCCTTTTGTAAGACACATTTCTGCAACAACTGAGAAAAGAAATCATGTTACATTAAAAAAAATTTCAAAAAAATCAAATTACTTAGGGTATGTTTTCTTGAAATACTTATTAACACGGAGAGAGTATAGTGGCAAGGGAGAAGTCAATGAGAAGGAGGGAGGTAAAGGGGAAGCGAGATATAATATGTAGGGTGAGAACATATAAGAAATATCAGGAACTTTTTTATTGTTTAAAGTATTACATGTTTCCGTTTTCCCCCAGTTAACTCCCCTGGCCACGTCCACCCATGAGGGCAAACCCCCACCTCCCCAGTGTCTGTTTCCATTGGTCATGATAATATGCATGCATAGAACCCCTTTGGTTGATCTCTAACCCCCCTTTCCCTGCTTTCTCCCCAAAGTCGGACATTCTGCTCAGTGATACCTTGTCTCTGGATCCAATTTTGTTCATCATTTAATGTTGATCATTATATCCCACATATGAGTGAGATCATGTGATATTTATCTTTCTCTGAATAACTTGTTTTGCTTAGCATAATGCTCTCCAGGTCCATCCATGTTGTTGCAAATGGTAAAAGTTCCTTTTTTATAGCCGCATAGTATTCCATTGTGTAGATGTATCAATGTTTCTAATCCACTCATCTGCTGATGGGCACATAGGTTGTTTCCAAATCTTCGCTATGGTAAATTGTGCTGCTATGAACATAGGGGTACATATATCCTTTCTGATTGTTGTTTCTGATTTCTTAGGATATATTCCTAGAAGTGGGATTATTGGGTCAAATGGGAGTTCCATTTTTAACTTTTTGAGGAAACTCCATATTATTTTCCATAGTGGCTGCACCAGTCTGTGTTCCCAACAGCAGTGCATGAGGGTTCAATTTTCACAATATCCTCACCAGCACTTGACTTTTGTTGATATGTTGATCGTAGCCATTCTGAGAGGTGTGAGATGGTACCTCATTGTTGTTTTGATTTGAATCTCTCAGATGACTAGTGACTTTAGCATATTTTCATATGTCTCTCAGCCTTTTGAATGTCCTCTTTCCAGAAGTGTCTACTTAGGTCCTTTGCCCATTTTCTTTTTTATTGGATTGTTTATCTTTCTTGTTTTAAGTTGTATGAGTTCCCTGTAAATTTTGGAGATTAAACCCTTATCTGAAATAACATTGGCAAATATGTTCTCCCATGAAGTAAGCTTTCTTATTGTTTTGTTCATGATTTCTTTTGCTGTGCAGAAGCTTTTTATTTTGATGTAGTACCATTTGTTTATTTTCTCCTTAATTTCCATTGCCATAGGAGCTGTATCAGTAAAGATACTATTATGACATATGTCTGATATTTTGCTCCCTATGGAGTCTTGTAGGATTTTTATGGCTTCCCATCTTACATTTAAGTCCTTTAGCCATTTTGAGTTTGATTTTGTGTATGGTGTAAGTTGGTGATCTAGTTTCATTTTTTTGCATCTATCTGACCAATTTTCCCAGCACCATATATAGAAGAGATTGTCTTGATTCCATTGTATGCTCTTGCCTCCTTTGTCAAATATTAATTGAGCATAGTTTCTTGGGTCGATTTCTCAGTTCTCTGTTCTGTTCCTGTGGTCTGTATGTCTGTTCTTGCATCAGCAATAGGTAGTTTTGAGAACCATGGTTTTGTAATATAGCTTGATATCTTGTATTGTGATACCTCCAACTTTTATCTTCCTTCTCAGGATTGTTGTGGCTATTCGGGGTCGTTTTTTATTCCAGATGAATTTTTGGAGTGTTTGTTCTAAATGTGTAAAACATACCATTAGTATTTTAATGGGGATTGAATTAAATCTATAAATTGTTTTGCATAGTATGGAAATTTTAATGATGTTGATTTTACCAATCCGTGAACATGGTATGTTCTTACATTTGTTTATGTCTTCCTCTGTCTGTTTTTTCAATGTTTTGCAGTTTTACAAGAACAAGTCTTTTACTTCTTATATAAGTTTATTCCTAGGTATTTTAATTTTTTTGGTGGGGGGCAGTGGTAAATGGGATTTTTTGATTTTTTTATTTTTATTTTATTTTATTATTTTTTTCAGTTTCTTATTCTTTGAGTTCATTGTTGGTGAAAAAGCCATAGATTTCTGGGTGTTGATTTTGTATCCTGATACATTTCCAAATTCATTTATTAAGTCTAGTAGTTTTTTGATGGAGTCTTTGGGGTTTTTCATGTACAGTGCCATGACATCTGCAAATAAGGACAGTTTTACTTCTTCTTTTCAAATTTAGATGAATTTTATTTCTTCTTCTTGTCTAATTGCTATGGCTAGCACTTCCAGTACTATATCGAATGGGAGTGGTCAAAGTAGGCATCCCTGTCTTGTCACCTTTCTTAGGGGAAATTGTTTTAGTTTTTGCCCACTGAGTATAATGTTGGCTAAATTTTTGTCATAGAAGGCTTTTATTATGTTCAGGTATTATTCCTCTATTCCCACTTTGATGAGAGTTTTTATCAAGAAAAATGTTGGATTTTGTCAAAAGCTTATTCTGCATTTATTGATGATTATATGATTTTTATCTCTCAATTTGTTTATGTGATGTATCACATTTATTGATCTGAGAATATTGTACCATCCTTGAATCCCTGGATAAATCCCACTTGGTCATGGTGTATGATCTTTCTAATGTAATGCTGGATCTGATTTGCTTGAATTTTGTTGAGCATTTTAGCATGTATGTTCATCAAGGATATTGGCCTGCATTTCTCTTTCTTTGTGGTGTCTTTATCTGGTTTTGGATTTAGGGTAATGCTGGCTTTATAGAAAGAACTTGAAACTCTGTCATCCTCTTGTATTTTTTGGAACAGTCTGAGGAAGATAGGTTTTATTTCCTCTTTGAATGCTTGGTAAAACCCCCTGTAAAGCTGTCCAGACCAGGGCTTTTGTTTGCTGGCAGGTTTTTAAGTACAGCTTCAATTATTTTGGTGGTTAACATCCTATTAAGATTTTGTGATTCTTCCTGATTGGGTTTTGGAAGTTTGTATTTTTCTAAGAATATGTCCAATTTGTCTAGGATGTCCAGTTTGTTGGAATAGAGTTGTTCATAGCATTTTTTTCAGAATCCTTTGTATTTCCGTGGGGTTGGTTGTTACTTCACCTCTTTCATTTTTCATTTTGTTTATTTGTTTCCTCTTCCTTTGCTTCTTGACAAGCCTGGCAAGAGGTTCATCAATCTTGTTTATCATTTCAAAGAACCAGCTCTTGGTTTCATTGATCTTTTGTATTGTTCTTTTGGTCTCTATGTCATTTATTTCTGCTCTGATCTTTATTATCTCCTTCCTTATGCTCACTCTGGGCTTTTCTTGTTGCTATCTTTCTAATTCTTTACATTGTAGTGTTAGAAGATTTATTACCATTTTCTGTTGTTTTTACAGGTAGGCCTGTAGAACTATGAACTTCCCTCCAGAACTGCTTTCATGGTGTCACATAGATTTTGGATTCTTGTGTTTTTATTGTCATTCATTTCCAGGATGTTTTTAATTTATTCTTTGATATTTTTTGTAACCTAATCATTGTTTAATAGCATGCTATCCAGCTTCCAAGTGCTTGCATTTTTTTATTGTTTTTATTGTAGTTTATTTCTAATATTATGCCATTGTGGTCTGAGAAGATGCTTCATCTAATTTCAATCTTCTTGAATTTGGAGAGACTTTGCCTGTGTCCCAATATGTGGTCTAACTTTGAAAATGTCCTGTATGCACTTGAGAAGAATGTATATTATCTGGCTTTGGGGTGAAATGTTCTGAAGATGTCAATTAAGTCCATCTGATCTAGTGAGTCATTTAAGATTGATGTTTCTTCTTTGATTTTTTTGTTTAGAGGATTTATCCAATGGTGTCAATGTGGTATTACAGTCCCCTACTATGACTGTGTTGTTGGCTATCTCTCCCTTGACATCTTCCAGAAGTTGTTTTTGTGTATATTGTTGCTTCTACATTGTTTGCATATATGTTTATCAGTGTTATACCCTCTTGTTGAATTGCTCCCTTTAGTTTTATGAAGTGGCCTTCCGTATCTTTTGTTATGGCTTTCATTCTTAGGTCTAATTTGTCAGATATAAGTATTGCTATCCCAACTTTTTTTTTTAATTCCATTCACCTGAAAAAAATTTTTTCAGCCCTTCACTATCAGTCTGTGTGAGTCCTTTGTTCTAAGGTGGGTCTCTTGTAGGCAGCAGATATATGGGTCATGTTTGCTTATCCATTCAGCTACCTATGTCTTGTGATTGGAACATTTAATCCATTTACATTTAAGGTTATTATTTATAGGTATCTGTTTGTCACCATTTTTATTCTTTATGCCTGTGTTCCTTCTTCCCTTCCTATTCCATCTTTTTACAGCAGTCCCTTTAGCATTTCTTGCATTGCTGGTTTGGTGGTAATAAATTCCCTTAGCCCCTTTTTGTCTGTGAAGCTCTTGATTACACCTTCAATTTTTAATGATAGCGTTGCTGTGTATAGGATTCTTGAATTCAGTCCCTTGTTTGTCAACACTTTGTAGATTTCATTCCCTTCCCTCTGGACTTATGTGTTTCTGTTGAGAAATCAGTTGATAGTCTAATAGGAGATCCCTTTTAGGAAACTTTCTGTCTCTCTCTGGGAGACTTTAAGATTATTACTTTTTTGTTGGTATTTGCAAATTTAATTAATATGTACCTTGGTTTGGCCTTTTGGGTTCATCTTGACTGGGACTCTGTGAGCTTGTGGAACTTCTGTGATTTTTTTCTTCCCAATATCATTGACGTTTTCTGTCATTATTTCTTCAAATAGGTTTTCTAGTCCTTGCTCTGTTTCCTTTCTTTCTGACACCCCTATTATGTGGATGTTGTTTCATTTCATGTTGTCCCAAAGCTCCCTTAGGCTGTCCTGTTTTTAAGTTGTTGTTTTTATTTCCAGTTGCTACTCTGCTTGGGTTGTTTTTCCTACCTTGTCTCCTAGCTCACTGATGCAGTCCTCAGCTTCTTCTAGGCTACTCTTGATGCTTTCTATTGAGTTCTTTATTGTAGCTACGTCATTCTTCATTCCTTCTTGGTTCTTCATTTCCTCTTGATTCTTACACATGTTTTTGAATTCATCTTCCATCCTTTTGAGCATCCTTATAACAATTGCTCTGAATTCTTTCTCTGACATATTGCTTGCCTCCATTTCATTTACTTGCTTTCCTGTGATTCCGCCTTTCTTTTCATGGGTGGGGGGGCTCTCAGCGTGTCTGGTTATGTGGCCCACTGTCTATCAAGTTGACCAAAAGCCACAAAATACAACTCAAAAAGACACGACAAAGAGGGAACAAAACACGAATGTATTCATGAAACCAATAACCCCAAATAAAGGTGACCACCAGAGAAAAGAGAATTAGGGTAGAGAAAAGAGTACAAAAATGATATTGAGAAAAGGAGAAAATGTAAGATAGTAAAGAAAATAAAGGGAAAAAAAGAAGGGAAAAGAAAGAGAAAAGAAAAAAATATATACCTATATGGGGAGAAAACTCCACAAAACCAACAACTAAATGAAAAAAATGCAAACAACAAACCTCCAGAGAAGGAAAAAAAAAAAAGGAGGTTAGCTGAATCTGAAGAGGCAGAGCTTATGTCCAGAAAGTAAGGTAGAGATTGAATGAATGAGGGAATGTTCATGATTCAGTATAGAGGGGATAGAAAGAGAATGAGTGTATAAGAAGAAAAGTAAAAAAGTATCCAATTAAAAATAATAAATAATAATAATTTTAAAAATAATAATAGTAATTAAAATATACATTCAAAAACATAAATGTGTATATATGCCGGGAGCCGGTCCATCCTTGCTGTTTCAAGGGACCTGGCATATATGGCATACAGTTCTTAATATGTTTGCTCACCTTCTTGGCGCTGTGTTTTAACCAAGGTCACCTCTCCGAGAAAGGTTGTTTCTCCAGGTAGGAATTTTTCCCTGAAGTCAGGGAGGGGATGCCTCTCCTAGAAAGGTTGTTTCCCCAGGTAGGAATTTTTCCCTGAAGTCAGGGAGGGGATGAAACTCCTTAACTAAGTGCCAGGCGGGTAGTTAATCACTTTAACTATGAACAATCATGCTTAAACTACATAATCTTTTCTCCCTGGAATGGAGATAAGAAACGCCCTAACCTTTGTAATAGAGATTGATAGGATTGAATCAACTGGTATAAATACAGTTGTAACAAGACAGAAACACTCAGAACTTAGAACACAGAATTCAGAAGACAGAACCTACACGGACCCTGGAGACAGAAGAACTTCACTGGAGAGAACATGGCAAAAGATCCTGGACTGAACCTGACTATAGAACATGGCAAGAGAACCTGACTAGAACCTGGTGACTGGACCTGGCTGGAGAACCAGCAGAACCTCTCTGGAGATCGAGACCAGAACCTGGCTGGAGATCCTGGCTAGGCTGCTGATCAACTGAACGCTGTCTCTGTGTCATTCCTTCTTCGCCGACTCCGTCCACACCTTTGGGGACCCCTGGACCTGCTGGGGTTGGACCCCGGCGTATATATGTAAATTTCCCCCTTTCTTTAATCTATCTATCTATATATTCATCTATTTTTCATAGAGTAGAGTAGGCAGCAAATAGGTCTGTGTTTGGTGAGTGAAACTAATTAAGCTATTAGTAGAAGAAGAGAACAAGTGAGGAGAGGAGGAACAAAAGCATAAAATAAAATTAAAAACACACAAAAAAAACTATCAAACAAGCAACAACAAGAAGAAAGAAAATTGGCTAGTGAAGAAAGAGAAAAGATAATAGTGCATGAACTTGGAGCAGGGGAGCCAAAATTAGATATATGAGTAAGCCAATAGAGACTTTGTTGTCCATGGATTGCCTCTCCAGCTATCTTTACTTCACCAATTCTGGGTAGATGTTATTCAATTCTATTGTTTCTTCTATCTGATCCAGTGGTTCTCAGCCTTGGCTGCACATTAGAATCACCTGGGAATCTTTTTAAAATCCGGATTTCTGTGCCTCATCCTCCAGAAATTCTATTTCTTTGTTATGGGATGGGGCTACAACATTAGTAACAAAAAAACAGAATTTCCGGAGGATGAGGCCCAGAAATCAGGATTTTAAAAAGATTCCCAGGTGATTCTAATGTGCAGCCAAGGTTGAGAACCTCTGATCTGCTCTGTGAGAAGGCGCCAGACAGGTCTGTCTATTCCACCGCCATTTTGTCTCCCCTACTACTGGAGGTGGAGTGGGCGGGAGCATCAGCAGAAGACACTTTGAGCCCGACTTTCTGCGTTCCCAGGGAGTGTGTGTGTGTGCCTAACAGAGCTGTGACCTGCTATTTATAGAGTGGATCCCAGCACCAAGGGCTGAGAACCCCGAGACTGTGGGTGGCACAGGGTGCAGGTGCATGGGCTGTGGCTTCCAGAGGCTGCGAGGCTCCTGCCACTCCCTTGGGTTCCCACTCGCTCCCCACTTGCCCTGCCACATTCCCCAGAGAAGTTGTCACCAGCTGCCTCTCCCTCGACTCACAGGCCCCCTGGCACAGTCACTACCTTCTCCCCTACCCCCACCCTCCTGGTTCCCTTCCTCCCCCTTTGCATGTTCCTAGTGGTCTCTTCCAAATGTCACAGGCCGCCGAGTCAGGAATTTTTTTAATGTTAGCATTATGGTATAAATACTAGTCCCACCACCACCCTGGCCATCACCACACTATTGTTCATGTTCATGAGTATTTTCTCTTTATTTCTCAGTCCTTCCACCCTTCTATATAACTCCCCCTCAAATGTAGTCAGCATGCTCTCTGTCTATGAGTACTTCCCTTTAAATTCACAAAATTCTATATATCTGAATTAAATAAGCATGTAAAAATATTTGATTAACCCTTTAATATATGTCATTATTTTTATCTAAGTAACACTTTTAAATTATATTTCTTTATCAAGAGTATTTGCTGAACTACAGAGATGTATAAAAATTAACATCTGATGTGAATGATATTAATGCTACTTTAGCAAAAATTAAAAGAAATAAAGTTTCACCATTAATACTGATTTTACAGAAAGAAAATAAGATTGTAAGAGATTGTATGAACATCTGTACACTAACAATTTGGATAATCTAAATGAAATGAGTGGGTTTTAGAAATAATCAATTGAAACTGATTCATGAAAAAATAAAAATCTGAATATAATTTAAAAGTAAGGAGGAATGAATCAGTCATTTAAAAACCTCCTAACAAGAAAAGTACAGGACCCAATGGCATAATTGGTGAAATCTGTCAAATATTAAAGAAAATTGCCACCAGTCCTTCTCAAATTCTTCTGAAAACTTGAAGAGGAGGGATCACTTTCTCTCTTATTCTCTGAAGCTTGCCAGCAAAAAATAAAGACACTGCAAGAAGATAAAACTACATGTCAATATTCCTTGTGAATATTGATGCAAAATGCCAAGAAACCAAAAATATACTAGCCAACCAAAATCAGCAACATATTAAAATTAGTTTATATCATGACAAAGTGGGATTAATTTATGGAATACAAAACTGTTTAAACATGAAAATCAATGTAATATACAATAATAAAATGAAGGAATTTTAAAAAATGCATGAGGTCATCTCAATTGATGCAGAATAATTATTGGACAAAATGCAACATCATTTCTTGATAGAAATACTAAATAACCAAGGAATTGTAGGAAATTTCCTCAAGATAACAGGTAATATATGAAAAATGCATAGCTAACATTATATTCAATGGTGAAAGATTGAAAGCTTTCCCATAAGATCAGGAACCAGACAAGGATGCCTGCTCATACCACTTAGATTCAACATAGTATTGGATGTTCTAGCTGGAGTAGTAAGGCAAAAAAAAAGACATAAAAGGCATGCATATTTGAAAGAATAAGTAGTAATATTTATGTTCATATACAACATGATCTTTTCATTTTGCTCTTAAATTTCTTTTATTTTTTAAATAGATTTTGAATTTTATTTCCATAACATTTTCAAAATTACATCCTCTGGTTACCTTTTAATATTTTTAAATTAAACTTATTGGGGTAAGAAGGAGTTTAATGAGTACAGAGTTTCTTTTGGAGAATGAGGTAAATGTTCTGGTAATGGATA
The DNA here is from genome assembly GCF_963259705.1 of Myotis daubentonii. Classification (NCBI taxonomy): domain Eukaryota; kingdom Metazoa; phylum Chordata; class Mammalia; order Chiroptera; family Vespertilionidae; genus Myotis; species Myotis daubentonii. The sequence continues at coordinate 106,932,350 of NC_081861.1, forward strand.
GTTGTAATGATTGCACAGCATTGTGAATGTAACTTAATGTCACTGAATTGTACATGTAAAATAAAAATGACTAAAGTTGCCGAAACTGATTTGGCTCAGTGGATAGAGCGTCGGCCTGTGGACTGAAAGGTCCCGGGTTCGATTCCGGTCAAGGGCATGTACCTGGGTTGCGGGCACATCCCCAGTGGGAGATGTGCAGGAGGCAGCTGATCGATGTTTCTCTCTCATCGATGTTTCTAACTCTCTATCTCTCTCCCTTCCTCTCTGTAAAAAATCAATAAAATATATTTTTAAAAAATCACTAAAGTTATTGTTGTGGCTGGTATTACTCAGTGGTTAGAGCAGAGGTCCTCAAACTTTTTAAACAGGGGGCCAGTTCACTGTCCCTCAGACCATTGGAGGGCTGGACTATAGTTTTTTAAAAAAAACAAACTATGAACAAATTCCTATGCACACTGCACATATCTTATTTTGAAGTAAAAAAACAAAACAGGAACAAATACAATATTTGTATTTGCATGTGGCCCACGGGCCGTAGTTTGAGGACCCCTGGGTTACAGGATTGACACACACAAGAAAGGCTTGCAGGTTCAATTACTCATTAAGAGCATGTACTTGGGTTACGGGGATCAATCCTTGGCCCTAGTTCAGGAGCATGAAGTACGCAACCAATCAATGTGTCTCACATCAATGTTTCTCTCTCACTTTTCCCCTTTCCTTTCCTTCCACTCTCTCTAAAAACAAAAAACAAAACAAACAAACAAACAAACAAAAACAATGGAAAATATCCTCAGTTAAGGATTAATAAAAGACTAAAATTATAAATTTTATGTGATGTACATTTGCCAATATAAAAGAAATCTTGATAGTATGGTTAAGAATCACTGAATATATGCCATGTCATATATTAAGAACTGTAATAAATTACCTCTACTTTCTTCCTAAAAAAATCTTACCTTTATTGAAAGACATGATAAATAACTGGAAAATTATAGTATGAGAGAATAATATATGTATTGTTTATTACTTACAAGTAATCATTATTCATAAAACTAAAACATGAAAGTCCGATAAACATATTGAAGAAATGTACATTAAAATGACCATGAAATACCCATAACATTGGCAAAAATTAGAAGTCTGACAATAACAAGTGATGAGAAAAATATGAGGCAACAAGAACTCTTATATACTAACTATAGAAGTATAATATAATGCAAATATTTATTATTTGGCAAAATGCAACAATGAGGGGATGGATATAATGAGAGACTTCAATTGTATAAATGATGATTTCTTAAGTTGATGAGTCTAAACAAGGTTCATAATTTTATTATCTATGGTTTTTGTATGCCTGAAGTATTTTATTATTTGAATAAATAAAAATTAACTTATTTGAAAGGTAGTATGTGAAAATTTGGGTTTCGGTAATACCATGTCCTCTAATGTGACTGAGATTCAGATATGCAAACATAACTCCTCTTAGAGGAAAGAGGGTATATCATTGAATCTCCACAGATGTAAAAGCAAATTCAGTTTTTAGAAGTAAAACCAGAACCAGTTTTTGGATCCTGGAAGTGTCTCTAGGAAGTTTTCATAATAATTTTTTTGCTATTTCCTTGACTGATTTATATCTAGCACTTTTACCATTAAGAATGTGACAAACCTGATGGTGTCTTGCATGAACCCTATTTGAGGAAATCAAGAATTATGCCACTCACTTTAGAGCTCTAAATCCCTGGAATGTATAGGCACTTGCTGTTTACAGATTTTCTAGGCCCTAAAGTTTGAATAACTTTTAATCACCTGCTACATCCAAATGCAAATATTTTAACCAAATAACTTATTTTTGTTTTAAAAACTGCTAAGAAAATAGTTATTATCCTTGTATGTCTTTAAGCTCTCCCAGGTTGTGAACTTTAATTTCTTGCTACTTTTCCTGGTCCTTGACCTTTCAAACTCATCTGTAAACCACTAATATGCCAACTTTAGCAATAAGAGATAAGGTTTCATGGCTCATTCTGTCCTTCAAGACAGACAAAATAAGATCTGAAATGTCCCCTTTTTATAATTAGTGTCTTACTAAATAAAAATGTTTTAAGATCCTAATTATTTCTTTTAACTTTGAAAAGAACACTTAATGTGAGATCTATCCACTTAACATATTTGTAAGTACAAATATAGCATTATTAATTATAGGCACAATGCTGTACAACCAATCTCTAGAACTTATTCACCTTGCATAACTGAATCTCTATACTCATTGAACTATAAGACCCCATTTCCCCTCCCCTTAACCCCTAACAACCACCATTCCACTGTATGTTTCTATTAACTTGACAATTTTAAATAACTCATGTAATGGAAGCATTCATTATTTGTCCTATTGACTACCTGAGTTCATTTAGCATAATGTCCTCAATGTTCATCCATGTTGTCACATGTCAGGATTTTCTACTTTTCGTTTGTTGTTGTTGTTGTTAATCCTCACCTGAGGATATTTTTCCATTGATTTTTTGAGAGAGTGGAAGGGAGGGGGAGAGACAGAGAGAAAGAGAAACATCAATGTGAGAGACACATCAATTGGTTGCCTCCAGCATGTGCCCCCACCAGGGTAAGGAATCGAGCCTGCAAACCAAGGTAGGTGCCTTTGACTGGAATTGAAGTCAGGAACCCTTCATTCTGCAGACCGACACCCTATCCACTGAGCCAAACTGGCCAGGGCAGGATTTCCTACTTTTTAATAATATTACATACCACATTTTCTTTATCCATTCATCCTTTGATGGACATTTAGGTTGTTTCCGTATATTGGCCATTGTAAATAATGCAATGAACATGGGAGTGAAAATATCTCTTCAAGATCATGATTTCAAACTTTTAATTTTTTTTCTTAAAGTTGTTAATGTTGACATTAGTGAGGGAGTCCCCTCTAACCCCCCTTTGCCCACCTCCATCCACCCTCACCTTCCCCTCCCTTGGCCTTCCTCAAACTATTGTCTGTATCTATAGGATTTGCATATATGTACTTTAGGTAATCCCTTTACCATATCCAGAAGTGGGATTGCTGGATCATATGTTGGGAAAACTGAATATCCACATGTAAAATAATGAAATTGGACCCTTACATTATGCCATAAACAAAAATCTTAATAAAATATTAAAAATCTTAATAAAATAATAAAAATCTAAATAAAATATCAACTCAATCTTAATAAAATATTTAAATTTAAACCTGATATTATAAAACTCCTAGGATAAAATATAGAGAAAATTGTTCATGTCATTGATTTCTTGAATATGACAGTGAAAGCACAAATAACAAAAACAAAAATAAGTGGGCCAAAACCAATCTGAAAAGCTTCTGCGCAGCTAAGTAAATAATCAGCAGATTGAAAAGGCATCTCATGGAATGGAGCCAAACACATTTTTACACCATATATCTGATGATGTTAATATCTAATATATATATATCATAGCACCAAAAATTTGGCAGAGTACCTGAGCAGATATTTTCCCAAAGAGGACATGTAGATGTCCAAGATGTCCAACAGGCAAATAAAAATATGTTCAATATCATTAACCATCAGGAAAATTCAAATCAAAACTACAATTAGATATCACCATGCACCTGTTAAGATAACTATTTTTTTTTTAAAGATGAAAAGTGTTGGCAAGGGTGTGGAAAATTTAGAACTCTTGTACACTGTTGGAAGAAATGTAAAATGGTGAAGCTATTATGTAAAACAGTGCGGTGTTCCTTAAAACTAAAAATATGATTACTAAATGATATAGCAAAAAGGCACTTAAATCTTTAAATATATTCAAAATACTGATTTGTAGGCAGAGAATGAATTTGAAAAATTTCAAAATTGTTCATTCACACTCAATAGCCTGGATAACTAATAAAAGGAAGTTGAAGGAATCAGCTAAAGAATATCTATGCATAGCCTATGGATACAGATAAAAATGTAGTGAAAGCCAAGGGATGTGGGGCAGGGGCTAGAGGAGGTAAGTAAGTGGGGTAAAGGGGTTCATCTGTAATAGTGTCAACAATAAAAAAATTTAAATAAAAAAGAGTCAGGAGTGCCAAATTTACAAATACTACTCTCCTTAAAAAGTTCTGTTCTTGGGTGGAAGGTAATGCCTGAGGTTAGATGTCCTAACACTAGGAGTTATTGGGTACATTCCCCTAATACTAGGACCAGAAGCAGGAACAGAAAAGTATCCTATATAATAATAGAGGAATATGCAAATTAGCTGGGATGTTATAACATCACTACCGAACAACAGGGACCTGAGGTTGCATGGTGCCTGGCCAGGGCGAGGGACCTCAAGCCACGTCCCCTGCCCAGCAGGGCTTGAGTGGGGAACCTCAGACCATGCCCCTCACCCAGTGGGGCTTGACAGGGCCTCAGGCCATGCCCCACCTCTCCCCGAGTGCTGGGCCAGGGGACCTCAGGCTGCAACCCCCACCTGGCGGGGCTTGATAGGGAACCTCAGGCCATGCTTCCCACCCCAGCACCAGGCCAGGGGACCTGAGACTTTGCCCCACACCCGGTGCCAGGCCAGGAGACCTGATGCTGTACCCGCTCAGAGGGGCTTGACGGGGGGTGAGGTCAGCCAGGTCTGGGTCTCACCCAATGGGAGTGGGGCCGTACGTTTCTGGGTCTCCTGCATTTTCGAAGTGCATGAGAGTGGTGGGCAGTGACTTGACTCCAGGTCCCACGGCATGCCCCAGACTCTGACAAGGAGGGAGATTTTCATATACATTTTACTAATTTTCTTTCATCTCTGACACTTCTATTATAGAGAAAGGGAAAGTAGCAATATTAAAATATTTTCTCTGATTAATTTCCTTTTTTAAATATATTTTATTGATTTTTTACAGAGAGGAAGGGAGAGGGATAGAGAGTTAGAAACATTGATGAGAGAGAAACATCGATTCAGCTGCCTCCTGCACACTCCCTACTGGGGATGTGCCCACAACCAAGGTACATGCCCTTGACTGGAATCGAACCCAGGACCCCTGAGTCTGCAGGCTGACGCTCTATCCACTGAGCCAAACCGGTTAGGGCTCTAATTAATTTCCTTTTAATGTGCATGAATTTTGTGCACCAGGCCACTAGTTAGTCAGTAATTCAGTGCTGAAACTCCAGTGAAAATCAAATGTATGGGGACATCAAATCAGAGTTGGGTGAGGATAGCAAAACTAACTATAACATTGTTTGAAAGGTTTAGCACAGACAGAAGTTTGTTTACTAAATTCTGTTCTATATTGAAATTAAGGCTTTCTTTCTATCCTGGACTGATAAGCTACATGAGTGCAGATATGATATGCATTGTATTCACCATTCATTTTTCCAGTACCTCATACATTGCTTAGTGTATAGTAGTCACTTAATAAATATTTGTTGAATAAATGAATTAATATTTATCTGATGCTGAATACTTCATTAATTCATTTTCACTATTTAGAATTATGAAAAAAAAATGCTATCTCTCAAAAATCCTTCATCTTCATACTGGGGCTCAAGCCATAGCATTTAATCATGTAATTTAAGGACATGTTTTCAGATATTTAAAAAATTTACATCTATTATGCCATTAGAATGTGAAGGGTTTTCAGGCCCACAAAACTTGCTAAGTTGTTAGGGTCATTTCTTTTTTTAATAGTTCCTCCAGTGAGATATGAAACAAATATCATTTCAATATAGTAACATGTACCTGGATGTTATGAAGTTTTGGATTTAGATTCCAGTTTTCCATGAACTACCTGCATTCCTTTAAGAAAGCTATATGAAGAATTCACATCTCACTGATAAAATGAGGGAGTTGAGCTAGAGTATCTTTCAGAATCCTTTCAGAACAATCAATGTCTAAATCATTGAGGAAGTGACATGTTGCAAGTATTAAAAAATAACTTTAAATATTTCTGATGAATATTAATAATTATAATAATAACAGTACAATATTTATGTAGCACTTATTATATGCTAAATGTTTCATATAGATTATGTTAGATGCTCTAATAAATTTTTCATTTAAGTATATTTTGATTCAAAATTACAAAATTGTAAAATAATATATATTTTTTTTGTGATTAACACATGTTCACCTTAGAAAAATAAGAAAAATTTAAAATACCCAAAGCAAAACATTGATAAATTTTGAGTGTATGTTTTTCTTTTTTCTTTTTTTGGCTGAATTCTTTTTTTTTCCTTTTTATTAAATTTATTGGGGGTGACACTGATCAACACAATTATACAGGTTTTAGGTACATAATTCTACAACACATCATCTGTACACTGTATTATGTCTTCACCACCCCAAATTAAGTCTCCATCCATCACCGTTTATCCCTCCTATACCCTCCTCCACCTCCCAGTATCCCCACTGTCCCTGGCAATAACCACTCTATTGTCATTGTCCATGAGTTTTTTTTCACCTTTTTTCCCCTCTTTTTGCTCTAACCTTCCACCCTCTCCAACTTGACCCCACAGACATCTGATAACCTATTTTCTATCTATGAGTCTATTCATATTTTCCTTGTTAGTTTATTTTGTTCATTAGGTTCTACAATGAGTGAAATCATATACTTGTCATTCTTTGACTAGCTTATTTCACTCAACATAATGTTCTCTAGGTCCATAGGACATACATATGGCCAATAGACATATGAAAATATGCTCAACATCACAAATCTTCAGAGGTATGCAAAGCAAACAACAATGATATATCACCTCATACTTGTCAGAATGGCTATTATCATTAAACAAACAAGTGTTGGCAAGGATGTGGCGAAACAGGAACCCTAATACACTGTTGGTGAAAATTCAGATTGGTGCAGCCACTGTGGAAAGCTGTATGGAGTTACCTCAAAAAAAAAAAAAGAAAGAAAGAAAGAAAGAAAGAAACTGCCTTTTGACCCAGAATTTCTACTTCTGGGAATTTATCCAAAGAAAAATGAAACACTAATTGAAAAGAATATATGCACTCCTATGTTCATTGCAACATTATTTACAATAGCTAAGATTTGGAAGCAGCCCAAGTGTCCATCAGTAGATGAGTGGATAAAAAAATCTGTGCTACATTTACACAATGGAATATTATTCAGCTGTAAAAAAGATGCTGTATATCCTTCAAGTACCTGTGTGTGCATGTGTGTATATGTGAATTTGTATTCATATACCTCCACATTTGAATTATATTGAAATTTTGTTTTTCAATTATGCACTCAACATAAAGTGAACTTTTTCCTACAGTATGATTTCATTAAATTATATAACTTCCCATGATTTAGTCAACCCCTCATTGATGGACATGTTGTTGGTTGTTCTCAATTTTGTGTTATAACAATTCTGCATTCATAACTTTATAAATGGATTCTTTGAATTGGTAGGTAAAAGTTTATGCACATTTTTAAGACTTTGAGTACATATTGCCAAATATCTCTTCGGGAAGATTTTACAAAATTACAATATCACCAGTAGCGGGACTTCTATTTTACCTTTTCTAACTGATTCTGAATATTTGTATATAAACTGCCAAACTTATAAGAGAAAAAAATATTTCATTTTATCTTGCAATCTTAGATTTTTGTACTTTAAAAATTATTCTTTTGTGAAATGCTTATTTATGATCTTAGCTCCTCTTTTGAAAAACCAAATGTAGGTCTTTATTTAACTTGCTTGTAAAAACTTTTTATTAAGGGTATTAACTCTTATATGCTGCAAATATTTTTCCAGTCTATTATTTGTTTTTGTTTATGCTGTTACCAATTCCATTAATCATTTTCCACTTTTTGCTTTATTTTCTGTTGGACATTTATTTATTTATTGGAATGTTATTAGTTAATAATATTAAATAGGTTTCCATTGTACAATTCTATGATACATCATCTGTATAGTGCATTGTGTGATCACCACTTAAAGTCAAATCTTCTTTCCTCATGATATATGAAAAGATACTCAAATTCACTAGCTATTAGGGAAATGCAAGTCAAAGCTACAATGAGATACCACCTCACACCATTTATACTGGCTCCCAGAGGCCCGATGCATGAAATTCGTGCAAGAGTAGGCCTTCCTTCCCCTGGCTGCCAGCACCGGCTTCCCTCGGGGCACCCAGAACCCAGGCTTCACCCACGTCCTTGGCTTCGTCCAGAAGATCGCCTGGAAGGATGTCCCATCTAATTAGCATATTATGCTTTTATTATTATAGACTAGAGGCCCGGTGCACAAAAATGTGTGCACTCGGGGGGTGGGGGGTCCCTCAGCCCGGCCTATGCCCTCTCGCAGTCTGCAGTCTGGGACCCCTCGGGAGATAGCGCCCTGCTGGCTTAAGCCTGCTCTTGGGTGGCAGAGGGCAGGCCCAATCCCTAGGTGCAGCCCCTGGTCGGGCTCAGAGCAGGGCCGATTGGGGAGTTGGGATGCCGCCCCCCTGTCATGCACAGAGCAGGGCGGATTGGGAGGTTGCGATGCCACCCTCAGTCACGCTCAGGGTAGGGCCAATTGGGGGGTTGGGGCACCGCCCCCTGTCATGCACAGAGCAGGGCGGATTGGGAGGTTGCGATGCCACCCTCAGTCACACTCAGGGTAGGGCCAATTGGGGGGTTGGGGCACCGCCCCCTGTCATGCAGAGAACAGGGCCCATCAGGGGGGTTGGGGCTCCGTACCCTGTCACGCACAGAGCAGGGCCAATCAGGGGGTTAGGGCGCTGCCCCCTGTCATGCACAGAGCTGGGCCCATCAAGGGGGTTGGGGCTCTGTACCCTGTCATGCACAGAGCAGGGTGGATCAGGGGGTTGGGGAGCTCCCCCCGTCATGCACAGAGCAGGGCCCATTAGGGGGTTGGGGAGCTCCCCCCTGTCACTCACAGAGTAGGGCCGATAGGGGAGTTGGGGCACCGCCCCCCGTCACACACACAGAGCAGGGCGGATCAGAGGGTTGGGGCGCCGCCACTGTCACACTCAGGGCAGGGTCGATGGGGAGGTTATGGCTCTACCCCATCACACACAGAGCAGGGCCCGTAGGGGGTGGGGAGATGGGGCGCCGCCCTCTATCAGGCACAGAGCAGGGCCGATCAGGGGGTTGGGGCACCACACCCTGTCACACACAGAGCCGCAGGGCGATCAGGGGGTTGGGGAGCTCCCCCCTATCAGGCATAGAGCAGGGCTGATCAGGCAGTTGGGGCGCCTTCCCCTGTCACGAACAGAGCAGGGCCGGATAGGGAGGTTGTGGCCCCACCCCCTGTCACACACAGAGCCGCAGGGCGATCAGGGGGTTTGGGCGCTGCCCCCTGTCATGCTGATCCCGGTGCCAGGAGGCCTCGCAGCTCCGCTGATCCCGGTGCTGGGAAGCATATTACCCTTTTACTATATAGGATAGAGGCCTGGTGCACGGGTGGGGGCCAGCTGGTTTGCCCTGAAGGGTGTCCTGGATCAGGGTGGGGGTCCCCACTGGGGTGCTTGGCCATCCTGGATGAGGAGATGATGGCTGTTTGCAGCTGGTCATACACCCTTCAGGGTAGGGGTCCCCACTGCGGTGCCTGGCCAGTCTGGGTGAGGGGTTGAGGGCTGTTTTCAGGCTGGTGGGTAACTGAAGCTCCCTACCGCTCCTCTTTTTCTTTTTTTTTTAATTCTGGGCCAGCTTTAGCTCTGGCTCCAGCTCTTAGGCCTCCACTGCTGAAAGCAGTTTTCTGGCCTTTGTTTACCTTCTGTATTTGAAACAATGTTGTGATCCTGCTGGCTGAAGCCTGGCAGACTAAAGCAGCTTTCTGGGGTTTTGTTTAGCTTCTATATTTGTAACATAGTTGCTTAGAGTTGCAGCTCAGAGGCTGGCAGTGGCAGGCGGGGAACGTTGGAGACCTCCGTCACTGAAGCAAGCAAGCCTCATGTTCGCTTCCAGCTGCCTGGCTGCCAGCCACCATGTTGACTGGCAGTTAATTTGCATACCACCCTGATTAGCCAATGGGAAGAGTAGCGGTCGTACGCTAATTACCATGTTTCTCTTTTATTAGATAGGATTATCAATAAGACAAGTAATAACAAATATTTGAGAGGTTGTGGAGAAAAAGGACCCCTCATTCACTGCTGGTGGGAATGTAAGCTGGTACAGCCACTATGAAAAACTGTATGGAGGTTCCTTGACGATTTAAGAATAGAATTACCATGTGACCCAACAATCCCTGTTATTGGTATCGTCCCCCCAAATTTGAAAACATTCATTCACAACGATATATGCATCCCTATTGTAGCACTATTCACTGTGACTGAGACATGGAAACAACTGAAATAAGGCAGACAGAAAGGATAAGAACTATATAATTTCACTCATATGTGGAATATAAAATTGAAAGCCACAAATGAGCAAACAAGACAAAGAAACTAAAACTCATAGGCACCAACAAATAATATGGTGCTACCAGAGGGAAAGGAAATTGGGGGGTGATACAGGGCAAAGGGAGACAAATATATGGTGATGGAAGATGATTTTGTTACCATAGAGAGTTAGTTGGAGTGCGGGCAGCCAGCAGAAGTTTGAGCACAGCCTGGCTGGCCACTTCTGAGGGGTGGGGTGGGCAGGGACTACACAGAGGATGTGGGCGTTCTGGGATTCAACCATCTTCGTGGCTGTGCAGGTGCTATGTCCAGCATGGGGGGGCATGCTGAGGGCTGCAGCATCTCCTTGGTTCCTAACTGGCGGGCTCCGGAGCAACACACCCACCACTGACCCTGACACTATATACTGATAGGTAGTGCTGGGGAGTATCTCCCATTGGCCAAGATGGCACAGAGGGAAGCTCTTACAATGAGCATGCCAAAAGCTATAAAGATGAATTGAGGGGCCCAAGAGCTGCCAAAATCTACCAAGATAATTGATAGAAAAAGAGACCCTCCAATCCTTCAATCCTTGTAAGAACCAAAGCTTTAGCGGAAAGGAGGTATGGTCTTTAAGAAGGGAGTCCACCATTTTCCTAGGTCAGGGCACGTGACAAAACCTCTTTCCTTTTGTACCAGCACCTGCCTCATGAGTTTGATTTTCTTGAGGCAGCAACTGAACCTGTGTTTTCAGTTCAATTTGATTTTTGGTGGAAGACACACAATGCAATATACAGGTCATGTATCATATAAATATCACTCTTAAAACCTATCTAATCTTATCAACCAATGTCATCAAGATAAATTTAATTAAAATTGATTAAAAATGAAGCAAATCTACTTTCTAAAAATTGCAATTCATTTTTTTTATTTTTAGCTGACTCAGTAAATATTAACAAAATATACATCATATGATCAATCTTAGCAGAGCTCTCAATTTTAAAGATATATTTTTAACTTCAAAACTTATTTGCCAATTTTAACTTTTTAGAAGAGTGGTAAATACTTTTACTGTATGTGTAATGAAATGATATGCCATCTACTGGCAAGCTTTCCAATATATCTTATGTACACATTTAAATAGCAACTGTTTTTGAGATTATGCTAAAAGAACATATTGCTTGATTATATGTTATGTAGACCAGTGCCATCTGAAATTGCTTTTAGTCATTTTGTAATTTTGGATTTTGTATATTATGCACAGTTTGAAACAGAATATTTCAATTTGGGGAATGACACATTTTTTTCTTAAGATGCCTAGACCTGGGGTCTAAGAATCATATAGCCCCAACTCTGCTGTAATGATTTTTCTAGCTTGGCTTACAATAAGATTTCTATAATCACAGAACTTACTGTACAGGTCATTGCAGAGCAAAGGTCTACAAAAGAAAATTCAGTTTGTAATTTCTCCCTGTTCTCATAGTAACATGACATTTTTTCTTATGTTTTCACTTGCACATGGAGGCAAAAGATCTAGACTTAACCTCCTATGCAAAAGACACTGAGTTTTTTCTCAGTTACTAATGCCTTGCTTTACTAATTCTCCTCCTACTCCCTCAAAAGTCAAAGAAGCATTTCATTACACCCACAATCACCAGCATAATTCTATCAGCAATTTAAACTTAAGCTCTCTCCAGGGGTTATATTTTACTAATGGACACTTTTGCAATTTCAGCTTAGAAGTTTGACTCAGAAATTGGAGGAAACATTACTTTTAAGTAAAAGAGAATTTTACATGTAATAGCAGTTCAAAGTTAAGCATTCAATTTTATGATTCCGGTTAGATCAACTAAAAGCTAGTTCAATGAACTCTCCTAAAAGGTTTTCCATGAAAGATCTGCATATACACTTTTTATTACACATGTTATGCTTTTAACCTTTTAATATAATATCTAATAAATATTAAGAACCATTGACTTACTTTAAAGTCTTCAGGTTTCTTTTTCCTTAGTAAGAAATAGTTATCTCCTTGTCCAAATATTATTGATAGATAAAAGTTAGAGATTGTGGTTATTGTTTTTTATGATCCACATGCCAAAAATGTATTATTCTTATGTAAATATATAGTATTACTATTTATTTTTGTCAAATATGAATACCACATCTTAAATCTAGAATTAGATCATTGTCTCTAGTGTTACCAATATTTTCTCTTTATACATGACTGACATTTTATGAAAAGTATAAAAGCCTGAAGACATCTTAGAAATAGTGTACTTTACTTCAGCAGCATAGAGGCAATCATGTTATTAAATAAAATTAACCCTATCCTCCTCCAATCTCCTAAAATTATCCTAAAGAAATTTTCCACTGAGGGAAATTAGTATCATGTTTTTAATAAAAATCTCTACCTACCATTATTGTGAGTAATAATGAATCATAAGCGTTTCTTCTCTCACCCTTTGACTTCTTATTTTTATCCATAGATCCATATTTACAAATGCTTTCTGAAATGTCTATTGGTATTTTAAACTTAACAAATAAAAAATGAAATTCATCTTTTCTTCACATTTTATCTCTTCCTGTATCTCCAAACTTTATTAAGGGCAATGCCATTTTCATAAGTATCCAGTCACCATATACTCATTATTAACGTCTTCAGATTTAAATAGTTGTCAAATTCACTTGAGCTTGCCTTTGAAATCTTTCTTTTATATCTTTTCCTTTCCTTAAATGTGCACTAATATTATCATAGTCTAGGTCCTGGCAATTTGTCACCTGGGCACAATTTCTCACAATGGCCACAACTATTTTCATACTGTTAACTTCTTTCCACTTCAATATAATGTTGCATTGTCTACATTAACAAACTATCTAAAATATGACTCTAATTTTTATTATACTAATATTCAAGGTTCTTTATTACCTAGAATAAAAAGCCCCAAACTCCTTACAACAGTATTGAAAGTCTTCTATAATCTGTTCCTTACTTACCTTTTAGCTCCCTCTGTCTATATTATCTTTTCTAAACTGCCACATGTCTTAGAGTCAAGCTATATGACACCCTGCACCAAACCAAATAGCATATCCTTTGCGAAGCCTTACCCAAGCCCTTCCTCACAGAACCTCTGCCTTACGTTTTGATTCTTTCCTATTTATATTCTCATAGCATTTTGTACTTCTGATAACATATTGTAGTTTAAGAAGTTCTTTTTGATCATAGACACAATGAACTCAATCACTTTCTAGTTTCTGTTAAATATTGCTTGAGACTTTTGATATTCAAGACAGTCTAAATTTCTAAAAGACACATTAAAGATCCAGTCCTTTAGGATTTATAAGCTCTATTCTTATATTAAGGTAGAGACCCAAATAGCTAATTATTCAGACTTAAGTATTTAAAGTCCAGCCCTAGCTGTTTTGGCTCAGTAGATAGAGCGTTGGCTTGTGGACTGAAGGGTCCCAGGTTCAATTTTGGCCAAGAGCACATGCCCAGGTTGCGGGTTCAATCCCCAGTAGGGGATGTGCAGGAGGAAGCCGATCAATGATTCTCTCTCATCATTGATATTTCTATCTCTCTCTCCCTTCTCCCTTCCTTTCTGAAATCAATAAAGATATATTTTAAAAAATAAAATCCTTAAAAACATCTTTACAGAACTATCTTTGAATATTTTATTGTGAGTCCTATATAATAAAGTAATATGAAAAGGTTTTTACATTCTGAAATATAGCACTTGTCACCATCTTCTTCGTAGTATGACAGTTTGCGATTATGTATTTTTTTTCACTAGCTTATAAACTGGTAGGAAGAGACTATATCTTCATGTTATCATGTACCACATTGCTCTTCATATAGAAAGGTGTTATATAACTGTGTCCCCTTGAATTTAAGGTTAATATTGACTAATCTTAAACCATATCAGATATTATTTCTCAAATATGCACTTATTCATATTCAATATTCGAGTCACCCATCTATCAGTACACAAGTGAACACAAGAAAAACAGTGTTAATCCAAATTGGAAAGATGGTTAGATCACCCGGTGCTTTGGATTACTCAGATATGCATGCCCTCCTATTATAAAACTAGAGGACCGGTGCACAAAAATTTGTGCCCTGGTGGGGGGGGGGGGCTCAGCCCGGCCTGTGCCCTCTAGCAGTCTGGGACCCCTCGGGAGATAAGGCCCTGCTGGCTTAGGCCTGCTCCTGGGTGGCAGAGGGCAGGCCCAATCCCTAGGTGCAGCCCCTGGTCGGGCTCAGAGCAGGGCCGACTGGGGAGTTGGGGCGCCGCCCCCTGTCATGCGCAGAGCAGGACGGATTGGGAGGTTGAGATGCCACCCTCAGTCACGCTCAGGGTAGGGCCGATTGGGGGGTTGGGGCTCCGTCCCCTGTCACACTCAAGGCAGGGTCGAAGGGGAGGTTGCGGCGCCACCCCCTGTCATGCACAGAGCAGGATGGATCAGGGGGTTGTGGTGCCACCCCTGTCACATACAGAGCCGGCCGATCAGGGGGTTGGGGCACTGCCCCCTGTCACGCACAGAGCAGGGCCCATCAGGGGGGTTGGGGCTCCGTACCCTGTCACGCACAGAGCAAGGCCGATGAGGGGGTTGCGGAGCTCCCACCGTCACACACAGAGCAGGGCTGATCAGGGGGTTGGGGAGCTCCCCCCTGTCATGCACAGAGCAGGACCGATCAGGAGGTTGTGATGCCACCCTCAGTCACACTCAGGGTAGGGCCAATTGGGGGGTTGGGGCGCCGCCTCCTGTCACACTGAAGGCATGGTCGATGGGGAGGTTGCGGCTCCACCCTGTCACCCACAGAGCAGGGCCCATGGGGGGGTTGGGGGTCCTCACCCTGTCACACACAGAGCACGGCCAATCAGGGGTTTGGGGCTCCACACCCTGTCATACACAGAGCGGCAGAGCAATCAGGTGGTTGGAGAGCTCCCTTCTATCAAGCACAGAGCAGGGCCATTCAGGGGGTTGGGGCGCCTTCCCCTGTCATGAACAGAGCAGAGAGGATAGGGAGGTTGTGGCCTCGCCCCCTGTCACACACAGAGCCGCAGGGCGATCAGGAGGTTGGGGAGCTCCCCCCTATCAGGCACAGAGCAGGGCTGATCAGGGGGTTGGGGCGCCTTCCCCTGTCACGAACAGTGCAGGGTAGATAGGGAGGTTGTGGCCCCACCCCCTGTCACAAACAGAGCCGCAGGGCAATCAGGGGGTTTGGACACCACCCCCTGTCACGCTGCTCTAGGGGCCAGGATGCCTCGCGACTCCACGGATCTCAGTGCTGGGAGGCATATTACCCTTTTACTATATAGAATAGAGGCCTGGTGCACGGGTGGGGGCCGGCTGGTTTGTCCTGGTGTTCTGGATCAGGGTGGGGGTCCCGCTTGGGTGCCTGGCCAGCCTGGATGAGGCGATGATGGCTGTTTGCATCTGGTCACACCCCCTTCAGGGTGGGGGTCCCCACTGGGGTGCCTGGCCAGTCTGGGTGAGGGGCTGAGGGCCGTTTTCAGGCTGGCGGGTTACTGAAGCTCCTAACCTCTCTTTTTTTCCTTTTTTTTTTTTAATTCTTGGATTTATGACTGTCACTGGAGTTGAGAGCCGGCTTTAGCTGTGAGACCTTGCTGCTGAAAGCAGGTTTCTGGCTTTGTTTACTTTCTGTATTTGAAACTGTGTTGTGACTCCAGCTCTGAGATCCCGGCTGACTGAAAACAGGTTTCTGGGGTTTTGTTTAGCTTCTATATTTGTAACAATGTTTCTTAGCAGCTCAGAGCCCAGCAGCAGCAGGCGGGGAACGTTGGAGTCGTCCGTCACTGAAGCAAGCAAGCCTCCTGTTCGTGTCAGTAGCCTGGCTGCCGGCTGCCATCTTGGCTGGCAGTTAATTTGCATATTGTCCTGATTAGCCAATGGGAAGGGTAGCGGACGTACGGCTAATTACCATGTTTCTCTTTTATTAGATAGGATGAAGGATTTGGAGCCACATTTATAGTTGTATTCTATTATTGTCTCATAAAGTAAGTCTATCCATCCACAATTTAAAGTTTCAGGAAGAATTCATATTTTATTCCTCAAAAATAATAAATATTTCCTAAATTGAATCACTTATTTATTCCATGGCTGTTTTTTAAAATGTGTCAGCATTTTTCTTACCTGTTCTAGAATAATGTATGTTGAGGGTGTTTTGCTCTTTTTATATTATGGAGAAACTCAGAACAAGGACTATTGGCATACAATATGAAAAAGATGATGTATATTCATAGTCTCATGATGAAATTATTGATAATATTATATTAGTTTCTTCTAAATATTCAAACAGCAGTAATATAAACTTATCTCAATTTTGTCCACATGAATACATACACAACCATACAGCAGGAGCACCAATATTCTAAAACTTATTTATCTTTAGGCCACCCTATGCTCACTGTTTCTATTAAAATATACTGGTAAAAAATTAAAGTTGAAAATTCATAAGAAAAAAAGTGACAAGATGCTAGAAATAAAACATAAATAAGAGTTTGATTTAAAATCAAAGTCAATTTTTGTCTTTAAATAAAACCTGAATTTGTAGTACAACTTAACATTTTGAATCTGAATTTATTTTAATATAAATACTTCATATTGGAATTTATCTCATTATCAAAGAGTTACATAGTAGAAAGTACATTTCACAATTTGCGACTAAGTTTAACTTTCATACTATAATATAATAGTGAAACACGTGTAGGGGATATTATTATTATACTAGAGGCCTGGTGCACAAAATTCGTGCACGGGTAGGGTCCCTAGGCTTGGCCAGCAATCAGGGCCGATCTGGGCCTCCCTTCCTCTAGCTGCCAGTTGGGGCCTTCCTTCATTCTGTGTCGCCCCCTGGTGGTCAGCGCACATCATAGTGAGTGGTCCAACTCCTAGTAGGTCAAACTCCTGAGGGGACAATTTGCATATTAGTCTTTTATTATATAGAAAATTACACATAATACTGTTTTCAGATTATGAATTAGAAATGCATTTTAGCAGACTTCATTTGAAGAAGCATTTTGTGTCAACTATGAAAGGAAATATTTTTGTTAAAATGTGTGAAGTACCAGTCAATTTCTGTTTTGAAGTATGGGATCGTAAAGCAAAACACAGTGGTATAATTAAGATCTTAAAAACAATCTCTGTTTTTTTGCATTTGGATTACTAGGACTGAAAAAAATCACCTTGGTATTTTAAGACTTAATAATAGCCTTTCCTGATATTCTGCAACTCACACTGATTTCTCTCTTTCCCAGACTGCTACTGCAGTGAGAACCAGCACCACACAAATTTGCACTTAATTGTTATAATAGTTTCATGAGTCAGTCTTCTCAACTTAGATTGTAAGCTCCTTAAACTGCATAAATGATGTCTTACACTTCTGTTCCCTGGCACAAAATTGGATAATTGTTGATTAATAACTGTAGCCAACAATTTTCTTCCTCTCACTTGGGGCTGCTTAAGAACGGCCAGCCTCTTATAACACATTTACTATGCATTCAATAATATCTTCTAGTGTTAAAACAGTTAGAAGCTCTAGAACATCAAGATACATTTTATATGAAATCTGAATTTTACAGTATGCTTTAGTACACAATCTCTATAAATGATTTGTCTTAAAGTGGGGATGCTCTGTTCTGTACTAAAAACTCATTCAGGAACATTTATTGGACAGGTATGATGGACTAAGCATTGTTTTAGGAAAAAAATAGCTACAAAAATACATGACATTAAGAAAAATCATTTACTCCCAGCTGTTTTATATAATATGATTTAATTCTTACACTCCAAGGAAGGCACCATCAGTCCCATTTTACAGGTGAGTAAACTGCAGTTCAGAAAGTTTAAGTAATTTTCCCAAGGTTATAACTTCCAAATGGCAGAAACAGAATTTGAACCCATCTCTATCTTCAAACCTGAGGTTTCAGTTTTATAAGAGATATAACCATATGAAGAAATGTTTATAGTATAATGTTATGAGTATTATAATAGTAGTAGCATATTACTTTCTTAAATTGCACTAATCACAGTAATTTTATATTTATGGGTAGTAATTTAATTGTGTCCTCTGATAAATTTTAAACTCCATGATTTCAGAGACTATTTCTAATTTTCATCACCATTCACTAATAGAATACCTGGTACATAATAGAAATCTAGGAAATATTTATTGAATGATTGGATTAGTGAATGTTGTGAGATTTGAATTGAGGCCTGAATGGTAAGTAGAAGATTGCAAGGTGGAGAAAAGTGGAAATGGTCTTTCTAGAAGACACAAACTGGGCAATAAATTTTTGATTGATGAAGGAGCTTAAGAAATTATTTAAAACATTTGTAAATCTGTGTCCCAAGAAACTAACAACTATTCTCAGTCATCAAAAAGTTACTCTACATGTGATAGAAGATACAATTATATTCAATATTTTACCTTGCTCTGAATAGGACACTGGAGCAAAAATGGGACTATTGTTAGCTTTTTCAGAAATTTAGAAAACTGCTTCAAATATATACTCCAGGACAAGAGTATTGTATTTAAATCTGACAAAATAGAGTTACTGACAACTGTTGTATGACACTAAATAATACATTTAAAAATGGAACTCATTAACAGAAAAATAAACAATATGAAAACATATGCACATAGGACATGGGGAAACATTTCTCCAAATAAAACATTCAGATGGCCAACAAACACATGAAAAGATGCTCAACATCACTAATCACCGGGGAAATATGAATAAATACAATGAGATACCATATCACACCAGTCAGAATGGCTATATGTGCACTGCTGGTGGAAATACAGATTGGTGAAGCTACTGTGGAAAACAGTATGGATATTCCTCAAAAACCAAAATATAGATCTACCATACAACCCAGCAATCACACTTATGGGTATTTATCTAAAGAAAATGAAAACACTAAATAAGTGCACCTCTATCTTCATAGCAACATATTTACAATAGCCAAGATATGGAAGCAACCTAGGCATCAATCAAATATCCTATACAATAAAAGTGTAGTATACAAATTGTCCCCTTGAGCCGAGTTCTTCTGGGAGTTAGACCAGGGGGTGCACCAGCTGGGGGAAGGAAGGGAGGCCCTGGTCAGTGCAGTGGTGGCAGGCAGCCAGGGGAAGGGAGGGAGGACCCAGCATCAGCAGGTGGCCAGAGGAAGGGAGGGAAGCCCCAGCCAGCAGTGGCAGGCAGTGGCAGGTGGCCAGGGGAAGGGAGGGAGTACCCGGCTGGCAGCTGGCAGCTGCTAGGAACTCACCCTACCAGTGCATGAATTTCTTGCACTGAGCCTCTAATATATATATATATATATATATATATATATATATATATATATATATATATATATAGTCATATATTCAGAAATATTACTCAACAATAAAAAATTGATTTTTCCCATTTCTATTTGCAACAATATGAATAGACCTAGCAGGTATTAAGCTAAGTTAAATAAGTCAGACAGAGAAAAACAAGTACCATATGGTTTTACATATATGTGGAAACAAAAACAAAAAAAAACAAGCAAACATAAAAAAAACCCAAAATATAGAAACAGAGATCAAACAGAAGAATGCTAGAAGGAAGGAAGCTGGGAAGATGTTGGAAAAATGTAAATGTGAATATAGTCCATAATATTCTATGAACTTTTCAAGTGACAGATGATTACTAGACTTAGTGTGGCAATCACATTGTAAGGTATATGAATGTTGAATAACCATATTTAATACCTAAAACTAACAAAATATGGTATAGCAAGTTTACTTAAAGAAATAAAAATCAACTATATTTTGAAACTGAGCTCAAAAAATAAAAATGGCATCAGATCCATTTTATATTAGTTTACTTCCAAAAAATTAGAGCATAAAGTTATTGAAATAATGAAATGTTAAACATATTTATAATATTACTAGAGGCCAGTGCATAGATTTGTGCACCAGTGGGGTCCCTCGGCCTGGCCTACAGGGATCAGACGAAACCAGCTCTCCCACATGACCCAAGAGGTCCAGGAATGCAAGAGGGCGGTTCTAGGGTGCACTGCAGAATCAGACTCCTTCCTGTCTGGTCTGGGTGCGTCACCCGAGAACCTCAGCTGCCAAGTCACCGCAGCTCAGCAGTTCCTGTGTTGAGCATCTGCCCCCTGATGGTCATTGTGCATCATACCTACTGGTCAGACAGTTGGATGGTCGAACTGTCAGATGGTTGGCCAGTTGTTTAGGCTTTTCTATATATGGATTCTTTTTAATTTAAATTCTTTATTGTTTAAAGAATTACATACGTCTCCCTTTTTCCCCACTGACCTCTCCCGGACCAATCCTACCCCCCAGCATATTCCCTTATCCCCCCTACTGTCTGTGCACATTGGTTATGCTTATATGCCTGCACACAAGCCATTTGGTTGATCTCTTACCACCACGCCCCCCCCCCCCCCCCCCCCCCCCGCTTCACACCGTCTCCTGCTTTCCTCTGAGGTTTGACAGTCTGTTTCATGCTTCTATGCCTCTGGATCTATTTTTGTTCATCAGTTTATGTTCATTAGGCTCCACAAATGAGTGAGATTATGTGATATTTACCTTTCTGTATGTCCTCTTTTGAAAAGTGTCTATTTAGGTCCTGGCCCATTTTTTGATTGGATTATCTTCCTTTTGTTAAGTTGTATGAGTTCCCTATAAATTTTGGAGATTAGACCCTTATCAGATATAACATTGGAAAATATATTCTCCCATTCAGTGGGCTTTCTTGTTGTTTTTGGTGATGGATTCTTTTGCTGTGTAGAGGCTTTTAAGTTTGATGTAGTCCCATTTGTTTATTTTCTCCTTAGTTTCCATTGCCCTAGGAGCGGTATCAGTAAAGATATTGCTATGACATATGTCTGATATTTTGTTGCCTATGTATTCTTCTAAGATTTTCATGGATTCCTGTCTTACATTTAAATCCTTTATCTATTTAGAGTTTATTTTTTGAGTACGGTGTAAGTTGATGGCCTAGTTTCATTGTTTTGCACATATCTGTACAGTTTCCCCAACACCATTTATTGAAGACTATCTTTATTCCATTGTATGCTCTTGCCTCCCTTGTAAAATATTAATTGAGCATAATGTCTTGGGTCAATTTGTTCATTCTCTGTTCTGTTCCATTGATCTATATGTCTGTTCTTGTGCCAGTACCAGGAAGTTTTGAGAACACCGGCTTTGTAATATAACTTGATATCTGGTATTGATCCCTCCAACTGTATTCTTCTTCCTTGGGTTTTCTGCAGCTATTCAGGGCCTTTTTTTATTCCACATGTAGTTTTGGAGAGTTTGTTATTGGTCTGTGAAGTATGCCAGTGGTATTTTAATGGGGACCGCATTGAATCTATAGATTGCTTTGGGTAATATGGACATTTTAATGATGTTGATTCTATGAATTCATAAACACAGCATGGTCTTCCATTTGTTTATGGCTTCCTCTACCTCATTTTTCACTGTCCTATAGTTTTCCCAGTACAGGTCTTTTACCTCCTTCGTTAAGTTTATACCTAGGTATCTTAATATTTTTGTGTGTAATAGTATTTTTTTTAAAATTTCTCTTTCTGAGAGTTTATTACTTGTGTATAAAAAGGCCATAGATTTCTGGGTGTTAATTTTGTATCCTTCTACATTGCCAAATTCATTTATTAAGTCTAGTCGATTTTTGCAGAGTCTTTAGGGTTTTCTATGTACAATATCATGTCATTTGACAACTAACTCCACAGACATACAAAAGATTGTAAAAAAAAATACTATGAACAACTCTACTCCAACAAACTGAACAACCTAAACAAAAAGACATATTCCTAGGAAAATACAACCTTCTAAAACTCAATCAAGAAGAATAAAAAAAAAACCCCTAAATATGCTGATAACTACTGATGAAATTGAATCAGAAAAATTAAAACTGTCTGAAGAGTAAAAGTGGTAAATTTAGTTAACCATCAGACAGAAAAGTGATGAGAGTGAGATATTTTAGGTAATACTGAGTTGAAAATTCTAAGCCTGTTCCAAGCCACAGGCATCCTTTTGAAGCTTTGTTATTATAAATATAGTATATATCTTCTTTTTTCTCTACAAATGGTTTATGCATCATTACCGCTGTCTTCTCTACAAGTGTTTTGAATTTTTACCAATGGAACATTTATGAGTGCTTTTGGGCCAGAAAAAATATTTATATATTTATAGTAGATGAACACATATCTGGTTCACGTTTGTCTTCTGAACCAATCTGGTATGCATAGTTGAAGAAATTGTTATAAGCCAACATTTCCTTTTTATTTAATTAAGAGTATAAAATCCTCAGAGCACAAACCTCATCTTCTATATATTCTAAACTATACACACTGAGACACCATGAAAGTTATCCTCTCAAGTGTCTATGTAACATGTACATTTAACCTGTTTACACTGGGGTAAACAGGCTTCTTTATAATGTTGTCTCCAGTAATGGCTCTGACTCTGATTTTAATCAGCTTCTAAGCTGACATTTGCAGCCATGGCTACATATAGTCAATGACACTATCACCTATTAGGAGGTCTTTAAGAGGTACAAAAGTAAGCCATGCAGCTCACTATTAAGTCTTCAAAATGTAATACATTTACAGGCTGATTTACAGAGAATTTCTAAGGCAGCATACAACCTGCATTTATCACAGAAGCTTCTTGTATGTTTACAACAGCTTATAATCTATGGCTTTAAAGAATCAGACTAAATAGATTTAATCAGGATTGAATATCAACAGTGCTGCTTCTAAATTGTTTATCCGTCCTCCAGGAATTACTTTCAATCCCAGTTTGAACAGTAGAATATGGTTTCCTTCATTCTCAAATAAATTGCAGACTAATTCTATATAATTTCAAACAAATGGAGTAATATTGTACCAGACAATTTTAAAAGGGCTGCCTTATTTTTAAATAAACAATGTATAGCAATAGGAATTGTTATAACAGCAAACTCCTTTATATTCTTAATATAACTTATCTTTTTTACAACTTTTTATAAAAACAGTAAATATATGCCAAATGCATAAAATTGTTAAAACACGAAAGAGAAAAAAAACAACAAAACATCATTTTCAATATCACCACCTAGAGATAATCATTAACGTTTTTGCATGTATCTATATATATTTACTTACTTTTGTAGCTGTAATTCTGTATATGCCTCAAAGTGGTACCATATTGTACAAACTTTTTTGAAGCCTATATTTTAACTTAACATTGGATTGCATTTTCACATGTCAATAACTATTCTTCAACAAAATGGTTTTTAATAGCAGTATAACATACCTCCATATGGACTTACTACAATTTACTTAAAAGAATTTTTCATTGGATGAAAACCAAGATGGCGGCATAGGTAAACACCGGAAATTACTGCCTCCCACAAAAACTTCAAAAATACAATGAAAAGCCAAAACCGGTTTGGCTCAGTGGATAGAGCGTCGGCCTGGGGACTGGAAGGTCCCAGGTTCGATTCCGGTCAAGGGCATGTACCTGGGTTGCGGGCACATCCCCAGTAGGAGATGTGCAGGAGGCAGCTGATCGATGTTTCTCTCTCATCGATGTTTCTAACTCTGTATCTCTCTCCCTTCCTCTCTGTGAAAAATCAATAAAATATGTTTTAAAAAAATACAATGAAAAGATAAAACGGACATCATCCAGAATTACAGGAAGGCTGGCTGAGTGGAAATTCTACAACTAGAAGGAAAGAGAAAAGCACACTGAGATCCAGAGGAGCTGCGGAAGTAAAGTGCAGAGGTATGGAGGCTTGAGCGCACACAGAAAGGGCTGGCAACTGAGGACGTGGCTGTCTTTTTGAATCAGGAGGGAGTCACAAGCTCCCAACCGCTCTGAACTCCAGTTCCGGGAAGTCTCTGGGGACCCAGGACTCATAAAGAAACTGGACTGTCTGGCAGCAGGCAGAACTCGGAACTTGAGGGCGGCTTTCCCTCAGAGGTGCTTGCAGCAATTATCAGGACACTGAGACGCACGGCCCCTTATGGCACGGCTGAGGATCAGCCATAGCTGCTTGCTCTGCCCTGTTGATTCCTTGAGACCTCGCCCCACCCAGGCTGCAGCAGAGGCATTTGCATATGAATGCCCTGGCCCTTTGCAACCTGAAAATTACCTAACAAATTGCAGCTGGGCCAGACACACCCAGAACTTCCAAGAGAAGGCCCAAGGTCCCACAGCAGCTTGCATTGCTTCACAGCTGGGCCTCATCTGGGCACCTCCAAACTCCAAAAAAGGAAGGGGAATCTGCAGATCTCTTCATAGCTCCTGCTGGGGAACCTCAGGCAGAGGCTAAATTAGCACCTCCTTAGATCCAAGAGCCAGTGTACCCAGTGGTCAGAGGGGGACCATCCAGATTACAACCCCTCAGATCCATAAGGGACACACTCAGGGGGCAGACTCAGTGAGCACCAAAGCCCCATTGAAGCAAGTCTTGGCCCGGAGGGGTGTCTCCAGCACAGAAGTTCTCCCACTGCAGACACAGCTGATTCTCACTGCCAATTGGCCTGGAGGTCAATTCCTCCCAGTGATACCTACAACAATCAAGGCATAACTACAACAAGACTGTGCACAAAGCCCACAAGGGGGTGCACAAAGAGTGTCCACCTCAGGTAACTGGGGAGGCTGAGCACTGGGCCCTATAGGACACCTAACACACAAAACCACTCTACCAACACAGGGAAGCATAAAAAATGCGGAGACAAAGAAACAGGTCAAAAATGACAGAAATGGAGGAAAGCAAACGACTGGATATAGAGTTCAAAACCACGTTTATAAGGTTTTTCAAGAATTTTATGGAAACCGCTGATAAATGTAGTGAGACACTGGAGGATATGAAAAAAGACCAACTAGAAATTAAGCATACACTGACTGAAATAAAGAATAATATACAGAGATCCAAAAGCAGACAAGAGGATCCCAAGAACCAAGTCAAAGATTTGAAATATGAAGAAACAAAAAATACCCAACCAGAAAAGCAAAAAGAAAAAAGAGTCCAAAAATATGAAAATAGTGTAAGGAGCCTCTGGGACAATTTCAAGCGTACCAACATCAGAATTATAGGGGTACTAGAAGAAGAGAGAGGGCAAGATATTGAAAACCTATTTGAAGAAATAATGACAGAAAACTTCCCCTACCTGGTGAAAGAAATAGACTTACAAGTCCAGGAAGCACAGAGAACCCCAAACAAAAGGAATCCAAAGAGGACCACACCAAGACACATCCTAATTAAAATGCCAAGAGCAAAAGACAAAGAGAGAATCTTAAAAGCAGCAAGAGAAAGACAGTCAGTTACCTACAAGGGAGTACCCATACAACTGTCAGCTGATTTCTCAACAGAAACCATGCAGGCCAGAAGAGAGTGGCAAGAAATATTCAAAGTGAGGAATAGCAAGAACCTACAACCAAGATTACTTTATCCAGCAAAGCTATCATTCAGAATAGTAGGTCAGATAAAGAGCTTCTCAGATAAGAAAAAGCTAAAGGAGTTCATCACCACCAAACCAGTATTATATGAAATGCTGAAAGGTATTCTTTAAGAAGAGTAAGAAGAAAAAGGAACTCTTACCATTTGCCACAGCATGAATGGAACTGGAAGTCACTAGGCTAAGTGAAAGAAGCCAGTCAGAGAAGGATAAATACCACATGATCTCACTCATTTGTGGAATACAATGAACAACATAAACTGATGAACAAGGACTGATCCAGAGACAGAGAGGCATTGATTGGACAGTCAGGCCTTGGAGGGAAGGTAGGGGAGAGTTGGGGTAAGGGGGAAAGATCAACCAAAGGACTTATATGCAAGCATCATATAGGCCTAACCAATGGACATGGACATCGGGGGGGGGGGAGGTGAGGGCATGAGCGGGGGGGGGGGGGCTAGGGGGTAACGTGGGGATAAGGACACGTATGTAATATCTTAATCAATAAAAAATATAATTAAAAACAAAAAAAACAACAAAAAAGAATTTTTCATTGCTGAACATTTTTATTTTTTCAAAATTATAAATATTATCATGGTTAAATTCTTATGTATTACATTTTGCATATATCTTTGATTATTTCCTTAGTATAAATTATTAGGAGAAGGATTGCTGCATAAAAGATCATGCATATTTTAAGACTTATTACATTTGTTGCCAAACAATTATTGTCCTTATCATAAAATGTTTACAGTATCATGTTGCTGTAGAAAGAGAACTCATCAGTTTTTTTACATGAAGAAACAGCTGGACATATATTCAGATAATTATACTAATTACTATGTTTTGCACATGATGAAACATCTGCACTTAAATACATTTATTTATGTCTGGCTATTAATTGTGTGCCAAACCAATGTTGCACACACATATTTTTCATTAAAGTCAGGATACTAAATAGATGCTTTTACTTTAACACAAATATTATCAAATGAGAATGGAAAAAACAGCACCAAGTGATTTTCCATAAATGAAAGTGCAATGATGTCAAAATGGCAAGGGTCTTTCAACAGGCCTATATCAAATGTCTACTTTGTACAAGGTATTATGCTAAGTACCCTGTATTTGCATATACATGGGGTGAGGGAGTATGATGCAAAGTTAGATATATATGTAGAAGGCCAGAGACTCTGCTTTCAACAACTGACAGGAAATGATTGCTAGAGAATGGGATATTCAATAAAAAGGCTTTATGGGAGATGTAGCAAAGCCATTTCACCAAATAAAAACAAATCTAAATGAGTAGATTAAAATTATAAAAATTTGTTTGTAGTGATCAGAATCAAAGATTTTTCTAATAACTGTGTATTTTAATTTCACTACTACTCTCCTAATATGAAAAAGGATTTTCTAAAATTAAGCTATAATGCAAAAAGAAATAATCACACACAGAATGTAGACAAATAGCACATTTTCAAATCATTCCTGACAGTAATGCTCCATTGTGAAAAATCGATGTAGAAAGAAGAATAAATTATCATAAAAGGCAGACAACTTTAGAACTGAGGTGGGAGTAAGAGAGAGGTTGATTACATTTCTGAAAAGCATTTTTGCTATGATTTATTAAATTGATCCTTTACATTTTTTTCTTTGATCACCAAATGTATTTTTGTCACCTTGCTAGGCTCTGTGGAAACAAAAATAACACAAGGTGTCTGCCCATCTAGTGGATAATAACAATAGGAAATAATAATAATGTATAATCTATAGTAAAGGCTTAAGGTATGTATCAGGGTTCTTGGTTGCAAAATACCAATTTACTCTGGAAAAATTAAGCCAAAAGGGTAGTTCGTACACTTTCAGTTTAATGGGACCAGACAACAGAACTTAAAATTTTCATGGGTTGCACTAATGAGATTATGGACACTGAAGACAACAACTAGCTCATATACCATCCCTACCTCCAGTAATTGGTCACTCATCACCAGAATTATTTCTGGATGATACCAATGTCATCGCATTTCTAGCTTCCATTCAAAGTTGGTTGAGTTACTCTGATTGGTTTCAATAGTGGGAGGTGGGGTATGCTTCATAACGTAAAGAATTACAAAACATAAGCAGATTTTCAAGATTCTATGCAGCTATAAGTAATTAAATTATTCATTATGGTTAGATATTTTCCTAAGTGACTTATACACATTTTATTTTTTTTTAATCTTCAGGGAACCACCATGGTGGATATATCAATCAGATTCAAGTAGGTAACATTGGGGAAAAAAACAAACTGCCAAATCTCAATTGTTTATAACAACGAAGGTCTATAGCTCACTCATGCTACATGCCCAGTGTGAGTCAGCAGGATAGGGAGGTATCCTGCTGTTCTCACCTAAGGACTCATATTCATAAGACTTCAGCATCTTATTCTATCAACATCGCAGTATGAGATGCTAGGGTTTACTATGTTAAAGGAAGGGAGAGCAAGAGCTAAGTCATGCTAATTAAATGCATTAGAAGTGACATCAAAGGAATGGCAATGTGAGAGATCCCCTTGGTCTCTCCCCCTAAAATTTCATCAAGTTAACCAAATATAATCCAACAAAAATTACCCTGCTAAACACAGAGACGTGCCTAAGAAACACATGCATTGAAACACCTAGAGGTGGGCAACCAGGAATAAATGGGTTCCGGGGCTGACAAGCAGACCCTAGAGAAGGATGAATATATTGTTTTGACACACACTTCTGTGAAAGAGGCATTACAGAACCGTTCATCCCAGAACATCAGATTATATATTCTCCTCCAGTGCACATGGAATATTCTCAAGGATAGACCATATGTTGAGTCACAAAACTAGCATCAAAAATTCAAGAAGATTGAAATTATACCAGCATATTCTCTGATAATGATGCCTTGAAATTAGAAATCAATTGCAAAAGGGAAGTAAATGCATTGGAAGTGAAACAAGTCAGTTCTGCTCCCATTTCATTGGTTAGAACTGCTCATGTCATCATTTTTAAGTTAAACAGGGTACGGAGGCATGATCATCCATATATCCACAAATAAAAGAAGAAGCATTTTAGGGAACACATTAATAATGTCTACCATAGTAGACACTACTTTTACTAGCACCTTCAGTTTTGAGGAAAGTTAAGCAGAGAGTTTAAGTAAAGTTGTAGTGAATAACAGAACTGTAATATGAAATATTGGAAGCATATTGGTTTACATAGCAATGATACCTAACATGCATTGAGAAACACCAAACATCACTTTAATTTTCATAACATTCCTGTCAGATAGGTTAAATGATTGTCTTAATTTAATCGATGAGGCAACAAGGCTCTGAGACTTTCACTAATTTTTTCAAGTTTAGATAGCTAATAAATAAATAATGGATCAAGCTCAGATGCAGGAGTGTGATTTCAAAGTTCATGTTTTAATTACTCTACAGCCACCATATACTATGCTTTCTAACACAATATAAATAATATATTGTTACCAACTAATTTGAAATAATTTAGTGACTGAATACTCATGTGCTTTTTTAATAACACATAAATCTTTAGAGCTGCAAGGGACTTCAGAGACTATCTAGTTCAATCAATTAATTTTCAAATTAAGAGACTGAGGCCAAAAGAGAGAAAGAGGTTTATGTAGAGTCATTGTTATTCAGAGGCAGAGCTAGGACTTAAATGCAGACCTGAAGCAATAATTGGTCATACACTGAAGCTTGCAGAATTCTCTTAAAAAAATTCTTTTATTGACTTGAGAGAGAGGAAGGGAGGGGAAGATGAAAACATTGATGGAAGAAAAACATTAATGAGAAACATGGATCAGCTGCCTCCTTCTTAACCTCTCCACCCCAGGATTCCAGCCCCCAACTCAGGCATGTGCCCTGACCAGGAGTTGAACCAGTGACCTCTTAGTGCATGGGTCAACGCTCAACCACTGAGCCACATTAACTGGGGGCTGCAGAAGTTCTCTTTATCTTTAGATGTTAGGATTATCTCAAAAGCACTTCCTAGACCATATATTTTTTTTGGACTCTTAGGTTTAATATACACATCCTTAAATATACATCCATTCACAATTGATAAAGTACATCCTGGAAGAAACTGTTATGATTAGAACGTCTAACAAAGAGTACATAGATTTTAAATTTTAAACCATATGGCCAAAATACATTTCAGGAATATAGAAATTGACATTCTTAGTAATGGCACTCAGTGACTTCTCACAGCCTTCCCAATGTTTTATACAAAATTTTTTATTTATTTTTATTTTTTTTATTTTTTTATTGCTTAACGTATTACAAAAAGTATTACATATGTCTCCTTTTTTTTTTCCCCGCCCTTGACAATCCCCTGGCCTCCCCTACCCCCGAGTGTCTTATGTCCATTGGTTATGCTTATATGCATGCATACAAGTCCTTTGGTTGATCTCTTACCCACCCCCCTCCTGCCCTCCCACCCTCCCCGGCCTTTGTGCTGTAGTTTGACAGTCTGTTCGAGGCAGCTCTGCCTCTGTATCTATTTTTGTTCATAAGTTTATAATGGTCTTTATAATCCAGAAATGAGTGACATCATGTGGTATTTTTCCTTCATTGACTGGCTTATTTCACTTAGCATAATGCTCTCCAGTTCCATCCATGCTGTTGCAAATGGTAAGAGTTCCTTCTTTTTTATAGCAGCATAGTATTCCATCGTGTAGATGTACCACAGTTTTCTAATCCATTCATCTACAGATGGGAACTTAGGCTGTTTCCAGATCTTAGCTATGGTGAATTGTTCTGCTATGAACATAGGGGTGCATATATCCTTTCTGATTGGTGTTTCTGGTTTCCTGGGATATATAACTAGAAGTGGGATCACAGGGTCAAATGGGAGTTCCATTTGTAGTTTTTTGAGGAAACTCCATACTGTCTTCCATAGTGGCTGCACCAGTCTGCATTCCCACCAGCAGTGCACAAGTGTTCCTTTTTCTCCACATCCTCTCCAGCACTTGTCGTTTGTTGATTTGTTGATGCTAGCCAGTCTGACAGGTGTGAGATGGTACCTCATTGTTGTTTTGATTTGCATCTCTCGGATGATTAGTGACTTTGAGCATGTTTTCATATGTCTCTTGGCTTTCTGAATGTCCTCTTTTGAAAGGTGTCTATTTAGATCCTTTGCCCATTTTTTGACTGGATTGTTTATCTTCCTTTTGTTAAGTTGTATGAGTTCCCTATAAATTTTGGATATTAGACCCTTATCAGATATGACATTGGCAAATATGTTTTCCCACACAGTGGGTTTTCTTGTTGTTTTGTTGATGGTTTCTTTTGCTGTGCAGAAGCTTTTTATTTTGATGTAGTCCCATTTGTTTATTTTCTCTTTAGTTTCCAATGCCCTAGTAGCTGTATCGGTGAAGAAATTGCTTCGGCATATGTCTGAGATTTTGTTGCCTTTGGATTTTTCTAGTATTTGTATGGTTTCCCGTCGTATATTTAAGTCTTTTATCCATTTTGAGTTTATTTTTGTGTATGGTGTAAGTTGGTGGTCTAGTTTCATTTTCTTGCATGTATCTGTCCAATTTTCCCAACACCATTTATTGAAGAGACTATCTTGACTCCATTGTATGTTCTTGCCTCCTTTGTCAAATATTAATTGAGTGTATTGGTTGGGGCTGATTTCTGGGCTCTCTATTCTATTCCATTGATCTATATGTCTGTTCTTGTGCCAGTACCAGGCAGTTTTGAGAACAGTGGTTTTGTAATACAGCTTGATATCTGGTATTGAGATCCCACCTACTTTGTTCTTTCTCAGGATCGCTGCAGCTATTCGGGGTCGTTTTTTATTCCAGATGAATTTTTGGAGAGGACGTTCTAGGTATGTGAAATATGCCATTGGTATTTTAATGGGAAGTGCGTTGAATTTATAGATTGCTTTGGGCAGTATGGACATTTTAATGATGTTGATTCTACCAATCCAAGAACATGGTATGTTCTTCCATCTCTTTATGTCTTCCTCTATCTCTTTTCTCAAGGTCCTGCAGTTTTCTGAGAGGAGGTCTTTTACCTCTTTAGTTAAGTTTATTCCTAGGTAGCTTAATTTTTTTGGTGTGATGGTAAATGGGATTGCTTTTTTAGTCTCTCTTTGTGCACATTCACTATTGGTATATAGAAATGCCATAGATTTCTTGGCATTAATTTTGTATCCTGCTACATTGCCGAATTCTTTTATTAAGTCTAATAGCTTATTGATGGAGTCTTTAGGGTTTTTTAAGTATAATATCATGTCATCTGCAAATAAGGACAGTTTTACTTCTTCTTTTCCAACCTGGATGCCTTTTATTTCTTCTTCTTGTCAAATTGCAATGGCTAATACTTCCAGTACTATGTCGAACAGGAGTGGTGAGAGTGGGCATCCCTGTCTTGTTCTGGTTCTTAGGGGAAATGGTGTTGTGTTAGTTTTTGTCCGTTGAGTATGATGTTGGCTGTGGGCCTGTCATATATGGCTTTTATTATGTTGAGGTATGATCCTTCAATTCCCACCTTGCTGAGATTTTTTTTATCAAAAATGGGTGTTGAATTTTGTCAAACGCTTTTTCTGCATCAATTGATATGACCATGTGTTCTTTTCTTTCAATTTGTTTATGTGATGTATCACGTTTATTGATTTGCGGATATTGTACCATCCTTGCATCCCTGGGATAAATCCTACTTGGTCGTGGTGTATGATCTTTCTGATGTACTGCTGGATCCGATTTGCTAAGATTTTTTTGAGGATTTTGGCATCTATGTTTATGAGGGATATTGGCCTGTAATTCTCTTTCATTGCGTTGTCTTTACCTGGTTTTGGTATTAATGTGATGCTGGCTTCATAGAATGAGCTTGGGAGTGCTCCTTCCTCTTGGATTTTTTGTAGTAGTCTGAGGAGGATAGGTTTTAGTTCTTCCTTGAATGTTTGGTAAAACTCCCCTGTGAGGCCGTCTGGTCCTGGGCTTTTGTTTGCTGGAAGCTTTTTGATGACTGCTTCAATTTCTTCCATAGTTATTGGCCTATTGAGCTTTTTAGATTCTTCCTGATCAAGTTTTGGAATGTTGTATTTTTCTAGGAATATGTCCATTTCCTCCAGGTTGTCCTAGACCATATTTTATCTAGGCTCAAGGATAGGACACATTTCCTTTATTCATGAAAATATTCTCATGTGGCCGAAACCGGTTTGGCTCAGTGGATAGAGCGTCAGCCTGCGGACTGAAGGGTCCCAGGTTTGATTCCGGTCAAGGGCATGTACCAGGGTTGTGGGCACATCCCCAGTGGGAGATGTGCAGGAGGCAGCTGATCGATGTTTCTCTCTCATCGATGTTTCTAACTCTCTGTCCCTCTACCTTCCTCTCTGTAAAAAATCAATAAAATATATTTTTTTAAAAAATAAAAAAAATATTCTCATGTGCTTTCAGTAGGCTATGGAGTAGGGAGAAAGGTAAACTTATTTGGGTGGACCAACTAACAAAATTTAAGAGGGAATGATTCATTCATTCTGTGCCTGTTTCTACTTTGTGAGTTGACTGAAGGAAAAAGAATAGAGATTTGGCTTATCATAGTCAATTAGTAAAGGAATCTCCATCATACCAGTCCTAAAAGGACCCTAATAAGAAATTGATGTAAAAAGTTGAGGTGATGCTCTAACCAGTTTGGCTTAGTGGATAGAGCATTGGCCTGTGGACTGAAGTGTCCCAGGTTCTATTCCGGCCCAGGGCATGCACCTCAGGTGCAGGCTCAATCCCCAGCCCTTGTCAGGGCTTGCGTGAGAGGAAACCAATCAATGTATTTCTTTCACATCCATGTTTCTCTCTCTCCGTCTCTCCCCCTCCCTTCCACTCTCTCTAAAAATCAATGGAAAAAATATCCTCAGGTAAAGATTAACAACAATAACAACAACAAAATGTTGAGGTGAGAAGATGAGCAGGCTTCATATTCTGCTGTTGACAACTCTTTGTAGTATTTTATTCTCATTCCAAATTTATGTTTGTTGTGATAGAATAGCCTCTGTTTAGTAAGATTCAATCTTTTATTAAGGACTGTTCGTTGTTAATTATATTTTAGTTAACAGATAATTTCATGTGGATCTTAAATACACAGAGTTCTCATGTACATTCTTGGGATTAGTGGCTAGAAAGCACTGTTTTAATACAAATCAGAATTGATTGATCCAAGATGGCGGCCAACAGGATGGCAGTGCAGAAGAGAATGTGAGTGAGGGAGGGAGTGAAAGGGGAGTGAGTGGACATGTGGGGCATGTGTGTATGTGGGAGTGAGGGACAGTTATTATCTGCAGGACTGTTGGGGGCTGGCAGATCAGGCCCTACTAGCCGGACAGCCTCTACTACCACTGCAATCTCTCCCAGGGTGGCCGGCTCTGCCACAGAGACCATGCCATCTTGAAGGGGAGAGTGGCTGTGACTGGGAGTCCAGCCTCACCTCCACCCAGGGAGACCTCAGACACCACCCGGGACCCTACAGCCAAACCAGCCAGGGACCAGCTGCCTTGGCTGTGAATCCATGAACACGGAGACTCTAAGCTCCCCAGTCATAAGCCCCTAAAATTTGTCCAGGGGGAGACAAAATAGGTGGACATGTCCTGCACATTCTCATGGAGCAGATAGAAGAAACAGTTGAACCAAATAACATCCACCTGGAATTGGCAAATTAAACACAGCTGGAGAGAAAATCCATGGCCTGAAAGGACAGAGGACACCTGGATAAAGGATTGGAGATCTGGGTTAGAGAGAGAGACATGAGCAACTGGGACTAAAGGGTCAGAAGGAAACTGTGCTGTACCAAGTCCACATCCCTTGGGGACACATGTAACACTCAACCGTGGAAGGGGGTCCACAGGGCTGCTGGCAGCGGGGGACTCTACATCTAAGTCCACAGACATGGGAACCTGCACCCAGAAAGGCAGCTAGAAGTTCTGCACTGGCTGCACAGTGCTAGGGGGAGAGAAACGTACAGCAACGTGGTTACTCTGTCTATATTTTCCTTTCTTTTACTCACTAAACCCAGTACATAGGATCTTTCAATTACAAACACTCACAGAGGCTGAGATGCAGGGTAAGGTGGTTTTGTGGAAGCTGGGGAGCAAAAAGGGAGAGGCGACAAGGAAGCCAGCTCTGGGACGGTCCGGGCCCTCCAACTCTGAACAGCCATTTTTCTCCTGAAGACCAGGCTCCTCCTACCAGTGCAGCCTCACCCAGTTGAGAACCCAGCCTTCAGCTCAGCAGGGAAACAAGGATTCTGAACACCTCCAGGGACCCCTCAGGATTGAGGAGCCATTTGGTCCTAGAAACTAATACAGAAACACCGCCACCTCGAGCCCATGTCAGAAATAGATGCTTCTCTAAATAACACTGAACGCAGGCAGAAAAACAAAGTGGGCAGATCCCACCTGCCTGAAACCAAGGCTGTGGAGTCTGAAACAGAGGAGCAGTGGATCACTGGGAACTTCAACATGGTGCTTATTACCTAACAGGAAACTAAGACGTGGCAGAAAGAACAGTAGAGAGGGGAATAAACCAGCCCCTTGGATCATTAAAATTCAGCTGAAGTGAATGACACTTCACTACTTTATTTTTTATCTTTTACTTAAGAAATTAAGTTTTTTTTCTTTATTTTGTGTTTTATTTTTTATTTATTTATTATCATTATTTTTAACCTTTTATTTTTTTTGGGGGGGGGGGATTAGTGTTCTACATTCTAGTTTTATTTTTTTATCATTATTTTACTTTATCTTATTTTTTCCTTTTTGCCAACCTTTTCTTCCCTATTTCTCCCTTTTCCATCCTGTTTCTCTTCTCATGTTCCTGCTTTAGTTTTTCTCTCTCCTTTCTTTTTACTCCTTTTAAAAAGTTGATCTTTATCTCCTTTATTGATGCATTAATATTATAGTAATCTGTTGGCTTACTCACATATCTAATTTCCTCTCTCCTGCCCCAAGTACATGCACCCTTCTCTTTTCTCTTTCATTGCTAACCAATTATTTTTCTTATTGTTTGTTTGTTTTCTTGTTTTTGCTTCTATTTTATGCTTTTGTTTCTCCTCTCCTCTCTTGTTCTCTTCTACTAATAGTTTAATTAGTTTCACTCACCAAACTCAGGCCTATCTGCTCTCTATTCTCCTTTTCCAAAAATAGATAAATATATACATAGATAGATTAAAGAAAGGGGAACATTTTTTATATATCTACTAGAGGCCCACTGCATGGATTTGTGCATCTGTGGGGTCCCTAGGCCTGGCCTGCAAGGATTGGCTGAAACTGACAGTTCTGTAGTAGTGCTGAAGCAGCAGGCAGCCGGGGAGGAGCCCAAATCTGGGCCGGGCATCCCACTGCTCCCGCTCATCCTGGCACTGCTGCACCTGCCACCACCACAACCCGGTAGGCTCATTGCCACTCTGCTGCAGTCTCTAAGCTGGCCCAATCCCTGTCCCACTCCAGATGGGGGAGGTGCACACAGGGGGAATGTTCATGGAAGAGGCTCATGACACTGTAGCTTCACTTGCCAGCCATGAGACCAGAGTCTGGCACCCATTGGTCAGCTGAGCAGCGCTCCTGCCATGGGAGTGCACTAACAACCAGGGGGAGCTCCTGCATTGAGCGTCTGCCCCCTGGTAGTCAGTGAGCATCATAGCTACTGGCCGATCAGCCGAATGGTACGTATATTTTTAAATTATTTTTCATTTTTATTGGGTGTTTTGTTTTTTACTTTTCTTCATATACACTCATTCTCTTTCTACCTCCTTTATACTGAATCATGGCCATTCTTCCATTCATTCAATTCCTTGAATTATCTTCTGGAAATAAGTTCTGCCTATTCAGATTCAGTCCCCCCCCCCCCTCTTTTTTCTGGGTGTTTGTTGTTTGCATTTTTTGGTTCATTTGTTGGTTTTATGGAGTTTACTCCTGATATATGTATATCTTTCCCCTTCTTTTTTTTTCTTTTCTTTTCTCCCTAACCCTTTTATCCTTCTCTCAATATTATTTTTGTGCTTTTTTCTGTCCCCTAATTCTCTTGTGTTCAACTTTATTTGGAGTTATCAATGTCATGAATACATTTGTGTTTTGTTCCCTCTGTATCATGTCTTGTTGAGTTGTATCTTTTGCCTTTTTGTCAATGTGGTAGAGAGTGAGCCATATAAGCAGAAATCCTGAGATGAGCAAAAAATAGGAAGACAAAGAAACAGCCCCCATATGAAAGAAAAGGAGGAATCACCAGAAAAGGAAGTAAAAGACATGGAGGCAAGCATTTTGTCACAGAAAGAATTCAGAGCAATGGTCATAAGGATGCTGAAAAGGATGAAATACAAATTAAACAACCTGTGAAAAAATCAAGAGGAAATGAAAAAGAACCAAGAAGAAATGAAAAATGACATAACTACAATAAAGAATACAATAGAAAGCATCAACAGTAGAATAGAAGCTGAGGACTGCATCAGAGAGCTAGGAGACAAGGTAGGAAAAAACACCCAAGCAGAGCAGCAAATGGAAAAAAACAAAAACAAAAACAAACAAACAAACAAAACTTAAAAAGCAGGAGAGCCTAAGAGAGCTTTGGGACAACATGAAATGAAACAACATCCACATAATAGGAGTGCCAGAAGGAGAGGTAACTGAGCAAGGAATAGAAAAGGTATTTGAGGAAATAATGATAGAAAACTTCTTTGATATTGGGAAGAAAAAACTCACACAAGTCCAAGAAGCTCAGAGTCCAAAACAAGATAAACCCTAACAAATGACACCAAGACACACCATAATTAAATTTGCAAATATCAATGGCAAAGTAAGAATTTTAAAGACTGCCCAAGAGAAACAGGAAGTTACCTATAAGGGATCTCCCATTAGAGTCCCAGTGGTTCTCAACCTTCTGGCCCTTTTAATATAGTTCCTCATGTTGTGACCCAACCATAAAATTATTTTCGTTGCTACTTCATAACTGTAATGTTGCTACTGTTATGAATCGTAATGTAAATATCTGATATACAGGATGGTCTTAGGCGACCTCTGTGAAAGGGTTGGTCGACCGCCAAAGGGGTCGCGACCCACAGGTTGAGAACCACTGCATTGGACTATCAACTTATTTTTCAACAGAAACACATCAGGCCAGAAGGGAATGGGAATGAAATATAAAAAGTGTTGCAAAGCAAGGAACTGAATCAAAGAATACTACCCAGGAATTGAAGGTGTAATCAGGAGATTCACAGACAAGAAAGGACTAAGGGAGTTTATTATCACCAAACCTGCAATACAAGAAATGTTAAATGGACTGCTATAAAAAGAAGAAATAGGAAGGGAAGAAGGAACACAGGTGTAAAGAATAAAAATAGCAACAAACAAATACCTATCAATAATAACCTCAAAAGTAAATGGATTAAAAGCTCTAATATAAAGGCATAGGGTAGCTGAAAGGATAAGAAAACATGGCCCATGTATCTACTGTCTATAAGAGGAAAACTTCAAAAAAAGGACTCACACAGACTGATAGTGAAGGGATGGAATACATTTTTCAGACAAATAGAAATGAAAAAAATATCTGGGGTAGCAATACTTATATCTGACAAAATAGACCTCAAAATGAAGGCCATAACAAGAAATAAGAAAGGTCACTTCATAGTACAAAAGGGAGCAATTCAACAACAGGATATAACTCTGGTAAACATATATGCACACAATGCAGGAGCACCTAAATACACACACACACACACACACACACACACACACACATACACCACACCAAAAAAACAAACAAACAAACAAAAAACTTCTGGGAGATACCACCACAGGAGAGATTGACAACAATATGATCATAGAAGGGGACTTTAGTACCCCATTGACACCACTGCATAAATCCTCTAAACAAAAAATCAGCAAAAAAAATCAATCCAAAATGACTCACTAGAACAGATGGAATTAATTGATATCTTCCAAACATTTCATGCCAGAGCTACAAAATATACATTCTTCTAAATAGACCACATATTCAGGCATAGGCAAAGTCTTTTCAAATTCAAGAAGATAGAAAGAATATCAAGCATCTTCTCAGATCACAATGGCATAAAAATAGAAATCAACTACACTAAAAGCAATGGTGAAAAAAAGACACGTGAAAACCAAATAGCATGCTATTAAACAATGATTGGGTTACCAAAGGGATCAAAGAAGAAATATGCAAGTGAAATAAGCCAGTCAATGAAGGAAAAATAATACTACATGATCTCACTCATTCATGGATAATAGAGACCAGTATAAACTTTTGAACAATAATAGATACAGAGGCAGAGCTGCCTCAAACAGATTGTCAAACTGCAGTGGGAAGGCCAGGGAGGGTTGGGGGGCAGGAGGGAGGGGGGTAAGAGATCAACCGAAGGACTTGTATGCATGCATATAAGCATAAACAATGGACATAAGACACTGGGGGGTAGGGGAGGCCAGGGGATTGTCAAGGGCGAGGGGGAAAAAAGGACACATATGTAATACCCTTTGTAATACTTTAAGCAATAAAAAATAAAAAATAAATAAAAAGCATCCCAGTAACCAATATAATGAAAACACAACAATCCAAAATCTATGGGACACAGTGAAAGCAATCTTGAGAGGGAAGTTCATGGTTCTACAGGCCTATCTCAAAAAACAACAAAAATGATAATAAATTATCTAATCCTACATCACAACCATTAGAAAGAGAGCAACAATAAAAACCCAGAGAAAGCAGAAGGTAGGAAATAATAAAGATCAGAGCGAAAATAAATGAGATAGAGACCAAAAAAAAAAAACCAATAAAAAAGATCAATAAAACCAAGAACAGGTTCTTTGAAAGGATATACAAGATTGATGAACCTCT
Organism: Myotis daubentonii; assembly: GCF_963259705.1. Taxonomy (NCBI): domain Eukaryota; kingdom Metazoa; phylum Chordata; class Mammalia; order Chiroptera; family Vespertilionidae; genus Myotis; species Myotis daubentonii. The sequence continues at coordinate 106,972,028 of NC_081861.1, forward strand.
CACCAGGCTCTCCAAGAAACAAAGAGAGAAGACCCAAATAAACAAAATCAGAAATGAAAGCGGTGAAGTAACAACTGACCCCACAGAAATACAAAGGATTATGAAAAAATACTATAAACAACTCTATTCCAACAAACCAGACAACCCAGAGAAATGGGCATATTCTTAGAAAAATACAAGATTCCAAAACTCAATCAGGAAGAATTAAAAAAATCTGAATAGGCTGATAACTACTGAAGAAATGGAAGCAGTAATCAAAAATCTTTCAGCAAACAAAAGCCCTGGTTTGGATGGCATTACAGGGGAGTTCTACCAAGCACGCAAAGAACTAAAACCTATTCTCCTCAGACCATTCCAAAAAATTCAAGAAGAAGACACACTTCCAAGCTCTTTCTATGAAGCCTACACTACCCTAATTCCAAAACCAGATAAAGACACCACAAAGAAAGAGAACTATAAAACAGCATCTTTAATGAACTAAAATCCTCAACAAAATTCTAGCAAATCAGATCCAGCATTACATTAGAAAGATCATACACCATGACCAAGTGGGATTCATTCCAGGGATGCAAGGCTGCTACAATATCCACAAACAAAGAAATGGATACATCACATAAATATATTGAGAGATAAAAAAATCACATAATCATATCAATTGATGCAAAAGAAACATTTGACAAAACCCAATACTCTCTCTTGATAAAAACTCTCAACAAAGTGGAAATAGAGGAATCATACCTCAACATAAAAACAGCCTCATATGACAGACCTATAGACAACATCATACTCAATGGGCAAATACTAAATTCATTTCCCCAAAGTGCAGGAACAGGACAAGGATGACCGCTTTCACCAATACTGTTCAAAATAGTACTGGAAGTGCTAGCCATAGCAAACAGACTAGTAGAAGAAATAAAAGGCATACAAATTGGAAAAGAAGACATAAAACTGTCATTGTTTGCAGATGAAATGACATTATACATAGAAAACCCCCAAAACTCTATCAAAAACCTATTAGACTTAATAAATGAATTCAGCAATGTAGCAGGATACAAAATTAACACTCAGAAATCCATGGCTTTTTTATACATCAATAATGAACTCACAGAAATAAAAACAAATAAACAATCCCATTTACCATTGTACCAAAAAATTAAGATAGTTAGGAATAAACTTAACTAAGGAGGTAAAAGACCTATATTCAAAAAACTGCAGGACATTGAAAAAAAAAAAAACAGATAGAGGAAGACATAAACAAATGGAAGAACATACCATGTTCATGGATTGGTAGAATCAAATCATTAAAATGTCCATACAACCCTAAGCAATTTATAGGTTCAATGTCATCCCTATTAAAATACCAAAGACATATTTCACAAACCTAGAAAAAACTCTCCAAAAATTCATCTAGGGAAAAATAAGACATTGAAGAGCCATGGTAATCCTAAGAAAGAACAAAGTTGGAGGGATCACAATACCAGGTATCAAGCTATATTAAAAAGCCCTTGTTCTCAAAACTGCCTGGTACTGGCACAAGAACAGACATATAGACCAATGGAACAGAACAGAGAACCCAAAAATTGACTCAAGTCATTATGCTCAATTGATATTTGGCAAAGGAGGCAAGAGCATACAATGGAGTCAAGACAGTCTCTTCAATAAATGGTGCTAGGAAAATTGGTCAGATACATGCAAAAAATGAAACTAGATCACCAACTTACACCATACACAAAAATAAATGCAAAATTGATAAAGAACTTAAATGTAAGGCAGGAAACCATAAAAATCCTACAAGACTCCATAGGCAGCAAAATATCAGGCATATGTTGTAGCAATGTCTTTATCGATACAGCTCCTAGGAAGTGGAAATTAAGGAGAAAACCAAAGAGACTACTTCGAAATGAAGAGCTTCTCCACAGCAAAAGAAACCATCAACAAAACAACAAGAAAGCCCACTAAATCGGAGAACATGTTTGCCAATGCTATCTCAGATAAGGGTTTAAACTCAAAAATTTGCAGGGAACTCATACAACTTAACAAAACGAAGATAAACAATCGGATAAAAATTGGGCAAAGGGCCTAAATAGACACTTTTTCAAAGAGGACATAAAGAAGAGTGAGAGACATATGAAAATATGGTCAAACTCACTTATCATATGAGAGATGCAAATCAAAACTACAATGTGGTACCATCTCACACCTGTCAGAATGGCTATCATCAACAAATCAACAAACGACAGGTGCTTGTGAGGATGTGGAGTAAAAGGAACCCTCCTGCACTGCTGGTGGGATTGCAGACTGGTGAAGCCACTGTGGAAACAGTATGGAGTTTCCTCAAAAGTTAAAAATGTAAATTCCATTTAACCCAGTAATCCCACTTCTAGTAATACAGTATATCCCAATAAACTAGAAACACCAATCAGAAAGAATATATGCACCCTATGTTCATAGCATCACAATTTACAATAGCTAAGATTTGGAAACAGCCTAAGTGCCCATCAGCAGATGAGTTGAATAAAAAAATGTGGTACAGCCCTGACTGGTTACAGCTCAGTGGATAGAGCGTCAGCCAGCGGACTGAAGGGCTCCGGGTTCGATTCCGGTCAAGGCCATGTACCTTGGTTGTGGGCACATCCCCAGTGGGAGGTGTGCAGGAGGCAGCTGATCGATGTTTCTCTCTCATCAATGTTTGTTTCTAACTCTCTATCCATTTCCCTTCCTCTCTGTAAAAAAAATCAATAAAATATATTTAAAAAACAAAACAAAACAAACAAACAAGCAAAAAACTGTGGTACATCTACACAATGGAATACTATGCTGCTATAAAAAAGGAATTTTTAACATTTGCAACGGCATGGATGGACCTGGAGAGCATTACGCTAAGCAAAATAAGCCAGTGGGAGAAACATAAATATCACATGATCTCACTCATATGTGGGATATAATGATCAACATAAAATGATGAATAAAATTAGATCCAGAGATAAGGTAGCACTGAACAGACTGTCCAATCTCAGAGAGAAGGCAGGGGAAGTGGGAGTTAAGAGATCAACCAAAGGACTTGCATACATGCATATTAGCATAATAATGGACACAGACACTGTGGTGGTGGGGGCTTGTTCTGAGAAGTGGGAGTAACCAGGGCGAGTGGTCAATAGGGGAAAAAGGAGACATTTGTAATAATTCCTATATAATATGAACCTACTATGCTGTGTCCATTTGTCTGGTTGTCCCTTCAACCAAGCAACACATATTATGCTAATGATATGCTAAAGCCACTCAACAGCGTGTTATGATGTGCACTGACCACCAGGGAGAAGTCGACAGGTTGGCCAATCGCTATGACATGCATTGACCACCAGGGGGAAGATGCTCCAATCAGTAGATTAGCTTGCAGTTGGGATCTAGCTGATTGGGACTGAGCAAGATGGGCTGGACACACCTTGGGGCCCTCTCAAGGTTCCTCCCAGGATGGCCAACCTCCCACGTCCCTCCCCAGCTCTGATAGTGCACCAGTGAGGTTCCTGAGCCTAGCCTGTGCCTTTCACATTTGTAAGTGAAATAGAATAAAGTTCCTAGAAATATATTCAAAAATATATAATAAACTGAATTTTAACAAAGGTACAAATACTCTCCAATAAAAAAAAAATGATAATCTTTTCAACACATGGTACTAGAAAAATTGGAACCCTCAATGAAAAAATTTGAACATAGAAACAGATCTTATACCTTACAGAAAATTTAGCTGAAAATGAATCATGGACGTAAATATAAATATACAACTATGACTTACAGAATAAAACATAGAGAAAAAATCTACATGGCCTTGGGTTTTGTTAGGAGTTTTTAGTTACAACATCTAAAGCACAATATAAGAAATTTAAAAATGATAAATTGGACTTTATTCAAATTAAATAATTTTGCTCCGTGAAACACTGTTCATAGAAGGAAATGGTAAGCTGGAGAATGAGAGAATATTTTCAAATTCAAAACATTTAAAGGATTCTTAAAACTGAACAATAATAAAACAAACAATCTGATTAAAATGAGGAAAAGAAATATAAAGACACCTTAACAAAGAAGATATATGCTTGTCAAGAATTTATTTTTTTTATTAAATCTTTATTGTTCAGATTATTACATTTGTTCCTTTTTTCCCCCCCATAACTCCCCTCCTCCCAGTTCCCGCCCCACCCTCCTCCCTCACTCCCCACCCACTGTCCTCATCCATAGGTGCACGATTTTTGTCCAGTCTATTCCCACATCCCCCACACCCCTTTCCCCCCCAAGAATAGTCAGTCCATTCCCTTTCTATGTCCCTGATTCTATTATAATCAACAGTTCATTCTGTTCATCAGATTATTTATTCACTTGATTCTTAGATTCACTTGTTGATAGATGCATATTTGTTGTTCATAATTTGTATCTTTACCTTTTTCTTCCTCTTCCTCTTCTTAAAGGATACCTTTCAGCATTTCATATAATCCTGGTTTGGTGGTGATGAACTCCTTTAGCTTTTCCTTATCTGTGAAGCTCTTTATCTGACCTTCAATTCTGAATGATAGCTTTGCTGGATAAAGTAATCTTGGTTGTAGGTTCTTGGTATTCATCACTTTGAATATTTCTTGCCACTCCCTTCTGGCCTGCAAAGTTTCTGTTGAGAAATCAGCTGACAGTCCTATGGGTATTCCCTTGTAGGTAACTGAGTTTCTTTCTCTTGCTGTTTTTAAGATTCTCTCTTTATCTTTTGCTCTTGGCATTTTAATTATGATGTGTCTTGGTGTGGTCCTCTTTGGATTCCTTTTGTTTGGGGTTCTCCGCGCTTCTTGGACCTGTAAGTCCATTTCTTTCACCAGGTGGGGGAAGTTTTCTGTCATTATTTCTTCAAATAGGTTTTCAATATCTTGCTCTCTCTCATCTTCTGGCACCCCTATAATTCGGATGTTGGTACGCTTGAAGCTGTCCCAGAGGCTCCTTACACTATCCTCGCATTTTTGGATTCTTTTTTCAATTTGCTTTTCCGGTTGGATGTTTTTTGCTTCCTCGCATTTCAAATCATTGACTTGATTCTTGCGCTCCTCTGGTCTGCTGTCGGGAGTCTGTATAATATTCGTTATTTCAGTCCGTGTGTGCTTAATTTCTACTTGGTTCCCCAATATAAGATCGAGGGTCTTATTAGTTTTCGTGTAGATCTCATTAAGTTTATCGGCAGCTTCTAAACAGTTCTTGAGAGACCTTAAAAGTGTGGTTCTGAACTCTATTTCTTCCATTGACAATTTTGTCCTGTTTCTTTGTCTCCGCATTTTGTTATGCTTCCTTGCTGCACCCCCTAGTGGTCTTTGTTCGCAGTCTTATAGATAAATCTTGATTGTTGTAGCTAATTCCAGGGAGGGTTTGACCTCCAGGCCAAGTGGCTATGAGAATCAGCTGTGTCAGCAGTGAGAGAACTTCTGTCCTCTAGGGAGGTGCTAATCTAGCCTTTGCCTGAGGCTATCCGTCAAATGCCTCTGTGCAGGGCTTGGGCGGGGCGGGTCGCACAGGATCAACAGGGTGGGCCAGAGAGAGCAGTTATGGTGGCTCTCAGTCCTGTCCCAAGGGGCTCTGCCTCTCTGAGTCCCAGCACCCGCTGCAAAGCTGAGAGAGAAAGCTGCACTCGCTCTGACCGAAGCCAGACAGTCCCGCTTCTCCCGTTTGAGTCTGGGTCCCTAAAGGCTCGCCCGGATCTGGTGCTCAGAGTCTGCGACTCCCTCCCGATTGAAAACAACAATCGCGCCCTCCGCCGCCAGCCCGCTCCGCGCACTCCGCACCTCAGAATTTGACTTCAGCACTGTGCCTCCTCTGAGTGTCTGTATGCGTTTCTCTTTCCTCCTAGTTGTAGGACTTCCACTCAGTCAGCGTTCCTGTGGTTCTGGGTGATGTCCCTTCCGTTTTTTGGTTTCACTTTTGAAGTAGTTGTTCAAAGCAGCAAACTCCGGCGTTAACCTATGCCGCCATCTTGGTTCTCCCCCTGCTTGTCAAGAATTTAAAATATGCTCAAAAACATTTCTCAATAGGGAGATTCAAATTAGAAAAAAAAAAACAATGAAATACAGTATAGTCTTAGTTATAATGCTAATAATATCTAGATGAGGCTAGCAAATAACAAACAATAAAAATTATTGGAGAAAATGTGGAGCAATGGGAACACTATTTATTGCTGGTGAGAATACAAAATGGCCCAGTCCTTTCAGAAGCAATCTTGGACCTTTCTTACAATGCTAAACATAGTCTTAACTAGACAACTTAGCGATCCTGTCCCTTGGTATTTTTCCTAATGATTTCAAAACTTACGTTCACATGAAACTTTAACACAAATGTTTATAAAAGCTTTATTCTTAATTTCCCCAAACTGGAAGCAACTCAAATGTCCTTCATTCAGTGAGTGGATTAACAAAGTAGTACATTCACACAATGGAATCACTATTCAGTGACAAAAACTAATGAATTATCAATCCATCTAATAACGTGGATTCTTTGATGCATATTTCTAAGTGAAAGGAATTATTCTCAAAACTTACATAAGGTACAATTCTATTTATATGACATCCTGGAAAAAGCAAAACTATAGAAACAGTAAACAGGTAAATACTTGTCAGGCATTTGAGGAGGATAGACTAGATGAAACAATGATTATTTTAGGGTGGTGAAACTGCATTATATGATATTGTAGTGGTGGATACATTATACAATACATTTGTGGAAGCCCATAGACATTTATCGCACAAAGAGTAAACCTTAATATATTCAAATCAAATCCAATTAGTTAGGAGGTAGGGGGATCTCAGCATATAATGCTGTTTGTAAAAAATATTCTAAATGGGTACAAACATAAAAGAAACTCACTAAAGGGGATGGTGGGGTTAAGAGACTGACCTAAGTAACTCTGGAAATGAATAAAAATGTTAAGACTAACAGCAATAAAGACTGTACATAAACAGTATACCTTTGTTGGTAGTTGTTTCCCACAGGGAATAAGTTAAGTCCAAAATCACTATACATGCATACTTGAGTGGAATGGTTAAGTAAATGATGCCAGATAGTGGAAGCCTAGCTACTCATTGCTGAAGTGGGAGGTTAAAATCAAGCAATGGGAAAAGGCTAGAATGATCCATATGATAATGAACCAGTGTTGAAATCATTAGAATAAACTCATATTTAGCTTCATGTACTTACAAATGAATACATACAGAAATATTATAGACTAGTAGACCCTGCACATGAATTCATGTGCAAGTAGCTGTCTGCAGGGCCTGGCTGCTCTGTGCCCACTGCCCAGAGGCTCTCTGTGGCCCAGACGTCCAACCATGGCTGGAAAATGCAAACAAATTCTCTCCCTGTTCTCAGGAACTCCAATAAAGGACTTCCTTCCTCTTTCTCGGCCAGCTTTCACCCCTGTGCTCAGCCAACAGCCTTTCCTGTCACACTATTCTCCACCCCTTCCACCCTCTGGCCGCCAGATTTGACCTTGCCTGGGAGTCGGGGGTCACTTGACTCTGCTCAGCTCACCGGTTCCTTCTCTTTTTACACAAGTATTCTGTGCCCTGGCCTGGCCAGAGGCCCATCTGTCACTGCGGTGATGAAGCAAGCATTCCTTCAGGCTGCTCACTCTACCCACTCTCAGTGGCCACCACCCCAGGACTGGGAGACTCCAGGAGGGCCGAGAGGACTGGGTGCTGCCATCTTGTGACTATGGGCTCCACCATATTTATAATGGAGTGAAGGTTACTTGCCTATTACCCTTTTATTAGATAGGATATGCACATATGCATGTTTAGTATACAAGCTAACTGCCGGGAGCCGGTCCATCCTTGCTGTTTCAAGGGACCTGGCATGTATGGCATACGGTTCTTAATATGTTTGCTCACCTTCTTGGCGCTGTGTTTTAACCAAGGTCACCTCTCCGAGAAAGGTTGAATCCCCAGGTAGGGATTTTCCCCTGAAGTTAGGGAGGGAATAAAACCCCTCAACTAAGTGCCAGGCGGGTAATTAATCACTTTAACTATGAACAATCATGCTTAAGCTACATAATCTTTACTCCCTGGAATGGAGATAAGAAACGCCCTAACCTTTGTAATAGAGATTGATAGGATTGAATCAACTGGTATAAATACAGATGTAACAAGACAGAAAGAGACAGAACTTAGAAGAGAGCCAAGAAGACAGAACCTACACAGAACCTACAGACAGAAGAACTTCGCTGGAGAGAACATGGCAAAAGATCCTGAACTGAACCTGACTACAGAAATTGGCAAGAGAACCTGAGTAGAACCTAGCCAGAACCTGGCTGAAGAACCTGGCTACGGAATCTGGTGACCGAACCTGGCTGGGGAACCTGGGGAACCCGGCTGGAGAACCTAGCAAGAGAACATGGCCACAGAACCTGGCTGGAGATCCGAAGAAGAACCTCTCTGGAGATCCAGACCAGAACTTGGCTGGAGATCCTGGCTGGAGATCCTGGCTAGGCTGCTGATCAACTGAACACTGTCTCCGTGTCATTCCTTCTTTGCCGACTCCGTCCACATCTATGGGGAACCCCTGGACCCGCTGGGGTTGGACCCCAGCAGCTAACGTTCTGTCACCTGACATTGTCTAGAAATAATAACACTACAGTAGCAATGAACACATCTAAGACCTCAAGGCTCCTTGGAAAGATGACAGATTAGAGAGCTAGAGCAGGGAATATATAAGATGAGCCTGGAACATCTTTTAGTGCTTGAAAATAAAGAACTACTCAAACATATAGGTAGAAAAAAAGAGTTTGAGAGATATTGAGAGAAACATAGAGACAGAGAGAAAGAGAGAGGGAGAGAGACAAGATGTCAAATAATAGCAGCCAAATGAATGAGTTTCCAATTGACAAAGCTAGAACAGTTTGAGCAACAAAATGAATAAAATGGAATTAGATTACAACCCAGAATATAAAATAAATACCCATCAATGAATACTAATTTAAATAAATGGTTGGATAGGTAAATAAATGAAAAAACTAGAAAAATACTCCATTCAGAATTTCAAATAATTTTTGTGGAAATTCCACCCTCAAGGAAGTAGAGCATAGTATCCACGACTCAAGTGTGGATTACATATAGTGACTTTTCCCACAAAGTGTAATATAAAAAAGGGAAAAAACAGTAACTTTTACAGTGGTAAAACCTAACAAACACTATTTCAGTGATAATGCATGATAATAATATATACACTTGATATGATGTGATACGGATTGCATTTTACCATTTTAGTTTTCTTCCCCCAAATCCATAATTCCAGTCTAAGCATGAGAAAATATTCAGACTAACTCAAATTGCATAAACCATAGACACAGACAACAATGTGGTAATGGGCAGAAAGAAGGGGGGTGGGATCTTGGTGGAGGTGGGAAAAGGGGGGAGGAAATGGAAACATCTGTAATATTGTTAGCAATAAAAGTAAAAACATTGAAAGACATTCTGCAAAATAACCAAACAGTGCTGCTTAAAACTCTGTCATGAAAAACAAGATTTCCAGGGGAGCACTCTGTAAAGAACATTATTTTCTAACAACCTGAAACTCATAGAATAATATTGAATTAAACTGTAACAGAAAAATAAAAAATAAATTTTGAAAAAGAAATAGAATACCCCTAAGATCTCCCCTCATGCTTCATTCTAATCACTATCTTCTGCCTATCTGTTCCTCCAATTATTATTTTCTTTCTTTTAATAACTAAGTATACATTCCTAAACAAAAACATTTAATTTTGCTTGCTTTATACTTTACATGGAATTGTTATACATAGTACTTTTGGATAGCTTCTTTTGTTTAAAAGTAAGTTTGTGAAATTCACATTGTTGAATGTTTCTGTAGTTTGTCCATTTTTACAGCTCTGTATATTTACATTCTATGAACATACCATTAGTTATTTAATACAAAAGCAAACAAAACAAAATGGGTTTGAGAAAAAAATCACAGCCTGCAGGAAGCTCATAAAAAAGAGTACTAGGTAAAAACTAAGGAAATGTGAAGAAAACATGGACTTTAAATAATAAAAATGTGTCAGGATTGGTTCATTAGTTGTGACATACATAATATAATAATGTTAGTGATAAGGGGACATGAGTGTGAGGTATACGTAACTATCTCTAATATTATTTAAATTCTTCCTTAATCTAAATTTAAAACTTTATTAAGTATTTTTTAAAAGAAAGTAGGCTAGAGTGTAAAATTTATACTAGTAAATATAATTTAATGATGAAAAGCTTAGTGGTATGTCTGGAAGAGCCAAATATATCAAAGACAGAGTGAATTCAGGAATTATAGTACTGGAAACATAGTATAAACTCAAGGTAGTATTTCACTAACTCTAAAAAGATGTGGAATATTTAAAAATCATGTTGAAAAATTTTTTTAAAAAAATTAAGTTATGTTCAGAAAATTATAGGACATTTGATTGAGGGGTAAGACGTTGTGTTGAGGAATAGAGAGAAATAACAGGACAGGGATATAGGGGAAAATAACAGAGTTAGTTAATGGATTGAAATAATCAACATAATTAAAATGGCCATATTACCTAAAGCAATATAAAGATTTCATGTAATCCTCATCAAAATCCCAATGTCATTTTTTTAAAGAAATAGAATGAGAAATCATCAGATATGTATGGAACCACAAAAGACCCCAAATAGCCAAAGCAATCTTGAGAAAAAAGAATGAAGCTGGAGGTAGCATGCTACCTGACTTCAAATTATACTACACAGCTACAATAATGAAAACATACTATATAAGAAAAACCTAATATGCTAAGTGTCCAGTCATCCAGTCATCCATTTAACCAATCAAAGCATAATATGCTAATGATATACTAAGGCCACTCAACTGCTCACTATGACTTGCACTGACCACCAGGGGGCAGATGCTCTGACCAGTAGGTTAGCTTGCTGCTGGGGTCCAGCCTATCAAGACTGAGCAAGATCAGCCAGACATGCCCTGGAGCCCTCCTACAGTCCCTCCATGGCCGGCCAACCTCCCACATCCCTCACTGACCCTGATCATGCACCGGTGGGGTCCCTCAGCCTGGCCTGCACCTTTCGCAATCCAGCACCCCTTAGGGGATGTCAGAGAGTTGGGTTTGGCCCGATCCTGCAGGCCAGGCCCAAGGACCCCACTGGTGCACAAATTCGTGCACTGGGCCTCTAGTACTGGTATTGGCAGAGAAACAGATACAAGAATCAATGGAATAGAATAGAGAGCCCAGCTGTAAAACCACATGTATATAGGCCAGATCATTTTCTACAAAAGAGCCAGAAACACACAATGGAGTAAAGATAGTTTCTTCAATAAATGGTGCTAGGAAAACTTGGAAGTTACCTGTGAACAAATGAAACTGGATTACAGTTTGTCCCCATGTACAAAAAGTAATTCAAAATGTATTCAAGACCTAAATATAAGACCGAAAAGAGCAAGTTACATAGAAGAAAATGTATGTATCAAACTTATGAACCTTGGTAATAGAGAACATTTTATGAACTTGACCCCAAAGGCAAGGGAAGTAAGGGCAAACAATAAATGAATGGGACTATATCAAAGTAAAAAGCTTCTGTACAGTAAAAGAAGCCACCAAAAAAGCAAAGTGACAGCCAACCAGATGGTAGATGATATTTGTAACAGTAGTTCTGACAAAGGTTTAATTTCCAAAATCTATAAAGAACTCATAAAACTCAACACCAAACAAACAACCTAATCAAAACGTAGGCAGAGGACCTGAAAGTACACCTCTCCCAAGAAGACATACAAACAGTCAATAGATATATGAAAAGATGTCCAACATTACTAATAATTAGGAAAATGCAAATCAAAACTACAATGAGATGCCACCTCACACCTGTTAGAGTGACTATGATCAATAAGACAAGCATAAAAAGTGTTGGAAGGGTTGTGGAAAAAAGAAAACACTCATTCACTGCTGGTTGGAATTTTGCCCTAAGAATGCAACCAATATGGAAAGCAGTCTGGTAATTTCTCCAAAAATTAAGAGTAGAGCTATGATATGATCCAGTAATTCCTCTCCTGCATACATATCCAAAAAGCTTGAAATCATGTATTTGCAAAGATATATACCCCCAATGTCCATTGTAGCATTATTTACAGTGTTCAAGACATGGGAACAAACAAAGTGTCCCATAATAGAGAACTAGATAAGCAAGATGTGGTACATATACACAGTGGAATACTACTCAGCCATAAGAAAGGATGAAATAGCACCATTTGCAACAATATGGGTGAACCTTGAGAGCATTATGCTAAGTGAAATAAGTCAGTCATAAAAGCTAAGAATCATATGATTCCACTCATATGTGGAATATACTAGTAAAACTGAAACTCATGAACACAAACAGCAGTGTGGTGGTTGCCAGAGGAAAGGCTTGTGGAGAAGAAGGGGATTCTAAAATATAGTGACAGGAGATTTGCTTTTCTGTGGTGGGCACATGGTACACTTTACAGACATTGTAACATAGGAACACACACCTGAAACATACATGTTCATGTTGACCAATGTCAACCCAATAAGTTTAAAAAAACTAGAAATAATAAATAAATACAATAAAATTTCAGAATACAAAATATTCTCTTTACCTGCTCCTATTGCTTAAGCATTTATTTTGGAGTTAGAAACTTTTATTCACTATTGAGCAATTTCACTTAAAATACAATGTTCCTCTTAGAAAAGGCATGGTGGCTGACAACTGCTATGGAAAGGAGTATTTCTTAGGAAGGTCAGTGAGTGTCTGAATAGAGAAAAGCATAATGGTGAGATAAAAGGAAATAGAGAGAAATGTTCTCCTCTACATTTTCCTGTTTAGGGTGTGGGTCCAAGCCTATAGCCCCAAATTGGATAATCTCTGCAGCTGCTAACAAGCAAAAGAGAAGCCAGGAAACAGACATAATAAAGAAGACCACAACTCTGAGTATTTTAACAACCACATGAGCAGCCCACCCTTATTCAAGTAGCAGCAGCTGTGCAAGCGGCCCCCACCATCCGAGGAGTAGTAGACTCACGTGTAGCTCACCCCTATTCAAGGAGCAGCAGCTCTGTGAGTGGCCCACACCCATTCGAGGAGCAAGAGCTGTGCAAACAGCTTGTCCCCATTCAAGGAGCAGCAGCCCCGCAAGCAGCCTGCCCCCATACGGGGAGCAGCAGCCATGCGAGTAACCCATCCCTGTAGGAGAGGCAGCAGCCCTGAAAGGAACCTGCCCCTGTCTGAGGAGCAGCAGCCTCATGAGCAACCCACCCCCGTCCTAGGAACGACAGCCCCACGAGCAGTCCGCCCCATCCCAGGAGCAGCAGCTGTGCAAGCAGCCTGCCCCCGCTAACCAGGGGATCCACCACTGCTTCAAACAGTGCCCACCAGAGGAGCAGTCACCAACTAAGGAGCAACAGCTGCTGTGACTGCACAAGGAGCAGCTGCCGTCCAAGAAGCCACTGCCACCCAAAGTGCGAACCCTGCACAAGTCGACACCTAGATTCTTTGGCGAGAGCAAAAATGGGTAGTCAAACAAAGCCTCAAAGAAAAGGATTCCCAGAAAAGCAGCTAAGTGAAATGGAGGCATGCAATATGTGGGAAAAATAATTCAGAATAAGGGTCATACAGTTCATAAACTGGATGGATGAAAAAATCAACAATGTATGCAAGAATCAAGAAGAAATGAAGAGTAAAATAGCTGTAATAAAGAACACCTGGAAAGTTTCAACAGTAGACTAGGAGAAGTGGAGGACCGAATTAGTGAATTAGAAGACAGACAAACTGAACTGCAATTGGAGACAAAAGTTAAAAGACAGGAGGAGAGCCTGACAGAGCTTTGGGACAACATGAAACAAAGAAACATAGGAATAATAGGGGTGCCAGAATAAAAAGAAGAGGAACAAGGGTTAGAAAACCTATTTGAAGATATAATGTTAGAAAACTTCCCTGATGTGGGGAAGAAAAAAGTCATACAAGCACAGAGAGTCCCAAATAAGATGAACCCAAAAGACCTACACCAAGACACATCATAATTATGTTGGCAAGTGTTCAGGACAAAGAGAGAATCTTAAAGACTGCAAGCCAGAGACAGAAAGTTACATACAAGGAATCTCCCATTAGATTATCAAGTGATTTATCAACAGAAACACATCAGGCCAGAAAAGAATGGAAGGAAATTTACAAAGTGATACAAAACAAGGGACTGAATCCATGAATACTCTATACAGCAAGGCTATCAATCAAAATTGAAGGGGAAATAAGAAGCTTCACTAACAAAAAAAAACTAAGGAGGTTTATCACTACCAAGCCAGCACTGCAAAAAATGCAATTGGGACTGGTGTAAAAAGAAGAAATTAAAAAAGAAGAAGGAACAGAGGCACAAGAAATAAAAATGGCTACAAACAAGTACCTATCAATAATAACTTTAAATGTAAACAAACTAAATGCACCAATCAAAATACACTGGTTGAATGGGGGAAAAAATGACCCATACATATGCTGTCTACAAGAGACTCATCTCAGAACAAGAAACTCACACAGACTGAAAGTGAAGGGATGGAAAAATATCTTTCAGGCAAATGTAAATTAAAAAAAATATATGGGGTATCAATACTTATATCGGAAAAAATAGACCTCAAAGTGAAGGCCATAACAAGAGATAAGGAAGGCCACGTCATAATACTAAAGGGATCAATACAACAAGAGGATATAACCCTGATAAACATATATGCACCCAATGCAGGAGTCAAGACAGACTCTTCAATAAATGGTTTTGGGGAAATTGGGCAGAAACATGCAAAAAATGGAACTAGACCACCAACTTACACCATACACAAAAATAAATTCAAAATGAATAAAGGACTTAAACATAAGATGGGAAACCGTAAAAATACTAGAGGAATCCACAGGCAGCAAAATCTCAGACATACATGAGGTTGCCTCTAATACAGCTCCTAGGGCAATGGAAACTAGAGAGAAAATAAACAAATGGGACTAAATCAAAATTTAAAAAAAAGTTTTTGTACAGCACAAGAAACCATCAACAAAACAACAAGAAAGCCCACTGCATGGGAGAACATATTTGCCAATGTTATTACCGATAAAGGTTTAATTTCCATCATTTAGAGGGAACTCATACAACTTAACAAAAGGAAGATAAACAACCCAATAAAAAAATGGGCAATGGACCTAAACATATACTTTTCAAAAGAAGACATAAGTAAGGCCAAGAGACATATGAAAACATGTTTAAAGTCACTAGTCATCTGAGAGATGCAAATCAAAACGATAATGATGTACCATCTCACACCTGCCAGAATGCCTAGCATCAACAAATCAACAAATGACAAGTGCTGGCAAGGATGCAGAGAAAAAGGAACCCTCGTGCACTGCTAGTGGGAATGGAGACTGGTGCATCCACTGTGGAGAACAGTATGGCATTTCCGAAAACAACAACAACAAAAAACAACCAAAAACAAAACAAACAAACAAAGAAAAACTAATAATGGAACTCTCATTTGACCCAGTGATCCCACTTCTAGGAATATATTCCAAGAAACTAGAAACACCAATCAGAAAGGATATATGCACCCCTATGTTCATTGCAGTACTATTACTTTCTACCCTATTCAAGGTAGAACAAATACTTGTGTTTTTTAAAATAATAGGGTAAGAAGGAGGCAATATTGTGAAGCCACAGTCTGGGCTCCCTCTGCTGGAGACAACCCCGGCAGGTCTATCTGGGGACAGTGAGCAGCTGGCCTTACCCTGAGTCACCCCTCTGGGGTCACCATTGGCCTCCCTTTGTGGAAGGCGACCCTGGTGGGCCAATTGAGGGGGGACAGTGCCAGGCGGCCCTGCCCCAAATCGCCCCATCACTGCCGCCGCCGCTTGTGGCCTCCCTCTGCAGGAGGTGACCTGGCAGGCGATCAGGGGATGCCACTGGTCACTGAACCCCCACCCCACCCCATTGCCTTCCCCTCCCTCCACCTGCTCACCGGCCCCGCCCCCTGCAGACCAGTCCTTCCACCATTCCGTTGATTTGTATATTATGCTTTTATTAAATAGAATATGCTCACTCATAATCCTTAATTGAAATGTTGTAAGTAGCAATGGAATCTATTAGCTACATGTTCCACTATCTATAGCACTGTGGACATCAAGACAGCAATGGTAATTTCACCAAGAACATTTAAAGTTGATCTTCTGTGAGTATATCCATTAAGTTGCAGCTGGCTATGTTCCAGGAAGAGGCTGATGGTAGGTTAGGGTACAGGGAATGAAAGGACAAATTGAGTTTCGGAATAGCAAATAAAACTTATTACTCTGACTGGTATTTGCCTTGGAAACAAGCCAATAATGACTAGTGTATAAAAATATACAAAATATTTATCTTTGAATGAGTTTAAAGCTCCTTCCTACAGATAGGAACATGAGCCTGGGTCAAGTTACTCTTTAGTTAAGTGCATATGAAACCAGAGCTGAAGAGTGAGTGATAGGCATTGTTCTGACCTGGTTTTAGAGTGCTACTTTCCTATTTTTTAACAATGCAAGGCTAAAGGGTAAAGTACCATCTGAACTTTTCATATGATAAGCAAAGTTAAGACTTCAATCTAGACATCTTAGTTTTTCAACCCAATGCTCTTTCTACAAATAACTAATTTTACTTCTATGAACCTCAGTTTCTTCATACTATAAACCAAAGATAATATCATTAGCTAAGTTGGAGGGATTAGTGAGGACTAAAGAAGATAATACATATATTGCACTTGGAATAGTGGCTAGCGCATAGCAAAAAGGTTAACTGTTATTTACATGCTGTAACCTAGAAAGGAACCTCTTAAAATCTCAAACAGCATCCAGTGTATGTTTTGCTCCAGATCTCAATATTTGCTGTTTTTTAAGTATATTTTTTATTGTTAATAGTATTAAATATATTTCCCATTTCCCTCCCCTTAGATCTCACTATTTGTATTTGCATTGTTTTTGGTAACAACACATGAGGTTGCCTCTAATACTAAGATATGAGCCATTAAGTTTTGTACAGGAGTTTTTATAAAGGCTTATTAAGTAACTAGTTCAAGTACATCTAGCAATTAAGTGGTGAATCAGGAATTTGAACCAAGAGTCTTTTGACATTGAGCTTGGTTCATAGCAGGCTCACCATTAATCTTGCTAATAGTAAATGAATGACTCATTTTTATTTTACCCTTCATTCATTGTATCATTCATTAAATATTCCTTGTTCAGGGAATTACATTTTTATTGAGTCTAAAAGTTGACTGGCATTTAGAAAAACATATCACATTACTGACTTATATTGAATTACTACTGATCAGATTCAATTCACTTGATTGCATTAGCCTATATTTCAATGTATGATTTATATGAATATCATTAAAAAGTCTGTCAAAGACCCTGCTTAACTCCATATACAGTCTTCTATAATATATTATTTTAAAATTAGCTTGAGAGGTATTATTGTATAATGTTAGGCTACTTTCTAGCCCTATGGGATTTGACAAATTACTTTTTAAAAAGTTTTTTCCCCTTTTATTGAATTTATTGGAATAAGACTGGATAAGAAAATTGTACAGGTTTAAGGTGCACATTTCCATAACACATCATCTTTACCTTGTATTGTGTGTTCACCATCCCAGGTTAAGTCACCTTCTATCACCATTATCCACCTTTTACCCTCTACTAACTCCCCCACCATATTTTCCCTCTGGTAATCACCATATGGTTGTCTGCCTTTAAGGGTTTTTTTTTTCCTTTTATTATTGACACTATTATAGAAGTCCCCATTCTCTCCTCCCACCACATTGCTGACTTCCATCCAGCCCCCACCCCCTCTGGCTATAACCACACTGTTGTCTGTGTCTGTGTGTCATGCGTATATGTTCTTTGACTAATCCCTTCACTTTTTTTCACCTAACACCCCTTTCCTGAGTTTATTTCTATTTTGTTTGTTGGTTTATTTTGCTCATTAGATTCCACATATTAGTGAAATCATGTGGTATTTGTCTTTCTCTGAAAGGCTTATTTCACTTAGCATAATAATCTCCAAATCAACCCCATGCTTTCACAAAAGCAAGATTTCTTCATTTTTTATGACCAAGTAGCATTCCATTATGTAAATGTACCACAGCTTTTTTATCCACTCATCTACTGATGGGCACTTGGGCTGCTTCCAAATCTTGGCTATTGTAAATACCACTTCAATGAACTTAAGTATGCATATACTATTTCAAATTAGTATTTTGGTTTCTTTGGATATACTCTTAGAAGTGGAATCTCTGGGTCATAAGGCAGTTCCAGTTATACTTTTTTGAGGAAAGTCCATACTTTTTTTCCAAAGTGACTGTACCAATCTGCATTCCCACTAACAGTGCACGATGGTTCCCTTTCTCCACTTCCTCCCCAACACTTGGTGTTTGTTGATTTGATGATAGACATTGTGGAATGTGTGAGATGATACCTCCTTGTGGTTTTAATTTGCATTTCTCTGATGATTAGTGACATTGAGCATCTTTTCCTATGTCTTTTGGTCATCTGTATGACATGTTACTTTTAAGGTGGTTTAATATCTCTAACCTTGTATCTTCATCTTTAAAATGGGATTATTCATATCATATGAGATAATTATATAGCAATATAAAGTAATGAGATTGGTAATACAACTCTAAAGCAGTTTTAAAGACTAAATATATATGACATTCTTACCACAATGCCTGACATATTAGTTAGCGTTATTATTACTATATCTCACAAATAGATATAGAAAATACATCATAAGGTGCATGTAACTTGCCAGGCATATAGCTCACCTACTCTCCCCTAACTTCCTTCATTGTACCTACTTTCTTCTCCTTTTTCCTCACTATCCTCAGAGCCCAAGTGCTCAAGTGCTGACTTTGGACAGATAAATTCAGAAATCCTGGCAATAATAACTCATTCTCCATGTCCACCTTTGCCTTCTGTTCATTTCCTGGTTATTGTCTGTGCTGTGAGACCCACAACCCTCTCCCAAAATATTAGTTTTCCAATGGTACTTTCACTGCTGAACCAGAGGCCATTGAAAATGTTTACTCTCTGATGATTTGGCTCCATCATATTTAGTGACTTAGGGATGAAAGATAAATCATCTTAGCTAGTCAGTCCTCTGCATGGTTTCCTTGGTAAGAAACAACTGTGACTCATGATTGACATAAATGAGCCTATATAACAGTATTTCACTGATCCTTTCATTTTGTGTTTTTAGAACACATTGCTTAGCTGTCCATAGTTGTGTCCTGGTGCCCACTGATTGAATAAAGAATGACACATAACAGTCATCACAGAATTAGTAGGTTGCTTCATTTCTGTTTGTTTTGGTATTAGATTACTGTAAGTCACTTCTAATTTCTAGATCTCAGCTTCCCCAGCTATGAAATGTAGGTGTCCCTTGGATAATTTATAGTTTTGATGTTTATGTTTCTATGTGATTTGGGTTCTTTTTCTTGTACAATTGATTTGAAAGTGATAATGCCTCACGTTTTCAAAAGTATTTTACCTTTTTTATGAAAAGTATTCTACAGAGATAATCTCACATTATCCTCACAATCATCTTGTACGGTACATACAATACCAAGAAACTTGAACATAGCACATACAGGTAAAATGACTTTCCCGTGGCCATACAGCATATTAGTGTTAGAACCAGGATAGGGCCCAAGTTCTCCTGAATCCTAGTGTTGTGTTACTACAGAGAAAGATGAATTACTCTAATATTGCTGTGTGCTGGAAGAAACTCCATTTAAAAAATTGTATCACCTGTAACTTTATTACTTTTCAGGTGATTTATCTTCATTATTTTTAAGAGGATATAGCTATCACTTTCTTCAAGTATTTATTCCTGAGTACAAAACTTCCTATACACAACATAGAACAATAAGCATTGTCTGGTAATCATCATAATGGATAATAATCTTCCAAGAGTTGGGTGTTTTTCTCAGTGAATGTAACAAAATGATACACATGCTGTGAAGTTATTTTACCCCCACAAAAGTTATGAAAATTGGATAATAAGTAGATGAAGATATTTAAATGGGGGTGACTCCAAGACAAGTGTCCAGAGTTATCTACAATAATTCTACTTAACTAGACTTAGCAATTCAGCAACCTCACACTTTCAGAATAACATTTGGATCCAATGAAGAAGTAAAAAATATCAGAGCAATAAAAATGATTGTTAAAGAGGAGAGAAAATTGCAGTCAAATAGGTAAATTTCTTGTACCTCCTTCCAGGGCTAGGCTGAAAGTAAAACTAAAGTGAGGAACATACACCCAGAATTACCAACTTAAGTCCAGCTGAGTAGGAGACTTATATCAAGAAAAGTCAGAAAACACCTGGAAATGCACCTCAACAAGAGTTTGCAGGACATGGTCAGAGCTGAGCCACATAGTCAGCCAGCCTGAGAAGAGATTCCATCCATGAAGAGGACAACAACATTCAAGACCCAGTTACAACAAGAAAACCAAAATAACTCAAATAAGGGGCATTCCTTGAGCACACAGGTAAAGATATATAAGAGATCACACAATTGTATCATACAAAACACCTACTACATAAGACTACCTCACAAAGTCTGGGAGGCATAGTAGTTTTATCTAATACATATAAACAAATGCAAAGGGACAGAAAATTGGGAAGATAAAGAAACAACCCCTAAATGAAATGAAAGGAAGAATCACCCAAAAAGTAACTAAATGAATTGGAGACAAGCAATTTGTCAGATACAGAATTGAGAGCAATGGTAATGAAGGTGCTCAAACAACTCAGTGAAAAATACAAGCAACTTAATAAAAAATTATGATACTTAATGAGAACTATACCAACATGAAAAGAGAGGTTGGAACAATAAATAAGAATCAATGGGAAATGAAAAATGACATAGCTGAAATAAAGAAATACTCTGGAGGGAATCAACAGGAGGCTAGAAGAAGCTTAGGAGTGAATGAGTGAATTGTAAGACAAGGTAGAAAAACAACACCCAGTCAGAGCAGCAAATGAAAAAAAAAATTAAAAAGCAAGAGAAGAATCTAAGGGAGCTTTAGGACAATGTGAAACTTTTACAACATTCACATCATTCGGGTCCCAGAAAAAGAATAATATGAGAAAGAAATAGAAAACCTGTTTGAAGAAATAATTGCAGAAAAATTCCCTAACTTGGTGAAGGAAAAAGTCACTCAAATTCAGGAAACACAAAGAGCTCCAATCAAGATGGACCTGAAAAAACCCACATCCTAGCACATCATAATTAAAATGGAAAACATTAAAGACCAAAAAAAAGAATCATAAAGGCTGCAAGAGAGAGACAGAGTTACCTACAAGGGAGATCCCATTAGACTATCAGCATATTTCTCAACAGAAACACTACAGGCCAGAAGGGACTAGCATGAAGTATACAAAATAATGAAAACCAAGGGACTGAACCCAAGACTACTCTATCCAGCAAGGGTATAATACAAAATCGAAGGTGAAAGAAAAGAGCCTTACAGGCAAAAAACAAGCAAGCAAGCAAGCAAACAAACAAACAAACAAACAAACAAAAAAACTAAAAGAGTTCATTACTACAAAACCAGCACTGCAAGAAATGTTAAAGGGGCCATTGTAACTAGAAGAAATAGAGAGAAAGAGAAGAACACAGACATAAACAATAAGAATGGCAACAATAAGTATCTATCAATAATAAGCTTGAATGTAAAAGGATTAAATGGTCAAATCAAAAGACATATGGTAGCTGAGTGGATAAGAAAACATGTCCCAAATATATGCTGTCTACAATATACCCACCTCAGAGCAAAAGACTCACACAGAATGAAAGTGAAGGGATGAAAAAACGTTTTCCAGAAAAATGAAAATGAAAAATAAGAAGCTGAGGAAGCAATACTCATATCTGACAAAATAGACTTCAAAAGTAAGGCCTTAACAAGAGACAAAGAAGGCCACTTCATAATACTAAAGGGATCAATATAACAAGAGGGTATAACTCTGGTAAACATATATACACCCAATATAAGAGCGCCCAAATATATAAAAAAAAATCTGGAGGATTTTAAGGGAGCGATAGAGAGAAATACAATCATAGTAGAAGACTTTCACACCCTACTGATATCACTGGATAGATCTTCTACTCAAATAATTAACAAGGAAACAGCAATCCTAAAGGACACATTAGATCACATGGAATTGTTTTATATTTTGAGAACATTTCACCTCAAAACTATATAATATACATTCTTCTCAAGTGCACCCAGAACATTTCCAAAGATAGAGCACATATTTGGACACAAAATAAGTCTCTACAAGTTCAAGAAGATTGTAATCATATCAAGCATCTTCTCAAATCACAATGGCATGAAATTAGAAATCAACTATATTAACAAAACTCAAAAAACCCCCAATATAACTCATGGAGGCTAAATCGTGTTATTAAAGAATGAATGGGTTACCAAAGAGATCAATAAAGAAATAAAAAAGTTTCCTGGAAACCAATGACAATGTTACATACAACAACCCAAAATAAATGGGACACAGTGAAAGCAGTGTTGAGAAGATAGTACATAGCATTACAGGCCTACCTCAACAATCGAGGAAAACTTCTGATAAAATATCTAACCTTATAACTTAAAGATTTAGAAAAAGAACAAAAGAAGTCAAGAGTAAGTAGAAAACAATGAAATAATAAAGATCAGGAGCAGAAATAAATGGTATAGAGTTTAAAAAAACAATAAAAAAGATCAATGAAACCAAGAGCTGATTCTGTGAAAAGATAAAAAGATTGATGAAGCTTTAGCCAGACTCATCAAGAAACAAAGAAAGAGAACCCAAATAAATAAAATCAGAAATGAAATAGGCGAAGTGCCAACTGAACTTAGAGAAATACAAATAATCATAAAAAATAATGTGAACAACTATATTCCAATAACCAGGACAACCTGAATGCAATGTATATATTCCTGGAAAAATATAATCTGCGAAAACTCAATCAGGAAGAAACAGAAAAACTGAATAGGCCAATAACAATTGATGAAATGGAAGCCGTAATAAAAAAAATTCCATCAAATTTAAGTCCTGGTCTGGATGGCTACACAGGGCAGTTTAAACAAACTTTCAAAGAAGAACTAACACCCATCCTCCTCAAACTATTCCAAAAAATCCAAGAGAAAGGAAAACTTCCAAACTCATTTTAAGAAGCCAGAATTAGCTTAATTCAAAACCAGATAAAGACACCACAAAGAAAGAGAACTACAGGACAATATCCTGATGAACATAGATACTAAAATCCTCAACAAAATATTAGCAAATCAGATCCAGCAATACATTAAAAAGATCATAGAACTCGCCGAAACCGGTTTGGCTCAGTGGATAGAGCGTCGGCCTGCGGACTGAAAGGTCCCAGGTTCGATTCCGGTCAAGGGCATGTACCTGGGTTGCAGGCATATCCCCAGTAGGAGATGTGCAGGAGGCAGCTGATCGGTGTTTCTCTCTCATCGATGTTTCTAACTCTCTATCTCTCTCCCTTCCTCTCTGTAAAAAATCAATAAAATATATTTTTTTAAAAAAGATCATAGAACATGACTAAGTGGGATTTATTCTGGGGATGAAAAGCTGGTACAATATTCACAAATCAATAAATGTGATACATCACATAAACAAACTGGAAGAAAAAAATCACATTATCATATCAATTGATGCAGGAAAAAACACTCGACAAAATCCAAAACAGTTTTTGAGAAAAACTCTCAGCAAAGTGGGAATAGAGGGATCACACCTCAACATAAAAAAGGCCATATTTAACAAACTTACAACCAAATCATACTTAGTGGGGAAAAATAAAACCATTTCTCCTGAGAACAGCAACAAGACAGGGATGTCTACCTTCACCACTCATTCAACATAATACTAGATGTCCTAGACACAGTAAAGAGACAAGAAGAAAAAAGCAAAAGGCATGCAAATTGGAAAGAAGGAAGAAAAACTGTCATTATTCACAGATGACATGATAGTGTACATAAAAAACCCTAAAGACTCCATAAAAAAATTACTAGATTTAATAAATGAATTCATCAGTGTAGCAGGATACACAATTAACACTCAGAAATCAATGTCATTTTTATACAACAACTAGAGGCCCGGTGCACAAAAATTTGTGCACTGAAGGGGGGGGTCCCTCAGCTCGGCCTGTGCCCTCTCACAGTCTGGGATCCCTCAGGGGATGTCCATCTGTTGGCTTAGGCCCGATCCCCAGGGGAATGGGCCTAAGCCGGCAGTCAGACATCCCTCTGGCAGCCTGGGAGCCCTCGGGGGATGTCCACTTACCAGTGGGGAGCAGGTCTAAGCTGCAGTCGGACATCCTTAGTGCTGCTGAGGAGGCAGGAGAGGCTGCCGCCACCACCGCTGTGCTGGCAGCCATCAGCCTGGTTTGTGGCTGAGCAGAGCTCCTCCTGTGGGAGTACTTTGACCACCAGGGGGCATCTCCTGCATTGAGAGTCTGCCCGCTGGTGGTCAGTGGGTGTCATAGTGATCAGTCATTCCCAGTCGTTCTGCTGTTAGGGTCAATTTGCATATTACCCTTTTATTATAGAGGATAGAGGCCTGGTGCATAGGTGGGGGCTGGCTGGTTTTCCCTGAAGGGTGTCCCGGATCAGGGTGAGGGTCCCAGTAGGGTGCCTGGCCACCCTGGGTGAGGGGATGAGGGCTGTTTTCAGGCTGGCCACACCCTCTTCAGGGTGGGGGTCCCTACTGGGGTGCCTAGCCAGCATGGGTGAGGGGCTGATGGCTGTTTGCAGTCTGGTCAAGCCCCACAGTGGGGACCCTCACCCCATAGGAGTGTGGCCAGCCTGGGTGAGGGGCTGAGGGTTGTTTTCAGGCTGGCCACACCCCCTTCAGGGTTGGGGGCCCTACTGGGGTGCCTGGCCAGCTTTGGTGAGGGGCTGATGGCCGGGCTAGAAGCAGGTATCTGGGATTTATTTATCTTCTATAATTGAAACTTTGTAGCCTTGAGCAGAGCTCAGGGCCAGCCAGGGCAGGCGGGAAGCTTGACTTCCTCCATCGCCAGGGGCAACCTAAGTCTCCTGCTCACTCCATCTTTGTGACAGACTGAAGGAGGGAGTGAGGGTGTGATGGTTAATTTCCATATTACTATTTTATTAGATAGGATAATGAATTCTCAGAAAGAGAAACTAAAAAAAAAAATCATATTTACCATTACAACAAAAACTTAAGATAAATAGGAAAATTAGGTGGTAAAAGACCTGTGCTCAGGAAACTATGGGATGTTGAAAAAAGAAATAAGAGAAAGATATAAACAAATGGAAGAATATACTGTATTCATAGATTGGAAGAATCAACATCATGAAAAGGTACATAATATCCAAAACAATCTATAGATTCAATGTAATCCCCATTAAACTACCAATGGCATATTTCACAGATCTAGAGCAAACACTCCAATAATTTATATGGAACCAAAAAAGACCCCGAATAGCCATAGCAGTATTGAAAAAAGAAACAAAGTTGGAGGGATCACAATACCAGATATCAAGTTACACTACAAAGCAACTGTAATCAAGAAAAATGTACTGGCACAAGAAAAGGCATATAGATCAATAGAATAGAATAGAGAACCCAGAAATTGACCCAAGCCATTATGCTCAATTAATATTTGCAAAGAAGGCAAGAGCATACAATGGATTACAGGTAGTCTCTTCTATAAATGGTGTTCAGAAAATTGGACTGGTACATGTAAAAAATGAAACTGGACCACAAACTTACACCATACACCAGAATAAACTCAAAATCTAGCCCTAACCAGTTTGGCTCAGTGTATAGAGGGTTGGCCTGCGGACTGAAGGGTCCTGGGTTCAATTCCAGTCAAGGGCATGCACTTTGGTTGCGGGTACACCCCCAGTAGGGGGTGTGCAGGAGGCAGCTGATGCATTTTTCTCTCTCATCGATGTTTCTGACTCTATTCCTCTCCCTTCCTCTCTGTAAAAAGTCAATAAAATATATTTTTTAAAAATCTATAAAACACTTAAATGTAAATTGTGAAACTATAATAATCCTAGAAGAAGCCATAGGCAGCAAAATCTCAGACATCTCTCATAGTAATACGTTTGCCGATACATCTCCTAGGGCAGTGGTCGGCAAACTCATTAGTCAACAGAGTCAAATATCAACAGTACAACGATTTAAATTTCTTTTGAGAGCCAATTTTTTAAAACTTAAACTATATAGGTAGGCACATTGTTATTAACTTAATTAGGGTACTCCTAAGGCTTAGAAAGAGCCACACTCAAGGGGCCAAAAAGCCGCATGTGGCTTGCGAGCCACAGTCTGCCGACCACGGTCCTAGGGCAATGCAAACTAAGGAGAAAATAAACAAATGGGCCTATATCAAAATAAAAATCTTCTGCACAGCAAAAGAAACCACCAACAGAATGAAAAGAGATCCCATTCTATGGGAGTATATATTTGCCAATGATACATCTGACAAGGGGTTAATTTCCAAAATATATAAGGAACTCTTACAACTTAACAAAAGGAAGACAAACACTCCAAATAAAAAATGAGCCAAGGACAAAATAGACACTTCTCCAAAGGGGACATACAGAAGGCCAAGAGATATATGAAAACATGATCAAAGTCACTAATCATCAGAGAGATGCACATTAACACGACAATGAGGTTTCATCTCACATCTCTCAGAATGGCTATCATTAACAAATAAACAAATAACAAGTGCTGGCCAGGATGTGGAAAAAATTGAACCTTAATATACTGCTCTTGGCAATGCAGACTGTTGCAGCCACCATGAAGAACAGTGTAGAGTTTCCTCAAAAAATTAAATATGGAACTTCCATTTAACCATTATCCCACTTTTGGGAATATATCCTAAGAATCCTGAAACACCAATCAGAAATAATACATGCACCCCTATGTTCACAGCAGTGAAATTTGCAATAGCTAAGCTCTGGAAAAAGCCCAAGTGCCCATCAATAGATGAGTGCATAAAAAAGCTGTGATACATTTATCCCATGGAATACTATGCAGCTATAAAAAACAAGGATCTCTCACCCTTTGAGACAGTATGAATATACCTGAAGAGTATTATGCTAAATGAAATAATCCAGTCAGAGAGAGGTAAGTATCATATGATCTCACTCATATGTGGAATCTAATGAACAAAATAAACTGATGAACAAAATAGATCCAGAAATAGAATGAATGGTGAAAAATGAGGACTCTCGGTGGGGTGGGGAGGAGCATTGGGAGTGATTAACTGGGAAACATATAAGCATATATGCACAGCCCATGAACACAGACACTAGTGTGGTGAAGGCCTGGGAGGGGTGGATGGGTGGTGGAGGGGGTCAATGTGGAAAGAAAAAGGCCACATCAGTAAATCTTTCAACAATAAAGATAGATTAAAGACACACACACAAACAAACAAACAAAAAACAACTAAGGAGCCTGTACTCATGGATCTCAATTTCCAGTGTGGGTATCAAAGATGAAGAATTACATAGATATAACAGCACATGGTGATAAAACATATGAAAATACAATCTGCATAAGGAATATGTTCATAGCAGCATTATTTACAATAGCCAAGATATGGAAACAGCCCAAGTGCCCATCAGTAGATGAGTGGATAAAAAAAAAAAACTGTTGTACATTTCACAAGGGAATACTATTCAGCTGTAAAAAGGAAGGAACTCAGGTTTGATTTCTGGTCAGGTCACAGCATGGATGGACCTGAAGATTATTATGCTAAGCAAAAGAAGCCAGAGAAAGATAAATTCCACATGATTTCACTTATATGTGTAATCTAATGAACAAAATAAACTGACAAACAAAATAGAACCAGAGTCATGGATACATAGAATAGAGGGGAGAGGATGGTGGGGACTGGATAAAAGAAGGTGAAGAGATTAGCCGAAGAACATACATACATAGCCCTGGGCACAAACAACAGTAGGGTGAAGGCCAGGGTAGGAGTTCTGGGGACTGGGAGGAAGTGAACAAAGGGCGTGAAATGGGGGACACGTGTAATAGTGTCAACAATAAATAAAAAAATGTTGATTTAGTGGAAAAAATTATTGTTAAAAGCCAATGTGCATTATTAAAAGGAGAACCCCTTTTCTTTTTCCACACTTCTCATGAGGCTGGGTATCTGATTTCTAAATCCTTTGCATATTACAAGTAAGAAGAGGAGCTACAAAAAGCAGGCACACTGACAGTAAAATTGACAGCTGGCAGTCTTACAAGAGATGGGGAAGAGACAGAAAAGCAATAAAGCCCTAGAAAATAACTAAAACACAACAGCAATCTAGGTTAATTTTGCAAGGGAAGAATCAGATCTCAAGGGCATCATGCATAATAACATAATATACTATTTCCCCTGGCTGGTTGGTTGGAACATGTTCCTGTGCATCAAAGGGTCTCAGGTTTGATTCTGGTCAGGTCACATACCTGGGTTGTGGATTTGATCTCTGGTTGAGGTGTATGGGAGGCAAATGGTAGATGTTTCTCTCTAACATTGATGTTTATCTTTCTATCCATCTCTCTCTCTCTAAAATCAATAAAAAACATAATGTACTATTTAGATTCCAAATAATGTCCCTAACTAATTAAAACATTATCCAAAAAGAAAAGGTTAAAAATACATATATTTTTAAACTACACCCCTCCCTCTGCTCTCTGGCAATAAATATGATGTTGTATGCCAACTATACTTTAATAAAACATTTTTTCTCTGATTAGAGAAACAGGAAGATATTCTAAGAAGCAACAGTCTTCTCAAGTGCCCACCTTTAACTTGTGTGAAATATGAAAATAAAGACACCTATTAATTAAGTCTTATTTTAATTTTAATTTCTTTTTACTTCAGTATATATTAGCTTTAATCAAAATGAAGATAGAGGCAGGCTTGTTTTATTCCAAAGGAGAGTGGTTAATAAACCTCAGCTACCTTGAAAGCTGAGCTGATTGGAATGACTCATTACTGAAGGTTCTTCATAGATGGTTTCTTGAACTTTATATAGCAAGTTAGTCAGCATGAGTGATTTTTTCCCTAACTTGTCCATCACAGACAGAAAATTGCCTACACTGAAATATCTGCTAACTTGACCCTCAATTAATTCATTCCTGGGCATGGTAAAGTCACAGAGCTCTTTAGGCAATGAGCTACTAAATGCTAAACTGGCTGCAAATCCCTTTGAGCAAAACGATAATGTTTGGGATCACAACAATAAAGGTGTAAAAGACACCAGTCCTACATTGTTAGAATCAATGTTTTCTACTTAAATTATATACATTTGTAAACATGAAAATGATATTTATTTTTATAATATGTGGCCTCTTTCCAAAACTTCATTCCCTAATATATTAGAAAAAACATATTTATCCTTTCATCCTATGAAAAGGTAGCTGGGAATGCTTTAATGTATCTTCTTGTTATTCTGGGTGGGTACTTTTATCTACCTGTGGCAAATAATGTGAGGATAAGTACAAGAGATCTATAAACTTAGTATTTTAAAAATTTAGTATAGGTAATAATTACCTTTGGAAGAGAAAGAGAAATAAAAACTTCCATGTTGAGCCAATGTGCAATGAAGATTTTGGGAGAGAGAAAACATTTATTCAACACTAACAAAATTATGATTCTTCAAATATTGTGTTTTATCCTATCAGTCTCTAAATTCTGAAAATTATATTCTAAAATTAAAATTAGGGTCATATATCCTAAGCTTCATGTATATTTTCTGAATTATTAGATTCAACTGTGCAGCTTTATTGCTGATGCCAAATAAATGATTATATTTATATGTCTCTTTAAATTTGAATAACAGCCTATTTCTAGCATAGATAAGACAATCAGTTAACAAGTTATAGTTGTGCTAATTTTCTCTTATATTGAAGCGACATATTCTATAATTGATTGAGGAAAGAATGCTTCAGACAATTTTTAGTCTAGAGACTCATAAGCCTGACTTTTTCCAAAGGACCTTTACTTTTATACTTCTGAGAGTCTAATAAGTAGTTCTTGGGATTGAAACTAATTGTAAGGGCATATAAATTAGATTAGTTTCTGATCCTATATATTGCTGCTCTAAGTTGGTTGAGGGTGCTGTGCAGCAGGAGAAGTGTAATAGGTAACCGTTAGGAATATATGTGCTTATTATTTATTTTTAGTGTGGTGAAAAAATAATTCTCTCTCTCTCTCTCTCTCTCTCTCTCTCTCTCTCTCTCTCTCTCACACACACACACACACACACACACACACACACACACACACACGAGAGAGAGAGAGAGAGAGAGAGAGAGAGAGAGAGAGAGAGAGAGAATAATGGATTATTTTGGGGCTACATTCTAAACTGGTAGAGCATTCCTTCTCTGCACTGCTTTGAGGGGAAAATATTTCTCCCCTCCCTTCTTCTCCCCTCTCCCCCTCATTTTCTTTTCTCTCTTCTACTCTCTCCTCTTCTGTCTTCTCCTCTCTAATTCTTTAGTAGCAGTGAGAAAGTATTATCAAAACTGTTAGGCAAAGAAGATACCCCAGCATATCTTGGACAGAAGGTAATGTTTCTAACACTTGGCATGCATGTTCTGCTTCTAATGTAATTTTTGGTCTGGTTTTGAGGTAGGAATGGTGAATCCTGTTGGGTTTAGTTAGTTGTTCGTTCACTTTGAATGTATTCATGTACTATGTCATACAGTAGTTTCTGTTAAGCCGGATTAAATGAGGCTGATTGAGCTTCACAGTAAGCATGCTGCCGGAATCTGCTTAGCAAGAAGTGCAATTGAAATTGAATGCTTCGGTAGACAAACACAGGCGAGTCTATATACTTCTTTATATACTTGCTAATATACTGGTTTTATATTTGCGTGGCTTTCAATCTCTCGGATCAGATGCTTTTTCTCCTTTAAAATTAGATGATGTCGTGCAGTCAGAAATCATGTGTGTATGCAGCACGTGTGGAGAGTTGTCCAGCAGGTTCCCGGGAATGCTGATGAGGTCTGGGATAAAAGATTTGGCTAATGTCAGTGACCCCAGTTAATTATCCAGCTTCTTCCTTGTTTTGTGTGTATTTGTTCTGAAAATGCTCATGCTTTAGTACAATCACTAGTATGGGAGAAAGTACGGTCTTTTCAGTGTAGGAACTGTGATAGAAAATTACAGAGATTGCCTTTTCCGTGAGTACAAAGTCAGTAGGGAAATACTTTAGAAATCTTCATCTGGCTGTATATCTATGCTTCATAATATATAGGTAGAAAATATTTTTGATACACAAGAGAACTAGGTGCAAGGTTTTTAAGGTGGATAAAAATGATTACAGTCTTTTACTGAACATGAATGAAGTCAGTGTTTAAAAATTAGAGGCAAAAAAGAGACACGGGAGAAGGATCTATTTTCTTATGCATGATTTTATACTATTCTAATGTAATTAAGTGCATATTTATCTTTTTTGCGGTTGAGAGTTGAGTTGTTGCTATTTGGAACAAAGCACAAATAGACTGCATACCTGTTACACTGGGGATGTTTTATTTTAAATTAATTTTTTAATTACAGTTTATACTTAATATAAATTTGTGTTCATTTCACGTGTACAGCATTGTGATTAGATAATCATTTACTTTACAAAGTGTTCTCCCTGATATTTCTAGTACCCACCTGGCACCATACATAGTTATTACATTATTATTGAATGCATTTTCTATGTTGCATAGTTTTGTATATTTAAACACTGATATTTCTATGTTAGATACTATCTAGAAGGCAAAAACCTGCAAAGAATCTATTTAAGCATGCCTGACAAAATCATACACACGAACTGAATTATCTCTTATTTAACTCATACCACAGAAGAGTTCATGTTGCTAATGTACTATTTACTACATTGTACTAGAGACAAAATATGTACTGCATGTGTCTCCCCCATTACATCAATGGTTTAATTCTAAATCATTCTTTATTCAATTCTGTATCATCATGCCTGGCATATACTATTTTTGTGAAATATGTAAATCAATGGATAAAATCAATCATGTTTGGTCTCAAGCAAACTGAATAGATGTATAAAAGATTAGATTATATCAATATAAAATATGAGGGTTTTAGTTTATTTTTTTTTAGGTTGATGCTCTATTTGACTGCCCATATTCTATTCAGTAATTCACTTATGTGTTTTAGAAAGATCTGAAAGGGATATTCATTACCTTAGACATTGAAAAGCGTCTTCTAAAAATAACAGAGATGCAAAGTTCATTTAAAAATATATTTTAAAACCAAATAAAACTTTAAAGTATATACAGTATATAATGTATATACTGACTGCTCTTTAGGAGTAAACATAAAATACATTAATTGTCTGAATTATTCAATTTATATAAAAAAGAAAGATAAATCTGCTTGTAAGCTGCTGGAACCATGAGTTTTGAGTTAGCTGTACAGACCTTATAACAATCCCCATTCTTATAACTGGGATGTACCTCTCAAAAGCAAACAACCTGTAGTCAATATATACCTGGGCAAAAATGCCCAAGTGAAGGTCATGGTCAACCAAAAGGGGAATCAATCTCTGTATTCAGACAATCATCAATGAAAATGTGGAATAAAATAAATCCAACCCTAATCTTGTTTTCACTCATAATACTTTTAAAAGTATACAAAAAAAACCCACACCAAAACAACTGAAGGCAACATAATCATTTCACAAACTAGATAAGGAAATAATTTGCCATGTCCATTCATTTGAAAGTTTGCCCAACCCCTGAAATTTCAGAAAACCGTTTTGTTATCTGTAGTCCAGTTGTGTATATGTATGTATAATATGTATAGATGTAGATTTATTTTTTTCTATTTTTCTCTATTTTTATGATATTTAAAGTAATACTTGTAAAAAATATTTGACAAATAAAATGTATAAGAGAGAAAGTAGAAATCCCTCTATATTCTAACCTCCTAGAGATTATTGGTGTTTGGTTCTTCAACTTTTTTTATGCATTTACATGTGTATATACATTTTCTCTCTATCATAAAAAAGTGGGATCACTGTATACATAGTTACACAACTAACTCATTTTCTGATTTATCATAATCAGTACCATAACAAAATTCTACATCATTACTTTAAATGTCAGCATAAAATTTCACTGTACGACCACCCCCCAAATTTATTTAACCAGTCTCCAACTGGTGGCTAATACATGGTTAATTTTAAACTACACAGAATTTATACTTTAGGAGCTGGAAAAGACCTTAAAGAGTATGCCATGGAATCCAAAATTGTCACTTTAAAGATGAAAATATGCCCGGATATTGAAGCATATTAATCAAAGGAGCACAGGTCAGCTTGATGGTAGATAGGGTAATGTGAGCACAGCGACTCCCAATATTTAGAACTCTAGAGCCATCCATCCGGGCTTGATTCCTAGCCCCATCACTTACTAGCTGAACCACTTTTGTCAATCATGTAACATGTCTGGGATTCAGTTTTCTATTTCAATAATGGCAATAATAATACCATTATTGGCAAATTCAATCTTGTTGTCAAGAGTAAATTTGTTATAAATTATTTAGAATATTACCTTGGCAATAAAGTAATAAGTGCTAATTATTGTTCTAGACTGAATGTTTGTGTCCCCCTAATCCCTCTGCTCAAAATTCATATGTTTAAATGCTAACCCCCAATGTGATAATATTAGGAGGTAGGGCCTTGGGGATGATTAGGTCATGAGGGCTCTAACCTCATGAATGGGATTAATCTATAATAATAAAAGGGTAATATGCTAATTAGACCAGACATCCCTCCAGACGTCATTCCGGATGTCCTTCCTGAAGAAGCTGGGGCTGGAGGGAAGCCAGTCGGGGTCCTGGGTGCCTGCGGGCGTCCCAAGGGAAGCCAGGCCTGGTCATAGGTGCCAGAGGGAAGCCGCTGCCAGCAGCTGGGGGAAGGAAGGCCTACTCTTGCACGAATTTTCATGCATCAGGCCTCTAGTATCCTTATAAGAGAGACAAGAGAATTCTCTCCTCCCTATCACCATGTGAGGACATCAAGAAGACAGAGCTGTCTGAGAATCAGAAAGTTGGCAGACACTGATGTGCAAGGACCTTCATCTTGAACCTACAGCCTCCAGAACTGTGACAAATAAAGGCTTGTTGTTTAAGTCACCTATTCTATGGTACTTTGCTACAGTAGCCTGAAGTAAGCTATTATTTTTATTGTTTTATTATAACAATGTACTTGAAATTTATTTTATGAAAGTATTAAAATTTCTGTTCTTTGTATGTGTAGAATAGAAAACATAAACTTCTGTTATTTAAGATTTTGGTATTTATATTCATAGTACTTCTTAATTATTCTTTTCTAAAATATGAAACTATGTGATCAGCTACAGTGAGACATTTTAAGAATTCTAAAGGGTTTAAGTATATCCAATTGAAACGGAACTTAAATGTGAACAAACATTTATTTGAGTTATCACTCACCTATATAAAACTCTTTGGAATGAAGAATGGAGGGGGGAAATACAGTAAAAATCATCAGTCCTACTGTATTTTCATTCATATTAAAAGCTCTAAACTCCAAAGGATACACCAGTGTATATGTATTGGTTCTCAAGCAGTAAGAACACCTGCTCCAGGTAGTGATTAACCATTTGCAGGAAACAGCCATGGTGCTCTCAGCTCTTTGTGACTTGTAAGATTCACAGTTCCTTTAATATTAGTGGTATTATTGGTTTTCTGCTATTTTATTCTTTATTTTTTACTTAAAACAGATTAGACTGAAGTATATTAACAGAATCCAGATGCCAGGACATCTTTGAAGAGCAAGAACCAAGTCTAACAACCACCAGGAGAAGCAGGAGCTCTGAGTCCCAAATAAGAATATTTCAGTTCTCATCCTGAAGATGATGCCCTCAGTATCTGCCAAGCTACACGGTCCATTGTTCCTTACTGTTCAAAATAATGAAATTGTAGGTTATAGAAGAATTTGGCACTTCAATATGATCCAATAGCTTATTTTATTTTATTGTTGACACTATTACTATTGTCCTCTATTTCCTATTTTTGCCCTCCTCTACCCAGACCTGCCTCTCCCTCTCTCTGGACATCACCACACCATTGTCTGTGTAAATAGGGTATGCATATATGCTTTTGGCTATTCTCTTCACCTCCCTTCATTCTGTCCACCTTCTCCCCGTACCTTCTCTCTGACACCTGTCAGTCTGTACCATGAATCTATGATTCTGGTTCTATTTTGTCAGTTTATTTTGTTAATTAGATTCCACATATAAATGAGATCATATGGTATTTGTCTTTCTCTGACTGGTTTATTTCACTTAGCATAGTATTCTGCATAGTATTCTGTTGTGTAAATGTACCACAACTTTTATATCCACTCATCTACTGAATGGCATTTGGGATGTTTCCAGGTCTTAGCTACTGCAAATAATTCTGCTATGAATATAGGGGTGCATATGTTATTTCTGATTTATGTTTTGGGATTCTTCGATATATTCCCAGAAGTTGGATCACTGGAACTTAAGGCAAATCCATTTTTTATTTTACTGTTTTCCACATGCTTGCACCAGTGTGCGTTCTTATAAACAGTTCATGAGGGTCCCCTTTTCTCCACATCCTCTCCAGTACTTCTTGTTTGTTGATTTATTGCTGATAGTCATTCTGACAGGCTGTAAGTGATATGTTTTCTGATTTTAATTTTCCTGATGATTAGCAACTGAGCATTTTTTTTCATATGTCTATTGGCCATCAATATGTCTTCTTTGGAGAAGTGCCTATTCAGGTCATTTGTCCATTTTTAATTGGATTCTTTGTCTTCCATTTGTTGAGTTGTTATGAGTACTTTATATATTTTGGAAATTAACCCCTTATCAGATGTATCATTGGCAAATATGTTCTCCCATGAAGTGGGCTCCCTTTTCATTTTGTTGATGGTTTCTTTTGCTGTGCAGAAACTTTTTAGTTTGATGTAGTCCCATTTGTTTATTTTTCCTTTGTTTCCCTTGCTTGAGGAGATATATAGGCAAACATATTGCCATGAGGGATTTCTGAGATTTTACTTCCTATGTCTTCTTTTAAGATTGTTATAGTTTCATGACTTACATTTAAGCATTTTATCCATTTTACACTGTGAATTTTTTCAAAGACATTTGTCCTTGTGGAAGGAAGTAATTCAACTTTCACTCAAAGATTGTGACTTCTCATAATTCATGATGCATGAGTAAATGAGCTATTTTGATGTTAATTTTGCTTTTTTATTAAATGTTAGTTCAGACATACATTGGTTTTGCTTATTAACACTTTCCTTTACAAAGCCCACATATTCCTATTATCAATGCCCAGCTTGTTAAGAGTTTTTCTAGAGCACTGTGGCTGTCAACTCAGACTAATGGAAATGCTAATTACCCTAAGTGTTTCATCCACTCTGATTTCTGGTGTGACTACATAGCTGGTAGATACCTGTATATATACACTGAGACAGAAACAAGCCTTCCGTTGAAAGATGAGATGTGTCAAGTGCCAAAAAAATTGTCAATACAAGTTATTTTCTAAACTGTAGAGGTAGGTAAGCAAAAAGAATTTGTATTGACAGTATAAGATGAGACAAAGTCTAGAGTGATAAAATCTAGTTAACAAATTAAATAACACTTGTTGCTATTTTTCAAACCTGCACTGACACCTTTGTAGCAAATTTAATTACATCTTTGTTAATGCATTTGCCTGTTATTGGCAACTAACTATATATTTCTTTGTATTTATTTTGCTATCTCCACATAAAAAAGTGTGTTTCTTAATATCTAATCAAACTTTCAATCTTATTGTTCTTAAGATTTTGTTAATGTGAATGATGAAAAAAACAGTTATCAGTCTAAGATTCCTGGGTTTCCCAATGTTCTAACATGCCCTCTGCAAGTCACTTACTAAATAAGACAATTTGAGATCATCTTACTATAGAACCCTAGAAAGTGTGTAAATATGAGTGAAAGCATATGTAAACTGACAATACATTTTTACTAAATTTATATGCCAATTTTTGAGACTATCTTGTAAGTACTGGCTCTACATGTAGTCCGAAACATATTTTCCAACTCAGAAAATATGTCATTAAACTATGTTTTAAAATATTCTTTTTGTTGTGCATTTTCATTGCAAAAAAAGTCATTTAAAGGCTTAAGCAGTATCATGGTGCTTTAGTCTTTTAGCAGAAGGACAATTAGTTCAGACGTAACTTTCCTGCCATTTTCCTGATTAGTGCCACTTTACTGCCTGCATTTGGCAGATGGCTATTTCATTACTAATCAAGATAAACTCTAGAATAATACGGGTATTCAAGCGATATTTACTGTCTCCTTAGAATTGCCTCAGGCTCATCTACAGGTTGGAATATATGTTTTAAATATATTTCAATGCCAAAGATTGATTAGAAAACATCTTTTGTTTCCTGGTGTATTCTGACAGCTCCTTTGGGTTAATTATATTTATTTAAGATCTACAATGTAACTGTGAAAAGTCAGCCATTTCCAGAATATAATAAATATATAACAAGAAATGCAATTATAAATTTAAAGCTGATAAACTCTGGCATTTAGTCAGTTATTTGATTATTATAATTAGGTTGCCCTAGCACTGATGGTACTGGGATCTATCTTCTTTATTTTCTATGAATAAAATTATAATTTGGATATAGACATATTTAAGGGATTTAATAACATTTTATAAGAGTCAAATGTTATATCTGTTTAATGATGATGGAAATAAGAGCTAAAGTGATGAAGGCTTCATCCTTCATTAAGGAGGGTTAATAAAAAAAGTATTAGCAAAATACATCATGTTCCATTGCTAATTCACCACAATGACACAATAAATCACCAGGTATTTATTAAGTGCTTTTTGTGTGTCAGGAACATGTAGAAAAATTATTAATTAATTGTTTAAGTAAAGGCTACAGCTAAATGCTAAGCCTATTTAGAAGCTGGTACATTTATGCTAAGAAGCATTGGCTATATGTGGTCAAGCAATTTTTACACACTGATCATAATGTACCTATAATAATAAGAAATGTATTTAATAATCAGTTAGAGGATTTAAAAATGTTGTAAACAACAGTAAACTTTTGATAGGGCTTGATGATATAGTTTCTGAAGTATACAAATCATCTTCCTGTCTTTTGATCCTTTTTTTCTTCCCTGAAGTCTGGACAAACATTACTTTATACATGCAATTTTACTACTTATTAGTCCCCATGGGAAAAGTTTTGATGGAAGAAGAAGTTAAAATAAGAAACTGGCCCTGACCCGTTTGGCTCAGTGGATAAAGCATCGGCCTGCGGACTGAGGGGTCCCGGGTTCAATTCCGGTCAAGGGCATGTACCTTGGTTGTGGGCACATCCCCAGTGGGGGGTGTGCAGGAGGCAGCTGATGGACATTTCTCTCTCATCGATGTTTCTATCTCTATCTCTATCTCTATCTCTCTCCCTTCCTCTCTGTAAAAACTCAATAAAATATATTTTAAAAAAAAGAAACTGGAGATGATCTGTGAGTTGATTTCAATTATTCATGCTTATTATACATTGGTATAATAGCTAAGTATAAGTTGACTATAATATCAAAATACAACCTAAGGATACATAAAAGAAGGCATCAATATTTTTGTTCTAATTTCAAAAGTGACTAGAGACCCTTCCTCAATGAAGAAACAAAAGGAAAAGCAGATAGTATGGAGAATTTTACTACTGTATAAAGCCCTGAATGAGTTTTACAACTACTATAAGATTTGAAAGGCAAAGGGCTTTAATTGAATATTAATTTTCAGTTGGGGAAGTTTCGTAGGATACAAATGAAATAGACATTACCATTTGAGACAGAGCCTCTAGCAGTCCAGTAAAGAGGTTAAGTAAGCTTCTATATGCCATCAATGCTGTTTACCCTGATGAACTTTAAAACAGTTTTGGCTATGTGTAAGATTATGTGGAACTGCCAGCAGCAGGTATTTGAATCCCTCTCCGTTTTCTTTACCCATATCTAAATAACAAGAGTTTAAAAAGAAATTTCTAATATAAACTGCTGAAATATATGGTTATTAATGAAAAATAAATTTTTCAAAAGTTAAGAAATATAAAAAAATGAGAAACATGTAAGTAGCAAGAAGATAGCAGTCAGATGCTGGAAAACACCCTCAATATAGATGAGCTATTAGGTGATGCTGGCTGATTCCTCCTTTAAATGAGCGAAACTTTGCTTTACTGAATGACATACTAGGGATGACTTAAAACTTGGGCAGTTCTCGATTATTTACAAGAATGTGGTTTTAAAGTGGTATGGATATTTTTAAATTGTGGAGCTGTTGTTTATAAGTATCTTCTCTCATTTGCTTGATTTCTTTTTTGTTTTGTTGGCAAATTGTTTTGC
This sequence comes from Myotis daubentonii, assembly GCF_963259705.1. NCBI lineage: Eukaryota > Metazoa > Chordata > Mammalia > Chiroptera > Vespertilionidae > Myotis > Myotis daubentonii. Next base: position 107,011,547 of record NC_081861.1, read on the forward strand.
TGTGCAGAGTCTTTTAAACCTTAAATGATAAATTACATAGATGAAAACATAGGTACTAAACTTATGGACCTCGGTCTTAGAGAAGATTTTATTAATTTGATCCCAAAGGCAAGGGAAGTAAAGGCAAAAATGAATGAATGGAAGCTCTGGCCATGTGGTTCAGTTGGTTGGAGCATTGTCTTATACACCAAAAAGATTGTGGGTTCACTTCCTGGTTAGGGCACATACCTAAGTTGCAGTTTTCATCCCCAGTGGGAGCAAGTGTGTGAGGCAACTGATGGATGTTTCTCTCTCACACTGATGTTTCTCTCTGTGTGTCTCTCCCTCTCTCTAGAAAAAAATCAATGAAAACATATCATTGGGTGAGGACAAAAAAATAATTAAATAAATAAATGGGGCTGTTTATGGCATTTTGACGTATAGAAGGGTTTTCAAAATTTTGTCATCACATAGACTTATTCAGCAGTTCCTATGCTTAGAAAGTCCTTACCAATTCAACAAATTAACCCTATTTCCTCATTAAATATTTTCCATTGAACTACTTTGTCCGTTTGGAATGAATTTTGATATTAGGTGTGAGTAATTATACAGCTTTGTTATTTTTTTCAATTAGCTAAAATTATTGTTTCTTAAGAATTTATTGAATAATACTTCCTTTTCCATTGCATTATGATGCCATGATTCTGAAAAAGTTGTGTTTTCCTTATGCATTCCAAAATGTTAGCCCTAGCCAGTTTTGCTCAGTGGATAGAGCATCAGCTTGTGGACTGAAGGGTCCAGGTTTGATTCTGGTCAAGGCTACTTACCTCGGTTGAAGGTTCCATCCTCGACCCTAGTTGGGGGTGTGCAGAGGCAACCAATTGATGTGTGTCTCTTACATTGATGTTTCTCTCTCTGTGTCTCTCCCTCTCCCTTCCACTTTCTAAAAAACCAATGGGAAAATATCCTCAGATGAGAATTAACAAAATGTTACCAATAGTTCTGTATATACACATTCCATGCTCTTTGATCACAGGTGCCGTAGTTTCTTTAAATGCTTTTTATCACCACCCTCTTAGGACCTAGAATAAGTGTTAGATACAGCAATAGGTTTTAATTTGGCACAGTGGCTAAGGTTTATGCCTCTAAACTTAAACTTTCTCGGTTTGAATTCAGGCTCTGTCAAAGATTACTTTTTGCAAGAAATTTAACTTCTCTAAGTCTCAGTTTTCTCATCTGTGAAATAAGGGCAAGAAATCATGCCTGTCTTTTTAGAGATTTTGTGAAAATTAAATGAGATAAAACATGCAAAAGTAATTAAGCCAGTGTCTGGCACAGAATGAGTACTCAAGTGTTGACACTATCTAAATCACTATTATTGTTTTTAATCCTATTATTATTTTTGCAGTAGCAATGGTGAGGGCCAGCAGTGACTATAAGAGGGCCTTATAAGGACAGAAAAGTTCACTGCTTCCTGGATTGAAGCGAACCTCTAGAAGCAGAGGCACTCTCAGATATAACATTGTAATGATAGTCATTGTGGTCTCCTCTTTGTCATAGTGCTTTAAGCCAAAAAGAATCAAGGGACAAGGATGGAGGGGAGGAATGCCAGAAAAGGATTTTCTAGGTACGTAGGTTATGTCCTTGTTCTATCATTTTTTTAAAAAAAACAATAGAAGAATATGATCATTTTCCCTTATTGGTTGTAGTGGGGTGCTAAGATATAAATTATTTTACACACCTTCTTCATTGACCTGTTTTCTCCTTAAAATGAAACTGAAATCATAGCATGTTACACAAAGGAAGCTTCTAATCCAAACCTCTTATTTTACAGATGAGGACACAGACTAGCAAAGAAAATTTAATTGGTTTACCCAAGATTACTCAGGTAGTTATATGTTGAACCTAGATTTTGAACTCAGAATTTCTGAAATATAGCCACATGTTTTGTTTGGTTTTTATGTTTGTTTTTGCTAATCCTCACCCAAGGATATTTTTTTCCATTGATTTTTAGAGAGAGTGGGAGGGAAGAGGGAGAGAGAGAAACATCAATGTGAGAGAGATGCATTGATCAGTTGCTTCCCCCACACACCCTGACTTGGGCCAGGATAGAACCTGCAACCAAGATACTTGCCCTGGACCGGGAATTGAACTCAAGACTCTTGGGTTAGAGGGCCAACACTCCAACCACTGAGGCACACTGGTCAGGGCACCATATGTTTTTAAATTGCCTCCCTATCCATAACTTAATTGGGAAATGGATATAGAATAACAAGAAAAAATACATAATTCTTACAATATCATTTCAATAAATTTCTAAGATTCCTAGTTCTAGGGTAAAATAGCAATTCTGTTTTGTGTTGCAAAGTACAGTTAGTGGATGACAATCAGAAGTTTCAATTAGAGATCAAAATACTATTAATCCTGAAATTGATAGTACTAAAATATTTACTTAAACGTAATTATCAAATTTGAGGTTAAAAATAAAATTGTGATTCAAATGGGCTTGGTCTGGTAATAAGTTAATGTGAAGCCAGTTATTCCAAGTTGGTGCTGATTGATCACAGTGATTGTCTGCAGAACAATGACTTTTCATATACAAGCACTTATTTCACAAATGCAACTTATTTTTCATTGGTATTATTACTTGATTTCTTTATTACTAACAGGTGATCCAGAGACAGACATTCAAATAAAGTAAATAATTAAGTTGCTAAAGTGAATAACTGGGCTGCAACGATCTTTGCTCAGATGAATTAAGTTTGGATAAACAGTTTTCCTTAAAATGTAATTCTCTTGATTTAAAACTGGCTCATAAATAAAAAAGAATTCAAGAGGAAGCAGAGATACTGGTGATGTTAGTGAAGCTTAGCATTCCAATCACATGGGCCTCTTGTGACTCACTTTCATTTTTTTTTTCTTTTCATTAAATCAGCTACTTGCTTTGTGTTCCTACAGCATGGTGAACTCTTCATTTTGTATAATATTTTTTTAAACAGTGATTTAATTTGTGGGCACAATAATAAATATAAGAACATGATATGTGCATTGTTCAGAGGTCTCATCTCTATTTTCCCCCAAACTCTTTGATTCTCCATAAAAGGTAATAAAATATTAGAATTCTAACAACTGGCAAGGGCAATATACCTGATTGTTAAATCTGAGACCAAAAATTTAGATTTGACTCAATAGAAAAAATGAGTCTCAGCAGTAACTTAAAATCTTTAACAAGAGGAGGGGGATCAACAGCACAATTTCAGACATAGGTATTTTTGTGTAGGTTTTCACCATGTTTTTCTTACTACGTAAATAGAGAAACAAAATTAAGTATTTATTGCTCTGGTCCAAAGCAGGCCTAGAATATTTGATAACATATGTCAGAGTCCTATCCTTTATGTCAGTTGTGCCCCTGGCATGAACTTAGTCATGGTACTTACGAGGACCTTCTACCGATATGACAGTCATAATTAAACAGATGATGTGAATTCTCAGCTACTATGATTATTTCTAGTTTTTCTACCCCTTCCTCCACTATATCATTTTTCTCAAGAGAAAATTGAAATGGCATTGTAATTTGAGGCAGTCCTATTACAGCACTGTAGCCAGTTAAATTGGCCACTTAAGAAGGCCAGTATTTTTCTGCCGAGTATCGCTACTAGAAAATGTTAAATTATTATAAAAACTGTAGAGCAGGTGGTCAGTATGAAAACCAGACTGCGATGAGCAATCTGCTCTTATCTGTGTGTTTGTCTCTTCTCTCTAATAGGCTCATTAGGGGCTTGCACATGAGAGAGAAAATTCAATGTTGAGCTCCCCTTTCTAAATGTCTTGTTCAGGTGTCTCATTTTAAAAAGACAGAAAAAAATATTAGAGGCCACTCTGCCTTACTTTATGACATGAAAAACAAAGATTTCCTTTATTCCAATTCTAAATTTTAAGGAAGAATGAACGATCAGTTTAAAAGAACAAAAAAATTGTATCCTTTACCTGTGTACTATTTTCATGAAATAATAGTTTCCTTACATTTACTGTACAAAACACTTTCTCATAAATTATCTCATTTGATCCTCAAGCAGCACTTTGAGCTGTGATTGGCCCCATTTTTCAGATGAAGCAATTGAGGCTCAGAAATATTAAATGACTTGCTCAAAGCAATTAAGCAATACAGCAGGAATGAGACTGTTGGATTTCTAGATAAATTAAAGAGTAGAGAAATTCAGAACAGAAATAATTTAGATCATATGAGACTTGAGAAGATTCATGTTTCAGTGCCAGAGGTAGTAGGTATAAGACCTTATGTTTTTCCTCCAGGCTAATGCAGAAATTTTGAAGGTAGCCTAAATCAGCACAGTGAAATCCCCATTTACAACCCATCTAGGAAAAATAATAGTGCCTGGAAGAATTTTAAACCTGTCCATAATCAGTGCACCCTGTCAATGCTGAATCATCTTATTGGAAGAGACAAATCCCTATTTTGTATAGTCAAGAAACAATGTAAAGTCACATTTATGGTAAGAAATAACTTGGCCTTTCAGACAGATAAAAGTACTACTATTAAAATTCTAAAGGAGATACACTGTCCCATGCACAGACACTTACAGTTTCTGAAGTTATCATATATATCTAAGCACTTCTTTGGTGAAGGAGAAATATTAAGAATACAACCAGTTTTCCATTATTTGTAACTACTTTCGCTGTGGTGACTATACTATTTTCCCATGACATTGAATCACTAAGAAACCTGAGAATTTTCTTTACAAATAGATGGGGGAATATTTTTTCAATATTTAGATTGGCAAAATACAGTATGTGTTCAGCAAAGCTAGCTCTATGTATCGCCATCCAGATATTTTTAGTATGTATTTGCTATTTTGACATTAGCTCATTTCTCTTTAATTTGCTGTAGTGCATTTTTTAAAGATAACATTTATTTGATTACTTTGATAGTAGAACAGATTTACTTAGGAAAGAGGCCAGAGAAAACACCAACCCTCCCCCCACCCCCTTTGGGGGAATTGTGCTGAAATTTGAAAGAGGAAAAACTGATAGATGACAAAGCTGATATATGACAAACCCTTTGGCCAAACTGTTAAGTAGGGCAAGAGTGTCTTAGCCCAACTTCCCACCTTTCTGTCCATGTATATTTTCCTGATATCTTTTCCCCTCTTCAAACTCAAACTTTGTTGTCCGCTGCCTTATGCTCTTGGCTAGGGAACTTAAAAACTTCTAGTAAGTTGTTAATGAACACAAATGAGGTTTAATCTGTCATCCTCTGGACTTTCAGATTTGGACATGAAGTCAAAAAAGGGAGTCAAAATGTTACCTACTTTAACATGCTGCTAACTACTGAATTTCAGGTACAATGTGTTTTCCGTATCCCTCATGTAACACTATGTATATAGATTCCCACTGCCTGTATGTGTCCTGCAAATTTTGTCAAAAGATTTAAAAAGTAAGAATGTTATTATGGTAAAGAGGGAAGTGGAAGATGTAGCTCAAATTAATGTTATTGATTTCAAAATATGAAACATTCTATACTTATCAACATTGCAATGGTTTCTTCAGAATGGTTCTCATTGGGATAATTTACATATTTCCTATGCTCACTAGTACACCCATCTAGTAAGTGGCATACTGAGAATCCAATTCATGCCTCTTTGCCCAAATCCAAAGCCATTTTTTACAACATTAGAATTTTCACACAAGGCATGATCCACTCTCCCTGTTCTCTCTCTTCTATGTTTTCAACCCCCTTGAATTCATTTCTATTTATTCCTATGCTCCTCTTCCTGCCTCATTTGTCCACCTATGTTCCTCTTCCTGCCTCATTTGTCCAACTCTCTGGTAGCTCAAATATAGTGCATTTCGACATTCTCTTGAGAACAATCACTCTATATCTGTCTATGTGCAAGGAATCTAGAAACAGATGATTTGGGTTCAAATTCGGAATCCACCACCTATTAGCCTATTTGTTTGTGTGAACTTAAACTGGATAATTAACCTCAACCTCTTGTTCTGTAAAATGGGGGATCCTTAGTTCTTATATTACAAGATTATTTATTGGATTAGGTAAATCAAAATACATAGAATAGTGCCTGGAATATTTTAAGTGTTCAAAGTGTTGGCTGAATATTATTTTTCCCACCATTTTAATTTAATTAAAATGTGTATTTTACCTGAAATGCTACTTAAAACTTTACCTTACCTTTGTGCTTCGCATTCTCAGTATAGTCTCAGGACATGCTTGCCTCTACAATTGCCACTCCACCTTAACATTTCCTCATGTGTTCATCCTCCTTATTCTCTGCTGTAATTGAATGTGTTCCTGTTTTTCTTGATTAATCCTTTATCTCCCACTTTTTAAGCAAGCTTTTTTCTTTCCTGTATCTTTTTAAAAAATATATATTTTATTGATTTTTTTTTACAGAGAAGAAGGGAAAGGGATAGAGAGTTAGAAAGATCAATGAGAGAGAAACATCAATCAGCTGCCTCCTGCACACTCCCTACTGGGGGTGTGCCTGCAACCAAGGTACATGCCCTTGACTGGAATCAAACCTGGGACCCTTGAGTCCGCAGACCGACGCTCTATCCACTGAGCCAAACCAGTTAGGGCCTTTCTTGTATCTTTGATCTTCCCTCTCCACTAGCTCCTCCCCCTCAGTCTGCAACTATCCCCAAGGATTGTCTCTTTTTCTCAAATACTATTAATCCCTCAGCTCTATGAGTTACTCAAGTTTTGGTCTTATATCTAATGTTTATATTATTAAGCTTTTTTTTTTAAAAAAAAATTCTCTTTATTGTTGAAAGTATTACATATATCCCCTTTGTTTTTTCCCCATTGACTACCTAAACCCTGCACACACCCCTCCCAGGCCTTCACTACTCTATGGTCTGTGCCCATGGGCTATGCATATATGCATATAAGTTACCAGGTTAATCACTCCCCCCACCTTCCCTATAAATTTGTCAGTCTGTTCCATGCTTCTGTGTCTCTGGATCTATTTTGTTCATCAGCTTATTTTGTTCATTAGATTCCATATATGAGTGAGATTATGTGATATTTATACTCTGACTGGCTTATTTCACTTAGCATAATGCTCTCCAGGTCCATCCATGCTGTTGCAAATGGTAAGAGCTCTTTCTTTTTTACAGCTGCATAGTATTCCATTGTGCAAATGTACCGCAGTTTTTATATCCACTCATCTGCTGATGGCCACTTGGGCTGTTTTCAACTTATAGCTATTGTAAATTGTGCTTTTTCAAGGCAGATGTGTGGCATGAAATTTGAAAGCAGAGAAAAAAAATTGCAATTCCTATCTAATATCTACAAGTTGGGTAATCCTGAACATGGTAACAACTCTGAGCCAGTTTTCTCGTATGAAAATGGAAATAAGAATAATTACTTCAGCCCTAACTGGTTTGTCTCAGTGGATAGAGCGTTGGCCTGTCGACTGAAAGGTCACGGGTTTGATTCCAGTCAAGGGCATGTACCTGGGTTGTGGGCACATCCTCAGTGGGGGGTGTGCAGGAGGCAGTTGATCGATGTTTCTAACTTTCTATCCCTATCCCTTCCTCTCTGTAAAAAAAAAAAATCAATAAAATATATTTTTTTAAAAAGAATAATTACTTCATTGGATTGTCATAGGAATGAAATACTCTCTCTTAAGTGTTGAGTTGAGGTAATGTTTTGCATCTTGATCCTGGTGCAGTTAAATAGAAATGTTAATGTAAAGAAAATTCATTGAGCTGTATGCTTATGACTTGCGCCCTTTTTGTATGCATGCTATAATTTATATTTAAAAAATAAATAAATGGTAGCACAGTTTCTGTCATAGAAGAAGTGCTCAATAATTGTGGCTATTGTTATTTTTATTTCTAGTAATTGCAATTTGGATACCACTTCTACCACTACAGTTTCATCAGTGACCCCTAATCAATATAGCCAATACCTTTTCCTGTTTGAAAAATGAGCACCATCATTTGAATCTTTTCTTCCCTTGGCTTCCTCAGTATGTCTGGACTATTCCATTCAACTACCAATTAACTCAGCCAGGCTTTTGTTAACAGATCTCTTTTTAATTATGGAAAGTTTACAAACTTTCAGTGAAGATATATATATATATATATATATATATATATATATATATATATATATATATATATAATCTCCATAAAGCAAAAGCAAAAGAGCTCACCACCTGGTCTGTATTCTGGAAAAGCCATATATATATTTTTCCCTATATTTGACTGGAGAGCCATTATCAATAAGTTAGTTAGAGAGGTTAGTTTTCACAGATTAAATTGATAACAAAAGGTGTGGAAATGGATATACATGCAATGCAGGATATGGAGATGAACTGCATTGAGCAATAGTTTAATTCCCAAAATAAAGAATATCATTATGGAGGTGTATAAAAAGTTTACATTTGTCAAAGTGAGAGATGCAATCGCAGTGAAGGGACAGAAGAGGACTGGAGCCAGGACAGTATATTTTACAGTAGTCAAAACTTGGGCTTATGGTAACCAATTAATTATACATGAGTCTCTGGAGATAAAATTGAAATAATTGCAACAAAAGGTACAAAACATCATTAAAAGTCATTAGAGAGAATACTAAGGCAGAAGTTAGACAATCTGGGTTCAAGTATCAGCCCTTCTACTTAGCTAGTAGGTTACACTGGGTAAATAATTTAAACCCATGAGCTTACATTTCCTCATCATCTAATGAATATAATAGTCTCTCCTACCAATAATTTTCAAAACTTTGCTATGGGGCTCAGATAAGGTAATATATGCAGAGACGCTATGCAGCTCACATGGCATCACACAGATGCAGGAGATGATTTGTGAGGTACTTGTTACATATCCCCTCCTATGCACCTGCCTTGTGATTGGATTCTACTACAGTACAGCAAATGATGTCAAGGAGAGTGATGACCAGTAGATGGATGAAGCCTGTAGCTCAGGGGAGTAGGTTGGGTTTGGGAGGCATTTTTCAGAATACAGATCTGGTGGTGAGCTCTGTTGCTTTGAGTCAGTGTTGTTTCAATTCCATCCTGAGCGTGACAACCTGCTGCTCATTCATAGGTGAGTCATTCTTTCTTATAAATTTACAGTCAAATCCCGCAATCAATTGTGACTGACTTGTATGGGGTTTCAGTGAAGAAATAAGAAAGAAAAATATGTGAGGTGCTTTTGTTGCTACTGCTTTTACTAGGTAATTTTGTAAAGGTGAAGAACAGATATTTTAAGAGTTAGAGGACCAACTAATCATGTGTTCTATTTGGATTCTCAGAAAGATATTGGTGAGTTTGTAATCTAGAGAATTGCATTTTATTGGAAATGCTATATTTCAGGGTTAAATATTTGTTAAATGGGACTTTATAACTGTTATATTTTTAATTTAATGTTTCCTGCTTGTCTATCTTGTCTGAGATACTTGATCCTTACAAAAAAGGAAATGAGAAATATTAATCAAGTGTGATTATATGGAAAAGTATGATTCATGATTTCACTTATAGCTTAATAAAATAGGGAAATGTGCTTATAGCAATTTTACCCTAGTCCTGCTCTGTAGCAGAATTTTGCAGATGAAGTAGGAGAGATAGAAAAAAATGCAAGGTACTCTGTTTATGAGATTATATATTTGAAGTGGCAAATCTATAATGTATCTGAAAAGCTTGGGAAGCTGTAATTTATATATTAATGTGTGGTATAATTATTATTATGGGAATCGTGCTAGAGATTCTTTTAAAATACTATCCAGTATTAATATGAAACTCTCCAAATATGAAGCAGTTGTAACATTCATCTAAATAAGTTATTGGTTTTTGTTAATTTTTGATTAATTGTTATTATAAAGTAATGGATTTAACTGGCTCTGTTAACAAAATGTAGCAGTGGCTATATACTCATAAGAATTTAGCTTTGCTTTCTGGCAAATGGTAAATCATTAATTGAAGAAAATGAGGAAATACATGTGAAAGCCCTTTAACATCTGTGGCATGATATTTATAAACTGTACTACAGTGTTTTTCACTTTTAGGTTTCTTTGTTATATATTTAAATATTTATTATATATATGTAATATAGTATATGTGAATATATATATATATATATATATATATATATATATATATATATATATATATATATTCATAAGGGACAAACAAAAGGAGATTGAGGAATAATTAAACACTGCCAGGTTTCTCTGATTACCATTCAGTACACAAAGTTACTGCTAAATTACAACCTCACAAGGGAAGTTGGCAACAATTACTAACAATTTAGCATAGATTAGTTTATCAGATTAACTTGCATGAAGCTGAAACCCTGGGAATAACAGTAAATGAAGTGTTATGCTCCAATCCCAAAGAGATATATCCCACTAATTAAATAACAAAAAGTAAAATCTGTGCTATTTGAATGTACCAGTTTCAATCTAGTTTATGTGAATACATAGGCTTTTTAATAACACATTCATATAGCAAAAAGATGTTAGTTTTGGCTACATAAATCCAAAAGTTATGTAAATAATAACACATTTTTATAGCAGATATGTATAAGATTCAGAGGTTGAGCAAACAGGAGAGAAGCTGCTTTGAGACAACTGATTAAGGTGGCAAACATGTCTTTGTAAAAGTGGATGTGAGCCAGAATCTTTTACTCTGCTTGCTGATTCTAATAATTTCATTTGGTCAGAAGTAATTCATTATGTTCACACTTGTAAAACAATCACTGTTTACTTTATTGCTTCTAACTCTTCCCACTAACCACCCCATGCTTTCCTTTCTCATTAGTTTTTAGATGTTATGGTATTGTTGTTTCTTTTTTATTTTTTTCACCCATTCTTGTGCCTAAGTCCTAGGAGAAAGAAACCTTATGTGTGACTTTTTCACACAGATTTCTCATTTTGAAGAACATGTCATTTAATTCTGATATGTATGAGGTTTAGTGGAAGGAGCACTGTACTGAGGTCCAGATGCCTGGACTATTTTTCTGTATCTACTACTAAATTGTGTTACTTGGAACAAGTCTCTTTTATCTAGGCCTTGGTTTTCTGATCTGTAAATGAGAGGAGAAGATAAAATTACTTTTCAGGTTTATTTTAGTTATATTCAGTATTCAATTATTCTATTTGGTGGACCAGATGGCCTCCTTTGGTGATATGGAATATCCAGGGAAATGTTTTTCAGTGAATAGGGCTATTAGTAGAAATTTTGATTTAGTTTATTACAGCTTTTAGATGTTTGCTTTGATAAGGGACTTTAAACATAAATGTATTTACCTATTATAGCACCATATCTGGGTGCAAGCTTCAGCAACACTTGCAGGAAAATGAACACTCAGATATGATATCTAGGAGGACTCCAATAATATAAGAGAATAATTTTAGCTGTTTTTAAAATGGGGTTCACAAATTTGCAACGTCAAGGGATGCAGTGTTTTGGTGAAAATTAGAAGAATTCTTCTAAGTTTCAGTTTGAATACCAAGTACTAGTGCAGGTGCACTTTAAAGCAGCATTATCTAAATCCATAGAATATCAAAATGGGAGAAACTTCAAATAATCACTGGAGTGTAAGGCTCCTAGAGACCCTAGTTCTAGCCTTCTCTCATCACTTTCCCTCCCCCAGTCTAGGCCTCAGTTTTATGGTTTATAAAGTTAAATTAAGAAAGGGAAAACAAAAATGGATTTCCCATAAACACTAGGGAAGCACATGACTTTAGTTCAGTATTCCAACAAGCTCTCTTTCATTAAGAAACCTGTGACCATCTGCTAATGGGCACTTAGGCTGTTTCCAAATGTTAGCTATTGTAAATTGTGCAGCTATGAACATAGGGGTGCATATGTCCTTTCTGATTGGTGTTTCTGGTTTCTTGGGATAGATTCCTAGAAGTGGGATCACTGGGTCAAATGGCAGTTCCATTTTTAGTTTTTTGAGGAAACTCCATACTGTTCTCCACAGTGGCTGCCCCAGTCTGCATTCCCACCAGCAGTGCACGAGGGTTCCTTTTTCTCCACATCTTCCCCAGCACTTGTCATTTGTGGACTTGTTGATGATAGCCATTTACACAGGTGTGAGCTGGTACCTCATTGTTGTTTTGATTTGCATCTCTCAAATGATTATTGACTTTAAGCATTTTTTCATATGTCTCTTGGCCTTTTGTATTTTCGCTTTTGGGAAGTTTCTATTTAGTTCCTTTGCACATTTTTTATTAGGTTTATCATCCTTTTGTTAAGTTGTATGAGTTCCCTATAAATTCTGGAGATTAAACCCTTATCAGGTGTCACATTGGCAAATATGTTCTCCCATATAGTGGGCTTTCTTCTATTGTTGCCATCATCAGATGAGTGGATTAAAAACCTATGGTACATCTACACAATGAAATATTATGCTGTTGTAAAAAGGAAGGAACTCCTATCACTTGCAACAACATGGATACACCTGGAGAGAATTATGCTAAGCTAAATAAGCCAGTCAGAAAAAGATAAATATCGCATGATCTCACCCATTTGTGGAATATAATGAACAACATAAACTGATGAACAAAAATAGATCCAAAGACAGAGAATCATGAAACAGACAGTCAAACTCCAGAGAGATGGCTGTGGAAGGGTGTGGGGGTGTGGGGGTGGGGAGGGGGCTAAGAAATCAGCCAAAGAACTTTTACCCATATATGCATAACCAATGGACACAGACAATAGGGGTGTGGATGAAGGCCAGGGCTGGGGGTGGGGCTGGAAGAGGACAATAGGGGGAAAGGGGGACATATGTAATACTTTCAACAATAAGAATTTAAAAATAAATAAAAAAAAAAAATAAAACAGACAGTAAAGATTTTTTTTTTAAAAAAAAAGAAATCTGTGACCACCTGTTGCTTCATGTTACTTTTTATCTTTCTCTGGAATTCATTCTCACTGTGTGTGTGTGTGTGTGTTTAATCTCGTGAGAATACGCTCAAAATATTTAGACAGTATCTCAAGAAAAACAAATGTTCTCAACAGTTACTAAGTATCTGTTAAAGGGTGTAAAACAGCTCCCCTGTCAACGCCCCACCCCCACCCGCGCACCTCATGATCAAGAGTTACGTCACAAACAGCGACGACTCCCGCTCCCGCGTCAGCTAGTCCCAGGCGGTGTGGGGAAGCCATGACCATCGCGACGGGCACAGAACAACCTGGAAAGATCCTCCCCCTGTCCCACCACCGGATTGGTAACTAAGGGGATCCTATCCCCGCTGTGTGCGGCCCGAGAGGGTAGATAGAGAAAGAGGCAGGTTTAAAGGTAACTTGTAGCCCTCTGGTGTGGCTGTAGACGGAGGCGTTTACAGTTCTGAGGAGACTTCCGCTTGAAGTCTCTAACCCATGAGGAGGTCAGAGGGGAACAGGGGCTCTTTGGAAGGGACTAGGCCCAGGCGGAGGGCGGGGAACTGAGAGTGACTGGGTGGCCCTCGGTCCCTGGCCTCTGGGGGTCAGGATACTTCCCACACCACAGCTTTGAGACCAACATTGTGGCTGGAGGCCCTAAAAGACTAGCGGAGGACCTTTGGATCAGGACAGGGCTGGGAAACCGTCCTCCAAGAAACCGAGGACAAAAAACGGGTGCGTAGTGACGGTTAGTTTGGTCAACAGACAGGTTGGTGGGAGAGGGCCCTAGATTGACTTCCGGCTCGAAGTCGTCAGAGACTCTGGGACAGTTTGAGGCCGAAATAGGACAAAAATAAGGGGGTGGAGGCACAAGTACAGAGAAGGTTGACTTTAGCTCAACATGAGGAAAATTTCGTACAGGATTTTAGCCGTTGGCAAGCACAAGAAAGGCGGGTTCTGCGCCGTTTCTATGGCAACTACTCCAACCGTGGAATTCCAGTCTTTTACTTATATGTCACGTCGTTTTTTAAATTCTCTGGGTCAATGACGCTCCTTTTATGATGTAATAATCCACCTCAGCATTATTTATATTAACTTACGCGAAAGAAAGCCACCATGGTGAGATCAGCAAATGATTAATAATTCTCCGTTTGTTTTAAATCCTAGCACTTTATTGTCTAGGACATGGACAACGGGATTTCAATGGTTGTGGTTTAAAATGCATTAAACTTTTTTATATTAAATATTATTTTATTATATGTACTTATATGTTAAACTTTTAAAAATTTATCTTCATTATTAAATATATTACAGATGTCCTCCCATTGACCCCCTCCTCCCCACCCCCCCCACATCTTACCCCCCTACCCCCCACCCCCAACACCACTCCCAGCTTTTACCACACTACTGTGTCCATGGTTTACACATATATGCATATATGTTCTTTGATTGATCTCTTCCTACTCCTCCCCAACCTTCCCTCTGAAAATCTTCAGTCTGTTGTGTGCTTCCGTGTCTCTGGATCAGTTTTGTTTTTCAGATTATTTTGTTCATTAGATTCCACATATAAATGAGATTGTGTGATACACTAAGGTTACCTGGTGATTGCAAGGGTGGAAGGAGATGGATGGGTTGAGGTTGAAGAAGGCATAGAGAGGATAAATGATGATGGGAAAAATAAAATAAAATGTTAAAAATAAATTAAATAAAATACATTAAGCTTAATTAAAATGATGACAATTAGGAGACTTTCAGCTTCTAGTTTATCCACTTACGTAGGCTATAGACCCAAGCATTTTTAAGATAAATGAATATGACTGGGAAGAAATATTTCAAAGCTAGTAAATATTCATAAGAATAGACTGAAGTAAACTAGTCAGACTTAAGTTCTTAATGAACAGACTGAAGTTTTGAAGAGGGAACTATTCCACTATCTCCCATCAATAATTTGTTTTTATTATTTGTTTTGCCATTTCCGTCCTCCTTTCCTTTTTGAGGAAGGGGGGAGGCTTTTAACTCTGAAATAAATAAAAAACTTTGATAAATATTTTACATACATAGTCATATGGATTTCCAAGAGGAGAAAATAGGCAATACTACTCCTTTTATCTGTAAAGGAAGAAAGCAATGGAAGCTGGAAAGGCCAAAACAAACAAAAGTAAACACATCAAAGAAAGAAAAAAAAAGAAGAAATCCAGGTAGATTCAAAAAGTAATGTAAATATTAAATAACCAAAAATAATAGGAAAACCACTGCCCACCAAAAAATCCTTTTCTTGAAATTAGAGGATATTGGGTGATGTTATACAATCATAGAAAGCACAACACATCTTTTACTCAATGAAATTCTCTAGCTCCACACATGGTAAGCACATATTACCTATTTGTTAAATGGACTTGAATGAAAATTTGTTTCTCTTTATTTTAACAAACTCTCTGCTGAATTCCAGAACTTTTTTGTTTCTGTCTTAATAATTTTATTTATTTTTATTTTTTTCAGAGTAACTGAAACTGCTTGGGTGTTCATTTCACCACCGGAGCCTACCCAGACCTCCTTTCTTTTATCTACCCCAACCTGTACAACCTTTCCTACCTTCACAGCTCAGGTAAAGGGGAAATCAGAGAAGGGCCAGTAACTTGCTGGTGTAGGTAGGCTCATTGTTATTTTCATCATGAATTTTAAGACTCTGGATAATCTGACAGTAAGCATCAGGATTCTTTGAGATCTTTGTTTCCCTAGAAGCCCTCATTTTTAGTCTGAGTTTGTCCATGAGATATGTAACCCTAATACTTGATTAGTGATTCTAAATCTGTTATCCAATTAGTAGCCACTAGCCACATATACATATTAAATGTCAATCAATAAAAATTAAAAATTGTGTTTCCAAGCAATATACATATGTGGCCAGTAGCTCTTGTATCTAACAGTGCAGATGTAGAATATTCCAACATTGTAAGAAGTTCTGTTGGATAGTGCTGCTCCAGAAAGCCTGTCAGCCCCTTGCCATTTCTTTAGTTTAAAAGATATTGAACAACAAACCCAGTGTATTTGAGAGGCAAAATGAAGGTTAGTAAAAATATACCATAGTATTTGCAGAAGTAGCTGTGCAATACAGGGCTTGAGTTAAATGGCTGAGTAATGAGGCAGCGCCTTTCTCTAATTTCATATTTAGAATAAGAAAGTGAGACCTATATTCAAGTGTTTTTGTTTGTTTGTTTTCAGGAAGGGCTTAGGCTATGATTTTAGACCATTTGTTCAACATGAACATTAATGATTTACATTTGTAAAGTGTTTCTACATGTAAAATTAGGTTAGAAGAGGGTACATTGAAAGAGAAAACAGTTGATTCTGAGAGCATCTGTGTTATCACAATCTTACTTTTTAAATTGTCACTAATATATCTTTTGTATCTTCCTCCTTATGGGTTTCAAGAGATGAGTAATACAGGTAGGAATACTGCAAAATTCAACAAATTGGAGCTTCAAAACTACCAGGACTAATAATAATTCACATTTCCTTAATGCATGTTTTACATTTTTGAAAATGTTATCTTTCTCATTTTTTTTCTCCATGAATCTCACAAAACTCTTCTGATATAGGTCAGGCAAATATTACCTTTTTTTTTTACAAGCTTCTGTTCTGTTGAGTCTCCTTTGGCTTGACACAGATGTCACCTGCTGCATGAAGCTGTCTCTTTTCCTTTCAATTAAGCATAAACTCCTTAGCCCTTTCTCTATATGGCTTTTGTCTTAAGCTAATCAAGAATGCTGTTCATGAGGTTTGTAGGCCTTTAGTGTGAGGCTTTATGTTTATCTGGCTAGGGATTAGGTTGTATTTATGGTTTGCTATAGTTCAAGTGTCAGAGGCTAAAATTTCCTCTGTTGTTATTGTTTTTGTCTCCCCTGTTGTCTTTGGGATTTCTAGAAGCTTCTTTTTAAATAAAGTCTGAGAAAAAAAAGAATGCTGTTTAGGTGCTTTTGATCCTTCTTAATAGATTCACAATTCCAGTAGGATAGAAGTTGTGTCTAAGATATATATATATATATATTATTTTTTGCCTTTTAAAATGTATTTTATTGATGTATATTCATATAACATAAAATTACCAATTTTAAAGTTTGCAATTTAGAGGTTTTTATTACATTCTGTTGTGCAACCATCACTTATAACTATTTCCAAAACATTTTCATCACTCCCAAAGGGAACCCTGCACCCATTAAATAGTCCCTCTTCCTGCCTCCAGATACCTCCTGGCAACCACTAATCTTTCTGTGTCTATGGATTTACCTATTCTGGACATTTCAACTAAATTAACTCATATACTATGAAACCTTGTGTGTCTGGATTATTTTACTTAGTATAATGTTTTCTAGGTTCATACACATTATAGCATATATCAGTATTTCATTCATAGTTATAGTTGAATTTTTGTATTTTATTAAAAACTACTCAATAATTATTAACTAACAGTAGACTGTTTTACCACAAACTCTCAACCTGGGAGCATATGCTAATACTAAAGGCCCACTGCACGAAATTCATACACGGGGGCAGGAGGGTCCCCCAGCCCGGCCTGCACCTTCTCGCAATCCAGGACCTCTCGGGGGATGTCCGACTGCCAGTTTAGGCCCCTGGCCACTCTGCTTGCCTGCCTCATTGCCCTTAACCACTCACCTGCCTGACTGACTGCCCCTAACCGCCTCTGCCTGCCTGATCACACCTAACCACTCTGCCTGCCTGCCTGCCTGATCACTCCTAACTGCTCGCCTGCCTGCCTGATCGCCCCTAACTGCCTCTGTCTTGCCTCCACCACAGCGGCTTCATCCAGAATGACCTCCGAAATGACGTCTGGAATGTTGTTTGGCTGTCCAGTCTAATTAGCATATTATGTTTTTATTAGTATAGATAATGCAGCCTGTATGAATATATAAGGCCTGAACCCAATTAATTCTGTTATTTCATTCTTTGATACTCAGATCATCTATGCCTTAAATATTAACCACCAGAAGAGTCTCTCCATCCATTGTAAGACATGGCACAATCCTTTCATCTTTTCCAAGGAGAACCAACAGTGACATCCTCTCCCACTGAAGTTCGTATGTGGGTAGAAGGTAAGATGTTTTAAAGCATCTTAGTTCTGCACATCACATTTAATCTTTTCAGACTTAGCTGCTCAGATTCCACACAAAATACATAAAAACATATTTATTTTATAGTTTTTTAAAGAAGATACTTCAATATTAGAAAGTTGAACCTGAAATCTACAACTTTTAAGATCATAACGTGTTTTAGTAAACATTCTAAGAATGATTTTCTTGATTTTATTAGTGTCCTTATTGTATGAATATTGAAATTAATGTTTTAGTTATATTTAATTATATATTAATTTGTGATTTTAGATTAGAATTAATATTGATCACTGAAAGCAACTGAACATTCCAAAATAATGACAATAAAGCACACTACCTATCATATAATTTACATTCTTCTGTTGGAGGGAGCCAATGCTAACTGAAGAAAATGCATTGTACAGAGAAATGCAATGAAAGGGGGATTTAAATGTATTAATTTGATTAATTTTATTATCAATCATAACTTATGACATTAAAATACAGTTAACTTTTGAGAAAAAAGGGTAGGCCTGCCTATATCACTTTCCTTTCACATTAATAGATATTGAAAAATAAGGTTTACTGATTTAAGAGGAAGGAAAAGATTCAAAGTCTTCTTTTAACAGATGTATTTATTAGCAATCTACCCAAAGCAGTTTAGGAAAGATTGGCTATGCTTAACATTTTAAAATTATAGATGATTATAATTATAGATGATTAATTACTACAAAGATTGTCTTTATTGCAGTGTTTTCTTTTAGATAATGATTAGTAAAGATGGTTTTGCATATTTTGTTGTGTTAAGTAAAATGGATTAGGCAATATGTATGTAGAAATAATACATTACCACTACAGAATTATAGTAGCTTCTTTTAATTTCCCATCCATAAAATAGCTTCACATTAAGATTTCCCTCACATTAGGTTGAAATGATAGAGCTATCCAGAACAATATAGGTGAGAATTTATTATAAAGCTAATTTAAATTATGTCAATAACATTATTTTTATGTAGAGACATTTCAATGAAGAATAAATTCCAAGTTTTTTCAGTTCATGTTTTAATTCTAACTTTTTTTAATTTTTAACTTATAAGTCTGAATAACTTAAATACACTAAAGTCACTATCATTCGGTAGTTTTGGGAAGAAAACCTTGGCTCCTGCTTTTGGAAATTCCACATTTTCTCAGCTGCTATTTCTACTTTTTTCTGAGAAATTCCTTTTAATTTCTAGATCTTGCATTTGCAAACTACTGAAGATAGTACTCACACAAGAAGAAATGTCTTCCTCCTTTGTGCTCCCATACATTTCCTTTACTTCTTGAAGCACTTTCTGGCTTATTTTTGGGGGGAGGTGTATATGTGTGTTTTATGTTTTCTCTGTCAAATTGTAAGTAGTTTGAAAGTAAGGGGTAATATTTCATTTATCTTTGTATCACTGACAACACTCAACACAATACCTTGCAAAGCATAGGTGCTTAGCAAAAATTTTTTAAGTGACAAAATAATTACTTCAATATTCCCCTTCTCAATTTGCTATAAAATTGACCTTATAAACAGAAACTTGCAGGTTGCCACTCTTAGTTAATTTTTCTTTGTTGATATTGGCATATTCTTACACACACACACACACACACACACAAACACACACACTGGGCACCTGCTCCCAGCCTCCTCAGTGCAGGTGGGGCAGGCCCCCAGTGGACACAAACACACACACACACACACACACACACACACACACACACACAGGAACACACGGGGCACCTGCTCCGAGCCACTGTGGTGTGGCTCTGGACAGGCCTCCAGTGACACACAAACACACACACACACACACACACACACACACAGGGCACCTGCTTCAAGCATCCAAGGTGCGGCTGGTGTAGGACCCCAGCAAACACATAAACACACACACACACACACACACACACACACACACACACAGTACCTGTTCCGAGCCTCCATGGCAGGGCCTGGGGAAAAATCCTAGTAAACACACACCCATGACACACACATACACACACACACACACACACACACACACACACTGGGCAACTGATCTGAGCATCTACAGCGCAGGAGGGGCAGGCCCCCAGCAGAAACACACACACACACACACACACAAACACACAGGGGCTCCTGCTCCAAGCCTTTGTGGTGCAGAAGGGGGCAGGCCCCCAGGAGACACACACAAAAACACACACACAAACACACACACACACCCAGAGCGCCTGCTCTGAGCCTCCCAGGTGCGACTGGGGGCAGGCCCCCAGTAGACACACAATCACACACACACACACACACACACACACACGCAGCACCTGCTCTGAGCCTCTGATGTAGCTGGGAGCAGGCCCCCAGTGGACACACACACACACACACACACTGGGAGCAGGCCCCCAGTGGACACACACACACACACACACACACACACTCAAGGCACCTGCTCCGAGACCCCACAGTGTGCCTGGGGGCAGGCCCGCCACAGACACACACACAAAACACACACACACACACACACACACACACACACACACGGGGCTCCTGTGCCGAGCCCCCAGGGGGCGACTGTGGGCAGCCACCCAGCAGGCACAC